>NC_138548.1:291987684-292419871 GCF_964273705.1 Natrix helvetica
AATTCATCCTTTTTAGATTGGATTGCTCTATGCATAGTACAATTATGACCAATTCACACCATAGTTATTTGGATTCTAAATCTTCTGGTAATCAGCTAAGTCTTGAGCAACCTGATTAAAAGAGATACCACTTTGTCCTGTTGGCACCAGGTATCTCAAGTCCTTAGTATATCAATGTGATCAGGAGCTCTGTGTGCCCGCTAAGCCAAAAACTCTTTTAGCTCTAGATGTCAAATGCTTTATTGCAATTTATCCATTGTTTTATCGTCTCATCTCACCTTTGCTGCAAACAACAGCTTCTCAGCATGCATTCCCAAAATATTTGCAAGCCGGAAGGCTTCAGATTAAAATTCTTTTCTTTTTTCTATAGTTTATATGCAGCAGTGACAACATTCATGCTTCCCTCTGTTCTACCAGGTTACTCTCAGTCTCACAATATTTAATTTCTCATCTGTAACCAGATGAATATCACCACCAGCATCTCCCTCAACTGCTGAACATCATCATCAACAACTCCCACACCCCACCTCCTTGTCCCATCCCAATCTGGGTCAGAGACTTTTAGCATAGACATCCAAGAAACATTATAGCACCTCACCTTTAGATATACTTGTCCTCTATACACTGCAGACCAGTGTTTGTAGTCTGGGCTGCTGTAACGTGTGGACACGCTGGCTGGGGAATTCTAGGAGTTAAAGTCCACCGATCTTAAAATTTCTAGTAGATTACAGTATCTTATACTGTATATAGTGTAAACTGGGAGCCGAGTGTCCTGCAGATGTTTTGGTCTTGTCTTTCACTGTTGTCCATGCCATTTTGAGATTTTGGAAGTTGTATCCCTGAATATTAATGAGGGTCCAGTTTATTTATCCCTACTGTACAAGTTTTCTTATTTACAGGAGGACCTGCAAACAAAGTAGAAATAACGCATTGGTAATTAGTTATTGGAGTTTGTACGCTTTCATTTGCCTACAAATCTGGACTGAAAGAAAACTACTGGCTTAAATAAATCAGGGCATAATTGATTTATTGGACCTGCTATAGCTGGAATCATCTGCAGAAAAGATGGAAAGGGAGTAACAGACTGTGGGTAGGGACATAAATGATTCATAAATGAGGCATCTCAGCTAATCTGTCCTTGGGGAAGAAGTATTAATAAGAGATATGGTCAGGTTCATTTATCATTTCAAGTTATAATGTACCGTAATTTGTATGTTCTGACCTAGTACTGCATGTGAATCCAACCTTACATTGCATAGGGAAGCAGATAGAACTTTGTCAGGATTACATCTGTGAGACCTCCTTTGGTCCATTGCTCCCTGTATTGTCCATGGTTCATGGAAGAGTAGAGAGTGTTAAAAAGAATCAAAGGATGTCTAGAGCCCTGCTGGGGGGAAATGGTCTATAAATCTGGTCAAATATGTATGACTTAGAACCACGATTAAGGCATAGCTTGTGACAATAAGAGCAGCAAAGTTTCAATGCTTCTTCATTCTTATTGTTCTATAGAACAATTAATCAGTGGAACAGCTTGCCTCCAGAAGTTGTGAATGCCCCAATACTGGAAGTCTTTAAGAAGATATTGGATAGCCGTCTGTCTGAAATGGTATAGGGTTTCCTGCCTAGGCAGGGGGTTCGACTAGAAGACCTCTAAGGTCCCTTCCAACTCTGATATTGTATTATTGCATCTGCAGAAGCCACCTGGCTGCCCTGCTTAAGATTACCCAGGCCCTTCTAGGAAAGGGGAGGGGACAGAAGCTTACCTTCAGGGCCACACAGAGTAATTTTCTATGTATCTGGCAGATAAATTTATTCAGGTCTATTCCCAGTTGGATGCCAAACATGGGGCAAGCCATGTGGAGATGCCCAGGGAGTGAACCTGTTCGGCTATCTGAAAAGAGTTTGACCCTATTGGACCTGAAAAAGTGAACATGGTCCTTCAGATTGTAAATGCCACAAGATACGAACTAGATCTATGCCCTCCTTGACTGGTCAAGAGTGTTTGGGAGAAGACATTTGGGGGGAATGTCTATGAAGATTCTCAATCATCCAGGTCATAGTTGCTCCACAGGTGCTTTTTATCAAGTGGCAACTGGACTTCCTTAATTTTTTTTCTTTGAAAACATTTTGCTTCTCATCCAAGAAGATTCTTCAGTTGTTATGCTAATCAAGTTGTAAGACATGAGTGCTGGTACTCCCCTTGCCCTAAATTTGTTGAAGGCAATCTTCTATTCACCCTAACAGAACTGAAGAAGGTTCTTGGATGAGAAGCAAAATGTTTTCAAAGAAAAACACCCAAGAAAGCCCAGTTGCCATTTGGAATAAAGCACCTTTGGGACATGACGTGTGGGTGAATCTGAGCAATAGTGAATTCATCCTTGAGGGAGGGGGCATTTCAGCTTTGTTTAAAGAGCAGCTGGTGCACTTGTCCACAAGAAACCATTGCTGAACCTTACCCTTCTGGACAACTTTCAACTAGTTCCCCACCTTTTCTTTTTAGGGAAGGTAGTTGAAACGTTGGTGTCACTACCACTCTATAACTTCAGAGGGTACTGAATGAAATGGATTATCTGGACTTCTTTCAATCACGTTTCAAGCCTGGATGTGGGACACAAACACCATTTTTTAAGATTATCTTTGGTGGGAGCAGGATGGGGATACTGCATCCATCTTTCTTCTTCTTGACCTCTCACTAGCTTCTGTTACCATTCACTCTTTCGATACAATATCCATTAGGGGTGAGGGCACAGCTTTGTGCTAGTCCATCTCCTTCCCCTGAGGCTGGTCCCTAGCAATGTTGATAGGAAGTGAGAGGTCTCTTTTTTTTGTCACAGGACTCCGGGCGCTTTCAACATCTACATGGATTCACTAAGTGGGGTCATCAGCCATTATGGAATGATGTATCACCAGTATGCTACCCAGTTATACATCTCCATCCTGGGTGAACTAAGTGATGCTATTGTGTGCATTCTTGAGGCCTGAGAAAACTTGAGGTTGTGTGGGTCTGAATGGGGAAACAACAGGATTCAGCTGAACCTTGGTAAAATTGAGTGGTTGTGGGTAGGGAGCTCCTCTGTATGGGCATTTAGCATCTTTAGCCTTGCATGGGGTTACACTGTCACAGACAGACCCTCTGCATAATCTGGGGATTCTCCTGGACTCACAACTCCTGCTTGAGGAGCAGGTGGCAGGCCTGGCTAGAAGGATCTTTGCTCAACTTTGTGTTGTGCACCCGTTACATCCTTTCCTGCATAGGGAGGCTCTTCGCTCAATTATTCATTCCCTGTTCATCTCTCATCTGGATCATTGCAATGCACTCTAAGTAGGGTACCACAGAAGACTATCCAGAAACTTCAGCTGATGAAGAATGTGGCTATGCCAACAATTTTGGGTGCCGAAGGATGGATATGTAACATCCAGGTTTTCATTAATACGGGTAGTGCTTGACCACAATTGAGCCCAACATTTCTATTGCTAAATGAGACATTTGTTAAGGGAACTTTGCCCCATTTTACAACCTTTCCTGCCACAGTTTTTAAGTGAATAACTGCAGTTCTTTAGTAACATGGTTATTAAATAAATCTTCCCCATTTACTTTGCTTGCCAGAAGCTTGCAAAAGGCGATCATGTGTCACTCAGACACTGCAGTTGTGTTCGATATGAGTCAGTTGCCAAACGTCTGAATTTTGATCAAGTGGTCATGGGGATGCTGCAATGGTTGTGTGTGCAAAATGGTCATGTCATTTTTTTTCAGTGCTGATGTAACTTTGAACAGTCACTAAATGAACTATTGTAAGTTGAGGACTACCCATATGTTGCATCTTTGATATGTTTTCTATGTTTGTTTATTTATTAAATTTTTATGCTGCCCATGTCACTCTAAAAAGCAATGATATGGACAGTAAATAAATACAACTTATTTATCCACCAGATTGAAACCAAAGTATGATCATCACGTTGGCATATCATTATTAAAGTACTTCTGCTTTGCACTTTATTTTCAGCAAACAAGTGCTATCCTGCTCAATGTGGAAGTGACAGACAAGATAAATCTACCAGTAAGTAAAGTGAGAAAGTGTTGGGAGAAAGACAAATCCGGAGGGATTAATTGGGTTTGAGCTACAGCAGGGGTCTCCAAGCTTTGCTGGTTGGGGAATTCTGGGAGTTGAATTCCGCCAGGCTTAAAGTTGCCAAGGTTGGAGACCCCTCAGCTAGAGCACAGTTTGAGTGAGTTACACGTTGACTAAAGCCACTGAGGTAAATTAAAATTAGTTATAGCATTGAGAAAAGCCTCCACACAACTTCGCTAGAGAACCAGATGCAAAACCAAATGGAACAGCTGCAAACATTTCTGTGGCTGCAGTTTTTCTTATTCATTAACTTGCTGAGCTGCAACTGCTATTGTTGATTACGATGACAGTAGTGATTACATTTTTATATGCTGACTACTGGAGTTTTGCCTTTTATTCTGTTGACTAGTAGAGTTTCAAGTGTTATGCTTTCGGGTCCAGGGTCTGATCTGCCTTGTATATGGCTTATCATATCTCTATAGCCCTTTTCTACTCATGAATGCTGAAGCCCTTCCATTTAGTCTCTTATATCATTCGTGTTTAACCTTCTTTTTTATCAACAGAACTCTAAAAGAATCACTATCATTATAAATGACCGGAATGACAACAAACCAATATTCCAGAATGAACCTTATTTGATAGACGTCCTTGAGGTATCTAATGTCCATGTTATTTTCTTCTCAAGTTTATTCTAGAAAGGTTATTTATGTGTGACTGTGTGTCCCATACAAATAATCCTCAAGTTACAATGGTAATTGGGACCAGAATATCCAATGCTAAGCAATGCAATCATAAAACATGACATTACCTGATCACATTGCTTAGTGGAGGCTATTCTGACAATCCCTGTTGCCATTGTTAACTGAAGCCCACTGGTCGTTAGGGGAGGATCCAGACTGACCCACTCGATCCAAGCTGTTCCCAGATTGGGCCCTCTCATCCTAATCCTTGGAAAAGTAAGGCCCTCCCTCCTCTACCTCCTCTTCAAGTCCCTCCACCCATCTATCTCTCCACTTCCCATCTCCCCCCTGCTGGCTTTGCACTTTGTGTGGCCTGCTGCTTTATCCAAATCACTTGGGGCTTTCCTGTGAGGTTTTGAAGCCTTCCAAAGCCATGCAAGAATTAGAAATGAAGATAGGGGAGATGGAAGAGTGGGATTAAGCATGGGGTTGCAAATGCAAGTGGGCTGCCAAATGTCAACATTTTGACTACATCACCAAGGGTGTGCTGTTGTAACTTTGTGGACCAGACATAACTACCATTCATTCAGCATCACCTTCATAACTTCTAAATCATCTCTGAACAAATGATTGTTAACTGAGAATTACAAACACACACACACAATTTTTTTTAAAGTAGACCTGTACAATGATTGACTAAAGTTAATCATGGAAACAATGGAGATCAGGGGTATTTATGTTTTGAAAATGAGTTCAGAGAAATGCTACAGAGCTCACCCCAAGCGTGAATACATGACTTTCCTGCCACTCATAGAAGCAGCATCTATTGTATTCAATTTCTGTGAGAACTAAAAAAAAGGGGGGATTAACCAGGGGTGAAATGCTACCGGTTCGGACCAGTTCACCCGAACCAGTAGTTAAAAAATGCCGCCGATATCGGGCGAATCGGTATTTCCGACGAAAGCAGGATTTCCTGCTTTCTAGCTAATCTAAATCGCATGGCACAGCTGATTTCCCCCCCCTCGCTGTTCGCTTACCTTTGCATGCACGCTCGGTAGCAAGCTCCACCCACCCGCCCGGATGTTATCACGTCCGTCTTTGATGCTCTGCGCATGCACAGAAGTTCCTGCGCATGCACAGATGTGGCACATGCAAGCGAAGTACGCACTCACATTTGCGAACAGGTAGCGAAGGTAAATAGATTTCACCCCTGGGATTAACCTATCACAACTGCAAGGACATTATACCATTTGGATACCTATATTTGAGAAACAACTTCTGTATCCAACTCTGTCCATTTCAGCCACACGATTTCATCCTTACTGGACTCCTTTCTAACATAGTACTGTATGTTACAAGCAAAGAGTGAATGAAGCTACTTTGGAATGGGAGTAAGAAAAATGCGGAAAAACTGCTGTTTTAAATAGAGATTTTAAGAACTTGTTGGATGAAACAAGTAATTTAAAATCAGCAGGAGATTTAAATGGGTATTTACAGTAGATTACTTAGATAATGATAGAGCCTAAACTGGCAATATGTTAAATCTGTGTCATTCAACATGATCTGTATATTTAAAACGGCTTAGACAGAAAGCTTCATTGCCATGTCAGTGGCAACTCTCCTCCCCCAGCCTAATTGCTATCAACATAATAGATTTTTGATATGATTGCAGCCAATTAAGGAAGGTTTAATTCTCTTTCCCCCATATATTGCAATCCCAATTGGTGCAAAATAATTTAATTGTTATTTAATTAAATAGTAATTAATTAAGCTATACATTATTTTGTGCACTGTAATTTAAACATAATGAATAATTAGACCATTTTCCTCTGACATTTTGATCTTGCCCCATTCCTTAGATGTTACCCTAAGTTTACTTCAACATATAGAATGGTAGCCTTTGCATGTTAGACTAACTAAACCTGAACGCTCTTCAGTAATGAAATCAAAGGATAGAGAAAGCCGCTTGTTTTCTCCAGCATCAGGGCTGGAATGAGAGACAGAATGAGATGTTAGCCCTCATGTAGTGCTTCTTATATCCCAGAGAAATAGTCCCACATTACCCAACCAAGGGTTTACCTTATTAGATAATTTTTAATACAACTATGATCGTTTCCAAAATAGTCCACAGCTAGTACTTTGGACCTTACAACACATCCTTCCTATTGATTAAAGCAGCCTGATTGCTTTAAAGCACTCAGTAATGGTGCCACTGTTTTAAGGACTGCACTAGTTAATGAAGCTCTTCAAGCAATGGTACCTTTTTTTGAGGTTCACTTTGTTTAATCAAAGCAGAAAAGTGTTGCCCTTCTGTGAGGGCAAGGCAATTGTTTAGAATCATTTTCAAAGCATGTGTGGTTCTGTTAAATGATTTGTATATTAGCGTTGGATGTTATATGTAGCTTCTGTTGCTCTTCTTTTAACTCCAACCTTTAAGTCTGCAAACCAATTAACTTTGTTCCAGAACACAATAATTGGTACCCAAATCTATGATGTTAGAGCTGTGGATATTGACAGTGAAAATGCTGGACGGGTATCCTATGGAATCATAGAGGTGAGTGGGACCCCACAGTCACAGTGAGGGAAGGATGCTGCACTCCGTATATATAGTGAATCCTGGCAGATGCCTTGTGAAGTACGAATCCTATTCAAGGTTCTCCCTTGCTGGCATGGTAATTCAAAACCTGGCCCTTTTGGGTAGGGTCATTTATACACCTATCTGTGTCTGGGCATTCAGCAACCCATTTCCATTGAGAAAAACTATCAAACTGTAGATCATATTGTAGCCAGTTTATAAGCTGAGTGCATATACTACTCCAATATCTGATTATTTTTTTCACATAAACAAAGCTGTACTTCAATGGTTACATTACCTAGAGATTGGTATCTGAATATAGATTTTTTAAAAAAATATTTGTATTTTACTGGTATTTTAAATCCAGATGAAATGTTAACATAGATTGCAAGTCCATGTGTGATAGGTCCTATGCCAAATAGGTAGGTAGGTAGGTAGTTATAAGTGAATGTCCTAATGCTGGCATTTTGAACATAATCTAAGTAACGTCTGTCCAATGTGCAGAAATAGATCCTTAGGATTGTGAATTTCCCCATTTAGTGCATTAATTTAATACATAAAGCCACTTGTAAGATATCTTTCTGAAAGTAAAAAGTGCACATTTCTCTTGGAGAAATACTTCTCAGAAGAATGTCTGTTTCTGAGAGTTCCAAGCAAAAAGTGTACTGTAGTCACAATTGCAGAAGATGCTTATATCCAGGCAATTTAAAGACATCAGGTTAGTTTACATAATTTACACAATCATATTGGAGAATTTTGGTTAAAATCTATCTCTGAATTTGCTTTAATAAAAATTGAATTCAAAAGACGTTACATACAGTACAAGAATTTCAAAAGTTAGTTGGAAATGAAAATGCATGAAGATATTTAAAAACTGTTACCTTTTACATTTGTAAATAGAATCTTGATGAGACATATCGCTAGTTCTCATCTTTCAACCACAATTGGGATCAGAATTTCAGTTGCCAGGCAAGGCAGTTGTTAAGTGAGTCCCATATGATTTTACACCATTTTTGCCATGGTTGTTAAGCAAATCATTGCAAGTGCTAAGTCAGGGGTGTCCAAACTTGACAACTTTAAGACTTGTGGACTTCAACTCCCAGAATTCCCCAACCAGCTCTGCTGGGAGTTGAAGTCCACAAGTCTTAAAGTTGCCAAGTTTGGACACCCCTGTGCTAAGTGAATCACACGGTCAATATGTGAATCCAGCTTTCCCTGTTTACTTTGCTTGTCGGAAGCCACCTGGGTAGGTGGAAATGGTAATCACATGACCCTGGGGCGCTGCAACCATTGTTACTAGATGTTGTACACATTGCTACATAAGCTGAGAATTCATCTGACCACTGGTGAAAGTTATTTTACCGGTTGAGTTTGTCTGTTATAAATAGATATACTTCCCCCACACCATCAACTAATTTATAATATCTTCAGGACTTCTCACAAAGTCACCCTTGAGGAATGTGCATTTTATTCAAGGCAAAGTTTTGTGTTTTGTTACTGTTCATGTTTCTACCATGTGATTCCTTTACAGGTCATTCCAAGCAGTGCAGAGAATCATCAGCTTTTTAACATTCTGCAAAATGGCACTGTGGTGTTGAATGGCTCACTCAGTTACAACAATAAGAGCACTTTCTATCGAATCAAGATTTTTGCTATGGTGAGGTTCAGGAAGATTCAGAAGCAGGGAAGGGGTAATAATCTCATTTATGTGAAGAAGAAAAACTAGGCGCTTATTGTCATGAATAAGGCACTGTGCCTAGTAGCTTTCAACTGGGTTCTTTGACAAGGATTTGTATTGGTGTTCCAACAGTTAGCCCGTGAGTGTGCTAAGACTGCAAATTCACACGTAGCATGGGGTTGTAGTCCCAACATTGTTGGTGAAAACTGGATAGGGGACTCCAGCATGAGTATTTATCTCTCCCTGGTACGTCTTGCGCAGGTTTATGGGGATGTGACTAACAGCAGGGCAAGAAGTAGATGGGATTATGTAGTATGTTTTGTTAAACATTCTGTTGAAAATTCAGGTCATAGATTAACCAAATCGGATTAGGACTCAGTGGAAAGGCCCTGTTGTAACTGAGGCTGTCCTTCCTCCTCCTTCTCCTTTGGATCTGCACCATGGCCCACTCACCAGTAACCAAGCAGGTGCCCAGGGTGCAGAATCCTGAGGAGCTTTTCACCAACTTGGAGCACATCGGGAAGGGCGCCTTCCTCCTTCAAAACATCAATACCTGAAAGCAGCAGTTCAGGGTTGTTGTTAAAATCATCAATCTTGAGGAAGCCAAGGATGTTATTGATTACATCAGGAGGAAATAATGGTTCTCAGCCATTGTGATAGTCCTTACGTTACAAAATATTGTGGTTTGAAAAGCACAAAGTTGTGAATAAGAATGGAATATTTAGGTAGGGGGGTTGGCTCTGGATTTGGTCTATGCTGGCCATTCGATGAATTCCAGATTTATAGGATGCTAAAGGAGATCTTGAAAAGTCTTCAATAACTTCAGAAAAAGTTTAGAAATGAGATGTACGTTGTAAATAACTATCTCTTTATCTGTACCTGCTTCAGTTTAAACTTTATTGCCATTTTGGGTTTTTTAAAAATCTCTTAAAACTATGCAAATTATTTCTTCTTTTGTCCCCCCACGCCCCCTCCAGCACCTTCCAGATAGATATTTATTGTTGTGTTACATTGACTCAGTTGATTAAAAATTTAGACCAATATATTTTTAGATATTAGATTGTGGAGGTTAGTTTGCTAGATTGTTTAGATATTGAAAAACCTCTATAACAATTATATTTGGAAAACTATGATTATCTGGAAGATGCTGCATTTTAATTCAACTACATGTTAAGTACAGTAATATCCTACACAGGATAAAGGTTTTAGAGTAATCCTGTTATTTTATAACATTATAGGTGTGTGTGTGTGTGTGTGTGTGTGTGTGTGTGTGTGTATGCTGGTCTTGTTGTATTCGGGTCTTTTCCCACGTAAGATTGAGATTGTCTTGGCAACATTTCGGCGAGGTCTCACTCGCCATCCTCAGGCTGGTGTTTTGGGCTTAAAGCATGGTTGGAGCTGCCATCTTTCTATAAATCTTGGTGGGTGGGTGTGGAGTGCTGGCGTTGTGTCAGTAAGTGGATTGATTGGCTGTGTGGTTGTATCATGATTGGTAGATTGGTGCTGATCGTTGCTGGCTGTGTGTCCATTGTTGTTTTGTGTTGTAACGGCCTGGTGGTGGGTGGGGCTCGTTTGTTGACTAGGGCTGGTTTCCAGATGTCTGGTAGGTGGGAGGTATCATCACATTTATTCATGTTGTGGGGGTGTTTCTCTATTTTGATAGCTTCCATAATTATTCTCTTGTTGAAGTGTTCTGTTTTGGAGATTAATTTGGTTCCTTCAAAATTAATTTCATGTCCTGTAGCTTTAAGGTGCTGGAAAAGGGAGGAAGTTTGTTTGGAGAAAAAAAGGGGAAGCAACAAAGAAGACAAATACATAAGCACTTTCACATAAGATCAATTAATTGTCCTTTCTAATTAAGTTACCTACCTGAATAGCCTTGTTAAGTAGGTCAGAGAAATAATATATTTCAATTCTTGATTTAGATTAGGGCTGTCAAATTCCTGGCCCGTGGGCCACATGCGTCATGCGCTGGCTACGCCCACGCCTGGTTTAGCGAACGGGAAAAATATCCCGATACATCACGTGATGCTGCCGTGACGACGTGCATTTGACACCCATGATCGAGATGATTCCAAGAGATGAATTGAGATGAACTCTTCCACATTTATATAAAGCTAGCAAAAGCCAACCTCCTATTTTTTTCTATAATGGTGCAATAAGATCAATTTCTAAGATCAGTGATTTAGATAGGCAATCAAAAAAACTGTTCAAAAATGCCTCCATCACCCTCAGTTCTAAGTTTACTATTCCGAACAATTGACCTATTTCAGTTAGGTGCAACACTATGAAAGAACAGCTTTAGATGTGGGTATTTATTCAGCAAAAAAACCCAGAATAGATGTTTTTCAAGGGTTTTTTTATGGACATGCAATCTCTCAGATACTCTAGGCATGTTTTTGGTTACATCAAAATATAAGGATTCATCACAGTGCTACCATAGATAGGTAAAATGTCAATTCAAATGACTAATGGTTGCTTCTGTGTATTCTAGGACAATGGAGGATTGTTGCATGGTTCTTTTATCTATCAGAACAATACGGCTTATGTATCTGTGACAGTTATTGATGTTCCAGATCTGGACCCAGAGTTTTTGGGAGAGCCATATGTGGCCTCGGTGTCAGAGAACTGCCCTCTGGTAAGAACTTTCTCACCTGTGTATGAAAAAAAATCTGGTTTTCAAATCTTAAAGCTTCAAAATTTCCTACTAAATCCATTTGGGGGCTACTATGGGGGCTACTATGGGGGCTTTAGCATAGTAAAATCACAGGATGGCATTGAATTTAAACATATAAACAGAGGCATAATATCAAAAGCCTACATCATTCGAAGATATTTCCTTCTAAAATTCCTCAGTAGGTAGCTCAGCAATTGCCATTGAGAAGATTCTGTCTTATCTTCTAGAGGTGAGGATATTTTTCCCCCTTCCAAAATCAGAAATCATTGGCAGGTGGATTCAGAAAGTGGTCCTTCCATTTAGGGCTAGGGAGTAATTTGTTTCTCCCCATTCGAGGAGACATCTTCAGTGCACTTTGGATAGTGCATAGTTGCAAGCACTTTACGTCATGCATAGCAGTGGGTTCCAGCAGTCACTACTGCCGGTTTGCTCGTGGGTGCAGAACATTACAAATTGCTCTGTGGAGGAGGAGCCAACGTCGCGACGATATGGAGGTGCGGTCTCGATGCTCCGAGACCACAGCCGATATTTTTGCCACTGGGTGGTCCAATAGGACCTAAACTGTCTCGCAGAGCTGGTGAACAGGAAGAATACATCTTGCTGATCTCAGGGACATTGCAAAGTCCCTGATGGATCCAAGAGAAGTTCTTCAAGCCGGCGACAAAAAATCCAGCCATTAGGCTGATGAAGTTGGGGCGGCTCCAAAACAGAAGGATATGGAAAGAGAAAGTGTTTCCAGCTGGTGAGGAATTTTTGCCATTTTAAAAGAGACTGCCTATAAAAAACGTAAAGTTAATTTAAATTTGAGAACAGAAGAAATAAGCGGCAGAATTAAGCTTTGAATGGTTTTGGACAGTGGATTATCTTACTTTTTAAATGCTATGTTCATGGATGGAATTTATGCAAGCCTTTTAAAACGAATGGATTAAGTTTTCTTCTTCTATTTTTTTTCTTTTATTATTATTCTTTGTAACCTATGGACTAAAATCCTACTTCTTCACTACTGTGGGTGTTTTTCCCCTTTTCTTCTCTAACTCATTCAAGAATTTGACTTTTGTTTAATTTGGAATATAAAAAAGATACAAGAGGAAACAAAGAAAATTGTTACAACAGAGGGAAAGAAGAACGCTGCTGCTCGAAGGCTGGAAGTTTGTGTATTGGAAACAAAACACTCTTACTTTCCTCACTGATTATTCTGGTTTGGCACTTCAAGGTCTCATCGTTTGTTTATAGAGAGTGATAAGAAGAAAAGCATAGAGATGTTCCTTTGAAGTATATTCTTAACCAGAGAAAAGTGAAAATAAGACCTTATTGTGAATTTATGCTTAATCTTGTAAAAACCTTCTAAGCCAGAGCAGCAGTGTTTGTCAGCTGGAGATAATGGCACAACTTCAATAGCAGAAAGAAATTTTAAGCCTGCAAAAGATATTGTTAGAAATTCTGAAATTATCAAATACATTTGAGAGAACGGAGAAGAAGTTGGAAAACCTAGAGCATCTAACAGTAAAATATGATGAAGAAGTTGGAGATGTTTATTAAGTGGAAAAAGTGGAGGTTAGAGTCCTAAAAACCAAAGAGGAAAATGACCATAAAGAAATTAAATCCACTGATATCTATGGTGATTGGTTTGTGTCTGGAAATGGAAAGAGTGGAACACTGAAAGAGGAATTAAATGGAGGGGAACTCTACCCCAGATGGCAAGATACAGAAGAAGAAAAAACAAAAGAATTTATGGATTTAAAGAGAGAAATTTTATTAGCATCATCATTGATAACGCCACTGACAATTAAAGATAAGATGATTAAGGAAACAGAAGAAGGGCATTGAAATTACATGAGAGACTTAATAAGCAATGAGTTGCTAAGAGGAGTCCATACAAATTTGATTAAGGAGATGATTAGAGGACTGATACCACAAATGGCAGAAGACATGAGACTGTTTTGCTACTGGAAAGATACAGGTTGATAGATGGAAGTGCATAATTTAAAACTAGTTAAACTTAGTGAAATTTAGTGACAATAGATATAGTTAAATAAATAACTGATAATGATAATAATGTATACAATGCATAGTGTTATGATAAGTAATAATTGGATATGAATATTGAATGGTACCCATGAAAGGAAGATTAGAAATCCTTTTGGATTATATATGAAGGTTAATAAAAAAAGAACTAAGTTAGATACAGTTAAGTCTTGATTATTAGGGGGAAGATGTTATGATACAGGATACAGTTAAATAAAGAAGGGATAATGATACAAAGGAAAATATATATGTATGGGTATAACATAAGGAAACTGGATGTAAATTGTAAACAGTGATTTGGTAAGGAGGATTAGAAATTTTTGTTACTAGATATTATGGATGTTTAGCTGGAACAGGCCATAAGGACTCAGTGTTATTGGAGGATTTTAGAAATAGCAAATGAAATGCCAGTATGTGGTTATGTTTTAAATCTTGATATATTTTATGATGAAGGACGTTTAAACAATTGTAGTCAAATGAAAATGGAGGCATGATGATGGTAATATGTATAAATATCTGATTTAAAATACTTGAGTTAATATGAATTATGATTGATGACTGTGGAAGAGATGCACGTAAGCCTTTTTGTAACCAACTGATACACTTTCTACAGTATGTAAAAAAAAGGAGGATTCTTTGTTATGTTTGTTTTGAAAATTAAAAATTGACTGGAGGGCAGAGATCGACCCCCAGGCGCGTCACTTGTGGGGTGCCCCAGGGGTCTGTTCTCTCACCCCTCCTGTTCAACATATATATGAAACTATTGCATGAAAACTATTGGAGTGCCAGTGGCATTAATCCAAATCTTATATAATGTACAGCTCATTTTGTGGTTGCTGAAGTTTTTAACCACCTTTACAGATAATTCATCAGAGCATGAATTACTATAGCCAGAATTTTATTCTCCAAGATTAATTGCAGATATCATATCACACGAAGATATACAAATACCCCAATCTTCTGTATATTGTGATCATCATCAGAGGATCCAATGTACATTGCTTTCCAATGACCACCATGTATCACTTTGTACTAAGCTGCAAAGTTCAGTATTATAGTATGACATCCTGACAAGAACAGCCTATGAGGAAGAGGAGGATTTTTAAACAAAAGAAAACTGGATATTGTGACATCACATCATTCTAAGATCTCACTTAAAAAAAGACCGACTGAAATTAATAATACCAGGTGGTGAAATCCAGTTCTGCATTTGTGAATCCTCATTT
Organism: Natrix helvetica; assembly: GCF_964273705.1. Classification (NCBI taxonomy): domain Eukaryota; kingdom Metazoa; phylum Chordata; class Lepidosauria; order Squamata; family Natricidae; genus Natrix; species Natrix helvetica. Next base: position 292,002,616 of record NC_138548.1, read on the forward strand.
TGCCTCTTTTGTCCTTTCCCTTGAGGAAAAAAATGTTTTATGTGACAAATTCCTTGTGTCTAATCATGCTTGGCCAAACAAAGTATTCATCGTCTACCAGTCATTTGGTTCTAGTATTTTATTTTTATAATCCAAAGTGAACACACTGAATATATGCTTGATCTAATTCCCTTTCCTGCAAGCCAACCTGTTGACATCTTTAAGTTTTGAATGTCATCAATATTTGCTTCCAATATGAATCTAAATGAAAGCACATAGTATATGAATGAATTCATGCTGTCAAAATGTTTTTTTTAAAAAAACCAGTAGATTTTTGAATGCTTTTCCATTGCTTCTTGTCATAGACATGGAACAATTTTATTGTCACTTTGAATGTACACTAATCGGCATGCAGTAAAATGAAATTTCGTTGCGTACAGCTCTCAAAGAGTCACCACCTCCAATATACACTACATAAACATGACAAAATAAATAAAATGCAAAATTATGCATATACCCACATATGTTGTATGACACAGAGAAACAACACAGTCTAGTTTGGATACATGTACATGGTGAGAAAAATGAATCTTGTGCATTTACTAGACGGATGGCATAGGGAACAAAGCTGTTATAAAATCTGGAAGTCCTGCTAGAAATACTTCAAAACGTCCTCCCAGAGGGCAGCAACAGAAACTGATCGTGAAGTGGGTGTGTGGGGTCTCTAACAACGCTTTGAGCTATAAGCAAATAGTGCTTATAAGCAGTATCTTGAATAAATTGTCCCCTGGAGATCAAGAGAGAATTGTATTTTTAGACACCTGAAATTATCTTCCTGAACAGCAATTATTTATCTAGAAGGTGGATCATTTTATTTTCTTGTTGGAAGATTGTTTACCTTTTATTTCTTTTTTTATAAAGCTAGAATTGTGCACAGCTGCAAGGGCTGATGAATACATTGGCAAATCAGGTTCTTTCTTTATATACTGTGGGGATTCAAAATATGTCATATCTTATTCAGGCTTTCTTTTTTCTAGGATACTCCCATAATGACGGTATTGGCCATTGACAAGGACAAATATGTGAATGATAAAATCCTTTACAGTATCACCGGTGAGTAAAGAGTCTGGGGAAGAGGGATTTCAGGTGTGCAGACAGGATCAAGTTTACGATTCCTGTTGTCTACAACCATGAAATTAATTATGCATATGCCTCTAATTTTTAATTACTATATTGATACTTTATATCTACAAAATGCATAGCAGCACCCTTACGCTTAGGAAATCATAGCTGATGTTCGGTCCTTTCCTGACACATTATTTTATTCATTAAAGCAGAAAGCCTGGCTCCTATCACATTCTTCCCAAGTTGTCTTCTTGGCTTCCTTTGCATTATAACTTTTCCTACAGTCAGATACTGTATGTAATGTGTCTTCTATATATGTTGAACTTAAATTCTCACAATTTCTGAAGGCCACTCCACGGCTTATCCATGCAATGGGCAGTTCTAGAAATGGCCTCATCGCTTAATCTTGACTATGTTGGATGACTGCAGTCTTAAACTTTTCCTTGCCTCTCCATGCCAAGAGGTTGAGGAAGAGGGTGTCAGAGGACCTTCTTGAGGTCCTATAACACACCACGTGGCTAGAAAATTGTTCTTATGCAAAGGATGCTTTTTTTCAGGAGGCAACTGGCTAGTGAAGAATGGAAGGATTTATATTCCTTGCAAACAGCTAGTCATTTGTATCCTTTTAGAGAGTCATTGAAGCATTTAGAGGTTTATCTGTGTCCTCAGGGTCACCTTGGTTCCTGTAGTCTGCAATATTATTATTATTTTTGCAAATTACCAGCTGTCTTCAAGGAATATAAATGCTTCCATTCCCTGCTATCTTGTCAGAGCTGAAGAAGCTTCTTGGATGAGAAGTGAAACTTCTTCAAAGAAAAAACAAGAAAGTCCAGTTGCCTCCTGAAAAGAGCACCTTTGGGACAACCATAAACTGGGTGACTGAGAATCTCTACAGACACTTATACAAAAGCACACCCCTTTCCTAAGGTCCAAATTAAAAGCCAAACACAATGGCCATCCTTAGTGAAGGATTACCTCTTCCAACACTGCTGATAAGCTGCTTTTCTGATTATCTCCCTCTCTAGATGCCAGCAGCCTGTTTGCAGTGAACCAGTCCACAGGAGTCATCACTGTGAATAGTGACCTGGACCGAGAAGGCGTGCCAGGTGAAGAGGTGCAATTTCACATTGTTGTGAGTAGCAAAGCAGCCCTGGGAAATGGTTGCTCTATGCCCCCCTCTACCCCTACTTTTTGTCAAAGGCCTGTTAGTATACGAAAACCTTTTAGTCTACCAAAGCATCAAACTACTAAACTATAAGTAGACCTCCAAACTAAGCGATCTCTCTTGCTTCAATGGACAGGCTCGAGAAAAACACCTGAACATTTACCATCAAGTGGCACAAGTGACCTCCCAGGTGACCATCCATATCAACGATATCAACGATAACAAACCTCGGTTTTATTTATGCACGGCTCCTCCCTGCAACTTCACGGGCCCTACAGACGTCAATGTTTTAGGTCAGATCGAGGAGCATGCTTCTGCCAGAACACCTGTGGCCAACCTCAGCATTGTAGCCTATGATCCTGACAAGGTGAGCCTTTGGGGATTTTGGTGGCTTTTGATCTTCTATTTTTATCTTGCCTTCGCTTCAAATGCTCTAGGTGGGATTACAGGGTGGACTCCTATAGTGTAGTTTGTCTCCACAGCACCAGCCCCACAAAGTAGATTGGGCTGACAGCCGTCAACTGTCCCCTAGTCAGTGATTTTCCATGGCAAAGGGTGCAAACTCCCTGGGTCTTTCCAATCTTAGCCTAACATCTTAGCTGCTACGTAACAGTGGCTGGATTAGGCACCTTCATGTGGTCCCCCTGCAAAGCTAGAGTAAAAAAAAAAAAAGTCCGTTTAGAACAAGGTTGGATGTGATTGACCATCTGGCAAAACTAGCCTGCTGTTTCATTCACTGAAAACTAGGAGGGTGAATTTGGACTAAAGGCAGATTTAAATTCTTTTGACCAACTAGCACAGGGGTGTTGATTTCATTGAAGGCCGCATCAGGGTTGTGTTTTACCTCAAGGAGCCGGGGGTGGTCCTGACCAGGATGGGTGTGGCCAGCTCATTGTCACTCATGTCGGGGGTGCCCGTGGTGGCCCTGAGGGCTCTGCCAGCAAAAACGGACTCCTGAGCTCCATTCTCTGCTGCAACGGTCTCCTGCAACCCTCTGCCAGCCAAAACAGAGCTATCGAGGGCCACAACTGGCCCTCCTGAGCTCCGTATTCACTGGCGAGGCACCATGGGTTGGTCTTTTGCTGTTAACAGGATGGCCCTGTGGGCCAGATCTAAGCACCCTGCGGGCCTTGAGTTTGACATCCCTGAACTAGCACATAACAGAATTAGGCTAAGCAGCATTGGATCTCCTGAGTATTTGGATTGTAGACCACCATGAAATAACTGTGTTGTAGACTAAATTAGAAAGTTAAAAATTATTAAACCCTCTGAAGAAAGCAATGGCCGAATATTTCCATGCTTGGCCAGAAAGGCCTTCATGAAGACGTGTCGATGAAGTCACTAGGAGCTGAATTTGGCTGAAAGAAAACTTTGTATCTGAAAAATTCCTATAAGTGGAAAATGTGCCTGTCTGTTTGAGGCAGTGGAACCCACATATCTCTTTAATTCCTCTGAATTATGAACATATTTCATATCATCCCATTGAATTTGCCAATACAGTAGTATAATCCCACAAATGAGCTGGGAAGTGTTCATTGTTGTATTAGGCCTGTGTTAGCTGAAATCAAGTCACTCCAGGTAAATAGTAAGGCAATCAATCCTTGTTTTTGCCAGCGGTAACATCTCTTTTTTACCTGTCTTAAATATAATTACTGAATGCTCATCCGCATTCAGAACACAAGCTAAATGTTCAATTAATTACTTTGTCTCATTTGATCAAATATTTTAATGTGCTTTATTGTGACATTGAGAGGTAGATCAATGTCAGACCAAGATCATTCACCTTTTGCTTTTCTAGGAGATTGTCACAAAAATCTTGTTTCACAACTGAAATTTTGCAACTCCAGGAAAATTCAGGAGTGAATTCAGGCAAACAGAAGAAAAGAAAACCCACACACTGCTATCTGCTATTTTCCATTGTCAACAATCCAAATCAGCTGTCACTCTCCTGGCTGGTACTAATCAATTCTCCTGGTTGATACAGTTCTTTCAGAATGTCCTGTCTTTTCTCTTGAAAAGGGTGAAAATGGAACTTTCCAGCTGTTCCTGAGAGGTCCTGATGCACCAGCATTCTCAGTGTCACCCAGGCAGATTGTAAACGAAGGCACCGTTCAAGTGCTAGTGATAAATTCAAACCTTGTGGATTATGAAACTGCAACTAGTATGAGTGTGGAGGTGAGAAAAAGAGAAATCTGGGAAAGAGCCTTTGATCAAAATGTAATCAAAACCAATGTTTTAACATTCTTTCCTCTGAGCACTGAATTACTCCCTAGATAGCTTCACTGTAGGTGAGGTAAGTGGGGAATACTTGGTACATTTGCATCTGTACTCTGCAGATCTCAGGCTATGTGGAAAGTGGTTCTACTATGAATCGTGCAACCAAATAATCCCCCATCCAGCTGCTGCCAAGGATATGGTTACCCCTTCTTCAGAAATGTCAAGAATTTGTTTGTTTGTTTGTTTGTTATCTCGCTGTGGGGCTACTCTAGATAGCTTACAATAATAAATGTAGATCTGAACTTGGGCAATGGGAAGGAATGCTGAGCCGTTAAGCCGAGACTTAAGTCCTAAGAAAGAAGAAAGCATAAGAAAGGAACTCAAAACAATTCTGCTTTGATTCGGTTTGGTTTAAGATTGAGCGGAGAGAAAGCGATTGGCTTCTTCAGATTCTTCTATTCTTTTTGGTTACAATTCTATTCAGTTACACAGCATCTCTGTTGTTTCTTGATCTCAAAGGGGCTAACGGGGGCTAAACAATGTGCATGAGTTCTGATGGCCCTGCCTGTTTCTATCAGAGATGGTAAGATTCATCCTGAAGGAAATTTTCTTCTGATTATGAGTATCTACTATTTATTTATTTATTTAGTATTCATTCATTCAGTTTCTATGTCACCCATCTGACTGATACAGCGACTCTTATAAATGAGATGAGCTTAGTAATTTGATGCTTTTGTATGCTAACAGATTGTAGCAAATGATACCAGGAGGAAAGATGATTGCTGCTCTTCTGCCACGGTGACCATCCATCTTCTTGACATCAATGATCACAGGCCTGAATTCAGACAGACTGACTACAAGCTCTTTGTATTGGAAGAGAGCCCACCTGGTTCCATTGTAGCTTATAATATCACAGTAAGAAATCTCTACGCCTTTTGGAGCTCCTGGTGTTAAAGACGATGGAGATAGAAAGGCCTATTATCTCTATGACTTTATGGCTGTTTTGCATCCCTAGGATATTATGCTCCTTGTTTCTCCACAACCTGCACATTTCTTTAACCTTCCATTCAGTCATGTCCACTTCTCTGGAAAAAAATCTCTGCAGTTTTCTTGGCAAGGTTTTTCAGAAGTGGTTTGCTGTTGCCTCCTTATTAGGATGGAGAGAAAGTAACTAGCCCAAGGCCACTAAGCTGGTTTGTGACCTAAAACAAGACTAGAACTCACAGTCTCCTGGTTTCTAGACTGATGCCAACCCCTACACCACAATGACATACTGCACATACTGTAGATATATTTCAATTTTTCTTCTATAAATCTAGCAACAACTGATTTGACCTTAAGACCTGCTATTAATCCATTCAGACCAATTATAGTATTTATTAATATAAAGGAAATCTATTTATATCCCAATTCTATTCCTTCCTGAGATGCAGACTTCAAATCCTGATGAACCTATGATAAACAAATGGCTTCTTCTTCTTTTTTTGCAGGCCATTGATCCAGACAGTGGAAAGTTTGGAGAGATCACCTACCAATTACTGCCTAAGAGCATGTAAGTACATATAGTGCAATAATTAGCAGAGAGGAACAGAAAGAGTGTGTGGCAACGTTTTCTTGCTAAGTGAGTGTGATCACACAATTAAAGATATGCTTGTTTATCTGTTTTGCAGCCAATCAGATTTCACTGTGAATTCAATGAACGGTACAATATTTGTGGCCAATGGCAGTAAAATAAATTGGGGGATGCGCCCTGTCTATTATGCCACTTTGCAAGCAATGGATGGTGGTGGGCTGATTGGTTCTACCCAATTGGAGATCACAGTGATTGACATCAACAACAATCCTCCGGTTGTGATAGGTTCCTACAACTTCATGGTAATTGAGGGCAACAGCATCGAGCCCATCCAGATCCAGGTAAAGATAAAATGCCAGCTTCCTTTGTCTACTGAAACATTCTCCAAACTAATAGGCATTTTCAAGCAAAACAGAATGCAATAGTTTGCTTCTTAGAAGAAGTAATAATTCAACTGTAGATTATGAACATGCGAGTTTACCTTTGAAGCTGAGATTTTTTCACCAAATTGTGACTGCCCTCTTTCTTTCCAGTCCTACTTCAAAATTATGGAACATTGGAATGTGATATTCTGAGCGTTTGTGTTTTTTAAAGATGTCATTTTCAATCACTCTAGAATATAGACAGTAACTTCAGAATGCCACAATTATAGGTCATTTAACTTTGGGTTTAAAAGAAATAGTTCTTTCCGTGCAAATAAGAACCTATCGCACTCAAACCAGGGGTGGGATTGAAAATTTTTAGCGACTGGTTCTCTGCCCAGTTGCTGTGTGGGTGTAGCCATGATGGGCGTGGCCTACTTGGCCTCCTGCACCACATTGGGGGGGGGCATTTGCACCCTCCCCAGGTTCTGGAGGTATTCCTCAAGCTTCCAGGAGGGTGAAACTGTCCACCCCGGGTTCTGGAGGCCCTCCGGAGACCGGAAATGGGCCCGTTTCCAGATTCTCTGAACTTCTGGAAGGCCCATTTTTCGCCCTTCCAGAACCTCCGTACAGGCCCTGCACTTACCTGGTATCCAAAATGGGCCACATGGAGACTCCTGGGAGGGGCTGGTGGGTGGAACTACTGGTTTGGCGAACCAGATATAAAATTAACATCCAGTTCACCTGAACCAGTCCAAACCAGCTGAATCCCACCCCTGACTTAAACCATTTATATGCATAGGTTTAAAACAGGTGTGGGATATCTATTTATTTAAGGTATAGATTGACTTGTGGAATCCTTGGTGGATTTTACTCCTGGTTTATATACAGTATCTTGCCTTGCCAATTTGGTGGATTAGATATTCCAGTTCTTTGATTAGGGGTTGTTTTCTGCTTGTTTCTTTGTCTTGTGTTGGTCCTTCTGTGTTGGTTGGAAACGATGTGTTTTGTTCTTTTTGTTTCCCCCTTTGCTTTTTTATTGTCTGTTTTGAATGGTATGTAAAAATGGTTTATTTTTATGTATCTATTGATGGGTGATTTTTCTGAATGCAAGTCTCCAGAAACTCTTTAGAGGCTTTGGATATGGATTGGCCTAAAATGATTACGGTTTCCAAGTTAAAACTATGGTTGAATCTGTCTTGTGTTGTGAAATTAAGGAGTTGTCATTGTGTCTTCTGACTGCTAGTTAGTGTTTGTGGATGCACTCTGCTAGTCTTCTCCCTGTCCATCCTATATAGAGGCTGTTCCAGTCTTTGCATTGTACCTTGTAGATAACTCTTGGTTTTTGTCAAAGCATCTTCTGGATGCTTTGATTTAGTTAAGACATTTTGGAGACCTTTAGTTGTTTGTGGTTTTTGGAGACATCTTGTGGTTTGTGTGCTACAAGATGCCATGTAGTTGTAATAGTCTATTGGTTGTAGCTGGGATGTCTTTGATATAGAATGGTATTGTCCTTTTCATAATCTGTGCTGGTTGTGCCATAGTAGATTGAATGAACAGCCAGTTTTGGATAAAATTGCATGGGTATCCATGCATTACATTGACTTCGAACATACTGTACTTCATATTTTGTGGTGGTTGTTATTGCTAGTCCATGTATTATATGCCATACTCAAAATAAATAAATAACAATGTGGTTGTTAAAGAATATCCTGGATTGGGGGAGTCACACATCATGTTAAATCATGGCTTATTTAACCACAATTTACTTTATAAACCATAATTGGCTTGGTTCTCACAATATACCATGCCAAAAACAAACTCACAACATGGCTTAGTATGCTATGTGTGTTAGGTTTTGGCCTCTTCCAGGCCTGGATCTCCAGTCTAGTACTCTATGAGGTCTGTGAAGTAGTAAGTCATGAGTTCTGGTAAAAGGAGTTAAATTACCAGCTATTTCCACCTTGGTTCCTGAAATTGTCATAGCAACTATAAGTGATCTTGGTTGATCTAATAAAATATTAAGCAGAATCATACCTGATTAGTAGTTAGATGGTCTCCTTTAGAGAGACCACATGCTTACAGTTTAGACTGAGAAGTCTAAGACCAATAATATTCTCAAATCTATATAGACCTGCCATAGAAAAATGTGTGGACCTGCCATACAAGGTAAATATGGGATATTCATCTTCATTTTAGTATAAGTCAACTTTACCTAATCTGGTACTTTCTTGGCATGTTGCGTGCCTATTTTTGCTTCTTTGTTGGCTGTTCTAAATGACCAAATGCCTATAAAGGTGATCCAGACTGAAGAAGCTGCTTAGATAAGCAGCAAAAACATCACGCTCAAAAAAAAGAGGTCCAGTTGCCATGACTCAACTTCCAGACAACACTACCTGGATGACTGAGAATCTTCATCAACATATTATCCAGTTGAAGAAGTTTAATCTTATTTATAATATTGACTCGAACAACGAAGAGTAAAAAGTAAGACTAATCCCCCCCCCAATTCTTTTCCCAGGCCACTGATCAGGATAACCCAGAAACCAATAATAGCCGTTTGCATTTTGAAATTATGCCTGGCAATTTCAGCAACAACTTCACTATTAACCCAGAAACTGGAGAGCTCATCAGCAAAGGGCCCTTGGACCGGGAAGCTATTCCTGTGGAGCTCAACGGGAAGATAGTGGTGATAATACTTGTAGAAGACTTGGGAATCCCTCAGTTGAACACCACAGTCAATGTCACCATCACCGTGGAGGTAATCTTACTGCTCTTTGCCAGGAGTTTGAGCTCAGGTAGTTGGAGAAAGAGGTGGTGACAATGTAAAATTCTTGGTGGAGAAGGGGACATGGGTAAAATACATTTCCAGAAATGAAATTTGATTTTATTTTGCAGACAGGTAATTATGGTAGTGGGGTTTCAATTTTATGTGGCATAACAACATAAATACTTCTCGCCTTAGGACAAAAATGACAATGCACCCAGCTTCAGCAGTTCGAATTATGAGTTCTCTGTTTCTGAAGACTTGCGAGGTATGATTCATTGAATCTCTTTGTTCTGGACCCGGAAATGAAACTAGAAAATATCTTGTAGGGTAACCTGAAGCAAAAATAATAGCTACTGAGTTCTAAAAAAATCCAAAGTGAGGAGCTAAATAAACTACCTACAAAGCTCTAGTGTATCAGGTGACAGCAGTCTAGTTGAATGTTCTTTTCCCAAAACCACTACTATAGCACGACCAGAAGCTGGACATGATGCCAGAGGACTTTCTTGCTCTGGTTCCTAGATACCTATTATAGGAGCAAGCAATATATAGCTCTAAGGGTCAGCATTCATTGATTGCATTATCTTGATCGTTTGGGGAGAGGAAAATCTCCCAGGCCTTTCTAAACCAATCTTAGCCTTTCTTGAAGAGGAAGTTCTAGAGAGAATCAGATGATATTCTTCCAAAGTTTCCCCAAAGTTTTAATATATAATATTCTGCACAGATCTTAAGGGATAAGAGGATTAACAACGGTTCCTACTAATGCAAAACACAGGAGTTGGGCAACCTTTAACATAGGGCTGCAAAGTAGGCAGATGACATCCCATCACATATACGACTGGAGCTGAGGAGTAATCTTTAGCTTTTTCTTTACTTTTCAGCTTTGATTTGCTACATTGCAATTTTCATGCGTTGACAGACAAATGGCAGACAAGATTATTGTCACTTTTCTCAGTAATGGCCAAAGAGGCTAGGTGTGCTTTGTAAACCAAGTCAAGAGTTAAGCAAACCACAGGAGTTTGGCAACCTGTGCAAACCAAGTGATTGATGTGTTATGGCATCTTCGAGGCCAATCCAATAGGAGGCAGTTTAAACCACCAAAATAATGCATGAAAGAATTCTTGAGAACCAATAGTAGGAATGCTAAGTAATGCATGAAACTGGAGGTGGAGGGTAGCATTTGCTTGATTGGGGCATTGCCATTTACAAGGGAACTATAGACCTCTACTACATTGATCTGGGGTGTAGAAGGATGGTATACGTTTAACTCTGCAATTATTCTAATTTTCATATTCCAATTCTATCTCAGGTACCTTAGTGGGAGTTGTGGAAGCCAGAGATGCTGATCAAACACAAATTCACAACCGTATTTCATTCTACATTAATAGCAGCACAGGCTCAAACAACTTTCTGATTCGCTCCAGCGCCAAGGGATCTGGCTGGTATCAGGGCATGTTGTATTTAGACCCAGATATTGTTCTTGACTATGACCAAATGCAGGAGAAGTTCTTCAATCTCATTCTACGGGCTGAAAATTCAGACTTAGGGGAAACAGTAGAAGCCGCCATTGCCATGGTGAGGGTGTATGTGCTAGATGTCAACGATGAGTCCCCAACCATTGTACCATTTCCACCAGAAAATATTCACGTTACAGAGAATGAAAAACTACATAAGTTAGCAGCTGAGCTGGAGGCTACTGATAAGGACACCAACCACTCACTAGTATTCCAGGAGTTGGCTGTTGCATGTTTCAACAGTACAGGCAGTGTAGGGAATATATGTCAGCACTGGTTCCACCTGGTAGTCAATGGATCACTTTTTGTGAATAGTTTGGATATAGACCATGAACGGTGCACCCGAGTGGAAATCACACTGCGTGTTAAGGACGAGTTCACTGCCGTAGGAAATCCCTACAGTAGAAATGGTAAGGCAACTCCCTGTATGAACACTTGCTTTCACATTTTTTTATCCTGTGAGGTGTCCTCTATCTGTCCTACTTTTCCTTTCTACTAGATTTTTAAAAATTAATTCCACAGGAGTAATGTAATTGTTTATAATAACCATATTCACTTGAGCTGTCTTCATCAATACCTTCCATAATCCTCGCCTGCTGGCCTCCAGATGTACTAGCCATGTTATGTAGGGATAATGTTGGAGAAGGCTGTCGTGGGTGGCCTTGGTATGAATGAATGGAGGCCATTCATGACAAAATGTATCACAGACTTGTTTCTCTATCTCAAGGTATTGTCACTGTCGTATTTGTGTCTTAAAGTCTTAGAAAGGTAGCTGCAAAAAAGTATAACCACAGATTATCTGCTCCTAACAACTTCACAGTTGGAGGAGTATCAGCATTGACACTGTTATATAAATGAGGGGGCAACACCTGCTACTGGTGGGAAATGGGTCGAGTTCTACGTGAACAAGGTTATGGCTCCAATGTGCAGGCTCTAGGAAGACGTGCAGAGCTGTTTTTATATCAATGGCTAAAACTTGCCTATTTGTGCCTTTTTTTTTTGCAGAGACTCTGGTCATCTTAATTGGTGATGAAAATGACAACGCACCCCAGTTTTATCCTGTCGATGACACCTTTGGTAAGAGCAGAGATGTAGGACTGTTGCAACCATGGGATGTCTCACTGCCCCCCTAATAGAGAGATGGTAGCATGCTTTAAGGATTCCAAACCACCCCAACGAGGCTGTCGAAGTGATGTCCCGGTGTTTGGAGGCCGTCGGGGTCTGGATGGGGGACAACAGACTTAAACTCAACCCCTCCAAGACTGAGTGGCTGTGGCTACCGGCACCTCGGTTCAGCCAGCTGATCCCATCACTGGCCATAGGGGGCGAACAATTGCCCCCTGTGGAACGGGCGCGCAATTTGGGCGTCCTCCTTGATGCCCGGCTGTCAATGGAGGACCATGTGGCAGCCGTGGCAAGGGGGGCGTTCCACCAGGTTCACCTGGTGCGCCAATTGCGCCCCCTACTGGACCGGGATGCCCTACGCACGGTCACTCATGCGCTGGTGACATCCCGCCTGGATTATTGCAACGCTCTCTACATGGGGCTGCCCTTGGGACGCGCCCGGAGACTGCAGTTAGTTCAGAACGCAGCCGCGTGGGCTGTGATGGGGAGTACGAGGTACTCCCACGTAACACCTCTCCTGCGCGAGCTGCACTGGCTGCCTGTGGTTTTCCGGGTGCGTTTCAAGGTGCTGATTACCATCTTTAAAGCGCTCCATGGCACGGGACCTAGTTACTTGCGGGATCGCATCCTCCCACATACATCCCTGCGGCCAATACGCTCACACAGGGAGGGGCTTCTCCTGGTGCCGTCCACTAGGCAATGCCAGCGGGCGACACCGAGGAGTAGGGCCTTCTCTGTGATGGGCCCAACCCTCTGGAATGACCTCCCCCCCGACATTAGAACCACTTCTGACCTCCGCTCCTTCCGGCAAATACTGAAGACCCACCTGTTCCGACTGGCAGGCCTGGCATAATTCAACTGTCCCTCCTGGCAAATGTATTATATCTGGTTATTTTAGGGGTTTTTTAATTTACTGTATTTGTTTTTAGGGGTTTGAATTTATTTTATATCTGCTTTGTACAGTTCTTTTAACTACATTTTAACCTCCTCCATGTCAATTGTCAACTGTACATATTTAATTTAATTTTATTGTATCCTGTTATATTTTGTATGAACTGTACACCGCCCCGAGTCCCTCGCGGGAGAGGGGGCGGTCTAGAAGCATTAAATATTATTATTATTATTATTATTATTATTATTATTATTATTATTATTATTATTATTCCCTTAAGCCCCTTCAAGCAGACATTTGTGCTAGGCTTAGTCACAGGGGCATCCATCTCTATCCTACCTTATTACAGTTCTCATAAAACAGGGGTGTCAAACTCATGGCTTTACAGCATCATCATGTGACATAGCGCAACTTTTCCCCCCTTTGCTGAAACAGGCGTGGGCATGGTCAGCGCATCCGGCCTGCGGGCAGCGAGTTTGACAGCCCTGTCATAAAGCTTCTTTCATCACATCACTTCCTTCCATGTATACCAGGGGTGTCCAAACTTGGGAACTTTAAGGCTTCTGGACTTCAACTCCCAGAATTCTTGAAGTCCACAAGTCTTAAAGTTTCCAAGTTTGGACACCCCTGATGTATACATTCCTCTTTATGTTAGCCAGTCATGAGGGGAACATTTAGTTTTCTAGCTAGGGCAGAGGAATGCCATACTGACAGCCAGTGAATGGGTATTGATAGAGCACAGACAGCACAGCTCCATTATAATGTGATTTGGTAGTAAGCCTGATAGCAGAACAAGACCCATTGTCTTTTGCTGTTTGGGTTTACTGATCTGTATCTGGTGTTTCATTGCAGTAATAATCCCAGAAATCTCTCCGATAGACCTGTCTGTGGCTGTGGTCAAGGTAGGATTATGAATACCTATTTAGCTGCACAGATTTCCTGGTTGTTGTTTTTTTTAGAAACTAAACTGGATGCTCACACAAACTGTGTGACAGGATCTGATCATATTTCAAAGTCCATCAATATCGTTTCCCCCCTTCCAGGCCAAGGATGCCGATTCAGGTGAAAATGGTGTGATCACATTTAACATCTTCGAGGTAATTTTCATCCACGACGATGAATCTAAGCAGCCATTTCCCAATGTTTTCCAAGTGACAAAGACATTGGAGAAGGATGTCTCTGTGGGAAACATTCGGTAAGTGATGGGAGTTTTCTTCGCTTGAAAGCTTTAAAAATGCTGCCTTTTCGTTGTGGTCACATTACGCAACTGCAGGGCATGCATACTAACAACCCCACTCTTGACTTCCCTGTATTGATCAATAGGATATTGTGGATATTTGGATAGATATGTTTAATAGACTTCTAACCCAAGGGAATTTGCACAACAAGAAAGCATGGGGAAGAGCTGGCTTTTGCACCGATAGATTCCTGCAATGCTCTATTTCTACACACATTCTTTGAACATGTACATGAGGCTTATTGGGGATCTCTACTGGGGAGGGAGAAAGAGAGATTTGCTCTCTGGTACCTTTAGAAGCAGCAAAATATGAGCGGAACTTTGGATAATCACTTAGCTATTTAAGGTTCAATTTTTTCAGTGGGTTTGCTGATCCTGGGTTTCATAGAACAACTTCTATTTGGTGCTCTCCAGATGTAGTTGGATGACAGCTCCTAAGGGGAGATGATTAGGAGAGGCTGTCGAGCATGCTGAGTGACCATCTGGATATAGTTAGCAGAACACACTAAACCCAGATTAGAAAACTGCAATCACCATGTTCACATGGAATGCTTTTGCTCAAATAATGAGCCAGATTATGGTTTAGTAGTATAATGTAGTTCATACAACATAGATCACCATCAGCTGGGTTCTCACAACACACTGGAAAGCATTTTACACAATTTCATTTTACTCTTATCATGTTCTCAATAACAAACTTCTAAGTTATTGAAATGTTATCAGCAGGGTCTGTTGTGATGTGTATCTTTGGCAACATCACAGCTTTTTTTCTGATGCTACGATAAAGATCCCAATTTAGCAAATGCTTCATTTGGTTTTCTGCTGAACCATCCTGAGACTTGGAATAGAAGCATGAAAGCTACCAATGCAGAAATATTTCAAGAAGGAGGCGGGACTGGGCAGATCTACTTCAGGGGGGTGCAGAGTTTGCTCAAGAACAAACCTCTCTGATGCTGCAATGCCTTCTGTTCCTACAGAATAGCAGGAAACCTTAATAACATGTTGAAAGGCCGATATTGGGTGAAAGTGGAAGCCAAAGACAATGGAACTCAAGCCCTAAGCAATTTCACATCGCTGGATGTAGGTTTGTTGTCTCTCCTGACCAACTTCCATCGATAGAATTTTCATAATGTCCGATCTCTGAGAATGATCATTTCTCTCTTTCTGCAGATCTTCAGTGTGGCTAAGAGTTACCGTACAAAACTGAAATTTGATATCGGTTTAAAGGAAGTGCAGAAGAAGTCAGATGAAATCAAAAGGTATGGCAGCCTCTCCCCTCTCACTGTCTAAATATGGTGCTTCTGTCCATCTTGTTAGGCAGAACAAGGCAAAACACAATGTCACTTTACAAAATAAAGCAGAAAGAAAGCAGTGTGGTATGTGGGTGTGTACATGCACTCTTGTGGGCATTGACTCCATAACTGAAGGAGGTGCCATTTAACTTTGGCAAAGCCGTTCTTAAAACAAATGCTACATTCACATATCACGCCACCTCAGATTTGCTTAACTCTGGTTTACTAAAGGCATCACAATTTACTAAATTTCATCTAATGTGCTAAGCTAGAGAAATCACAATGGGGTGGGGTGGGGGTGCTCACACAACATGTTGAGCCAAAGTCAGACAAGGCACATTATGCTTTAGTGCACTGTGTGAAGAAGAGCACCCAAACATATGCAATAAAAGGAAATAGTTGCTGCTGGGATTATATCGATTTCAGGGATGTAAGATGTTAAAATATTTGACTAGGATAGAGTATCAGGCACTTGGTGCATTCAGGATTCTAGAGGTTTCTTGGTCAGAGTTAATGTCTTATGAATCTCTTGAGATGTTTTCTGAACAGAGCTGCTAAAGATGGTTGCCCCCCCCCACCCAAACATACATTCACAAGTCCCATGGCTCCATATTTAAAATGTGGTTTTGAATTATGGCTCTCTAATGATATGAGTGTCTCATACTTAATGGTGCAGGGTCAGGGGTGGGTTGCTATGGATTCGTCCAGGTTCAGGAGAACCCATAGCTAACATTATGGACGGTTCTGAGAACCTCCAAATCCCACCCCTGGCTGGCTGCCCCTCCCCTGCCCCTCCCCTCCCCTCCCTGTAGTCTCCACGCGGCTTATTTTGAATTCAAGGTAAGTGAAGGGCCCTCGTTGAGGCTCGGGGAGGAGGGAAAACGGGCCTCCCGGAAGTTCCAGAAGGCTGGAAATGGGCCCAGTTCCAGCTTCCGGAGGGCCTCCAGAGTCTGGGGAAGCAGTTTTCACACTCTCAAGAGGCTTGAGGAAAGCCTCCGGGCCTGGAGAAGTCGAAAACGCGCCCGCATCCCCGCCGTAGTGCAGAAGGCTGACTAGGCCACACCCACCATGGCCACGCCCACCCAGCAACCGGGCAGAGAACCCATTGCTGAAATTTTTGAAGCCTACCCCTGTGCAGGGTCGAGCATACACCAGAGAGAATTGGAATATTCAATGAAATGACACTAAGTAATGCTTATTTTACAATTTGTGACCATTGACTGGGTTTCCTGCAGTGCAATGTTAGGGGCTGTTTAGCATGGAACGCTGATGAGACCTGTGCCTTTTTTATGTCGCTTTCAGGATTCTGAGCAGTGCAACTGGAACAACAGTCTACATAACAGCAATCTATACAGACGATTCATCAACCTCCAAATCTGAAAGGTGACTTGAACAGAGGGAAGCTATGGTAATGAGGAACTAAACGAGGTTAAAAAGCATATAAAATGGCTGGTGAAGAAAGAGGAGACGCATGTTGAAATATTGGGGGTATATTTTGCTACAGCGACTAGAACTCAGTGGAATGTTATGGGGTTGGTAGAACATACGAAAATAGAAGGAGATTTTTGAGATTCCAGCATGAAGTTAGCATCTGGGTGAGCAGTGTAGCTAGACACTTTTTACAAATGATCAGGCTGCCTTTATAACACTGATTTCTTAGGATGCTTTTTTTTAAAGGGGATTGGAAAAGTAGCCATTCCTTTGAGGTAGCTCTTAGATTGGTCATGGCTCTAAGAAGGTCGTGCTGGTATTGTCCCTTCAGTCCATCTATCTTACATGCCTTTTTATCTTCTGTAGGGCTCTGGAGAATACTGCAGTGGATGCCTATTTTGTTTACAAGAATGGCACAGCTCTGAAAGATGATCAAGTGCTCGTGTAAGGGTCCCATTGCTCTCAATCTAATAGGGAAGGAACAGAGATCACATAAAAGTCCCATTTGGGTTGGCCCATTGAGCTGTTAGTGTGACAACACTGGAAAAGGAAGTGGTCAAATTAAAAAGAAAAGGTGGAGAGTTTTACATGATGCAAACCTTGTCCCTCACCCCACCCCCAATAATTTAAGCTAAGAATCACCCCACACCTTTTAAACCATCTTTTAGCCCTGGTGGTTCTCTTCCCATGAAATTTCAGCCTGGGCAAAACATCTAAATATATCAGTGTATATGGAGCTAATATGAAAGTCTGATGGAAAACAGAGGAAAAATAATGCAGAGGAAGGCTGAAATTGAGGAAGGACTTGCTGGTGGATAGTTCAGCATAATGACACACAGACACACAAAACCCACAGGATCTGCAGAGGCACTAAGTGAGAAGTTGGAAACAGACTTTTTGTTCATTTTTTTAAAACACAACTCATGCTTAACTATATTGTAGTTACAAATACCAAACAGCTCTTGGGAAACACGTCCTAATCATCCTCAAAATATGTTTTTTTTCAGGCTCATTCGAAGCAACCCGGAACAGTTGGAACAACTTCTCAAATTTGGCTTGTCGGTCATTGTGAGAGTTCTTATCTTTCTTATGTTTCCACATTCAGATGAGTTGAATTTGAAAACAAAACAGAAAAGTAGGAATGAAAGTAGCAAGATGTTTGACTAAGGAGGGCAATGATTTTGTGCCAGAAGTGAACAAAACAACTAAGAGAGAAGCCGGATAGGGGAAGCCAAAGTTTCATCTGGAGAAATAGACATCCAGCACAATGGGACATATGCAACTTCAGGCTACAGTTTTTGCATTCCCTTCTTATTAGCCACAGTGGGTGACAATGATGGAATTGTGATCCAAAAGGTTTGGAGGGCAGCTAGAAGTCCTGTCTACAAAAAGTCCTCCTCAAATCAAACTTGTCACCTAATGGCTCCTTGGGCCCATGGGTGCAATTTTCTTGATAACACTATGGAAGAAACCCTTTTCTGTGATTCCATCTCACCGCCCCCCCAACTTCCCAGCATAGACTTTAGCGTTAGCCTATGTAATACAGATCCGTCTTCCCCAAATTAGCTTTTTCCCGATGTTTAGACTATAGCTTTTATGATGCCCAACCCAGTGGTGGGTTCCGGACTCCGTTGCTACCGGTACGCTGTGCATGGTGCTGGGCGTCCAAGTCGGGCACGTGCACTGCGCATGCCACCACCCTGCGCACGCCACCACCCTGCGACATCCAGCTGCTCGGCGGAGGTCACGCAGGCCCTGCACATTGTGCACGCGTCCACAATTGGCCCGGTTACTTCAAAAACAGCTATGGAACACGGGCAAGTGGGCCAAACAAGCCAAGTACGGTGGCCGCTTCTCCCAGCTACTACCGGTACAGCTGTACTGGGCTGTACTGCCCAGAACCCACCACTGGCCCAACCAATATGATTCTGCTGACTGTAGACAATGTGAGGTGCAATTGGATATGGGGAGCATCAGGATGGGGAAAGCTAGAAGGGACTCTGTACCGAGTGAGCTATTAAAACACATTTGTATGTTCCCAGGGTCCCGGGGATGTGAAAGAACCTGGAAAAGAGATGGAGTTTTTTGGTATTATTATGGGGTTGGCAGCAGCTGTCTTCATCCTCCTCGTCCTCTTAACTGGGACAGTAATTGGCATGAGGAAAAGGTACAACTTCCCCATCAGTTCAATTTCCCAATGTTTTTTCCCCCCTTCGATTCCTGATCAGAATCTGGGTGAATTCAATGCATCCAGAATTTTCCTTATGGCTGCAAGCTCTAAACCAATATGCCCTACTATATTGGCTCCACATCTGTAAAAGCCAGTGCAGCAACTTCCCTCGGATGGTCTATTCTTCTACCATTAAGGATTCCCTTCAACCCACTTGCCAATTTGGTACAAACAAACTTTCCTTTTGCAGTTATACACGGAAGTTGAAGGCACTCAAAGCCTTGAAGGTGGCTTCACATTTCTCAGCCAATGGAGCACAGCAAGGACCTGCCATCCCTGGGACCAATAAATATAATACAGAAGGGTATGTAGGCACAGGGAATGGTTAGAGAGAAGCAGGTACAGCTTGTGACAGAAACCCTGAGTTGTGGAGGGATGCGTTTCTTGGTTGGGTTAGATTGGGTTGTGGTTTCTTGGTTGCCTGCATTTTTAATTTTTTGCAGGGTTTGTTATTAGTTTTATTCTGTTTTATTTTAATTTGCTACACAGAGTAAGTCATTGATATAGGTGGCCATATAAATTAGATTGAGAGAGAGAGGAGAGAGGGAGGGAGAGATGATAAATTGATGTAGATGGACGAAATGCAAATAAGAAGTTTTAAGTTCCCACCTCCTGAAAACCACCTAATCCTTTACATTGCCAATGTTCAATGATAAAACTCTGTCTGTTGGGCAGATCCTATGCTGAATTTGAATATGCTGAAAATTCCGGCATCTTCAAATGAACAAAAAGCTGAATGTGATTAAAATTGGAGACCTTAGAAATTATGGCAGGGTTGTACTGTTGAAGCACTATAGGAGCGCCCAAGAAAAATGTAAGATCATCTATCAGACTTTGGGAAATATGAAATCTCTCAGGCTTCAAACCAGTGGTGGGTTCCGACCAATTCGGCCGAACCGGTAGTGGTTTGGCAGCCTGGGTCACTTCAACTGGAGTGACCCAGACCTGCCACGCCCCTGAACCGGTTCTCCATGTGGCACCATAGGCACCACCATCTTGTTTTTGGCTTCTGTGCATGCACAGAACATTGTTATTATACTGTGCATGTGCGCACATCGTGTATCAAGCGTGCGCGCACAGGTCAACCCACAAGCAAACCGGCAGTAGTACCTGCCGGAACCCATCCCTGCTTCAAACCTGCTTTAGGAGGGCAAAATTAGGCTAGCAGTTGCTTGTTGCTTGGTTGGAAGGTAATCCAGATTGTGGGAAATTAAAGTTTTAGTACCTTTGCATGCCACCTTGGTAGTTTCAACTGATTGTGTACAGCTAGTGGCATACACAAAAATAGCTGGAGGGCATGTTTGCTGCCAAATGCTGTGTTATGGCATTCTCTGCTGGGCAAAGGACTGGATACGTAAGACATTCACACGTAAAACATTCTTCTGCAGGGCTAATCCTGTGCTTGGTTTCTCCTTGGATCCTTCTGTGAACCTTGGCTTTGATGAAAATGCCAGTTCTGAAGTGGCCAGGTAGTACGATGAATTTAATCTTTAATCAATCATCATCTATGCAAATACAGAATGTGATTATGCTGATGTGACTGCTTGACTCGAAGCTTTATCTTGTACAGTTCCTGAAATCTCTTTGAACCTCCCTCCCCACCCCATATTACTTTCTGTCATTGAGGTGTCGAATTCCCCACACGTGCTAAAAGTTAGAAACCACAGGGGCCTTCAGAACTAATGGAGGCAATAATGGGGTTATGGAGACTTGCAGCTAGAGATGGTAAAGAGTTCCTCGGACAGTCAAGCTGCTTTTTGTATTACAGCCTGAACTCTCTGGATGAAAACATGCTTGATGTTCCACACGACTTATTTCCTGCTAACCTGAAAGTAAGACACCCATCCCATTTTTTGCACGATGAATATTTTTGGGGTAGGGGATCCTTTGTTCCAAGTAAATATATTATTTGCTTTACTAACAATAAGTTAAACTCTTCTATCTATAAGGGATTTTTAAAAAAGTAATAAGAGATTTTCACATATGGAAAGTATTAACACCGAGTTGCATTATCTTTAGATTCCTGGGTGGTAGGTCAAACCCTGCTTTCCCCTTCTGCTTGATTTGTGATTAAAACATACAATGACAAATTGAAATTATCTGCTGTCCTGTCCTTTAATTTTGAAGGCCTTTTCTGTTTTGGGCAGAATCTCTGTCCTCTTAACTAAAACCTTAAGGACTGATAAGCTGGATTCACATGTTGTGGTTAAGTTATAGATCAATGAGCAAACTTTAGTGGCTTGGTTCATAACATATCCAGAGGTCGGCTTCAAAAATTGCAGCAACAGGTTCGCTGCCCAGTTGCTGGGAGGGCATGGCCATGAGGGCATGGCCTAGTTGACCTCCTGCACCATGGCAGGGGGGGGGAAGAGTGTTTTTCGCCCTCCCCAGGCTCCAGAGGCTTTCCTTGAGCCCCTGGGAGTGCAAAAATTGCTTCCCCTGGGCTCCGGAGGCTGGAAGCAGGCCTGTTTCCAGACTTCTGGAACCTCTGGTAGGCCTGTTTTCCCCCCTCCCTGAGCCTCCCGCAGGCACTGCCCTTACCTGGCATGATGAATGGGCCGCGTGGAGACTCCTGGGAGGGGCACAGTGGGAGGGGCCAGCCAGGGGTGGCATTTGGGAGTTTGCCGAACTGGGCAGACCTCTAGCTAGAGGATCGCCCGAACCTGTGCCAACCCCCAGCAGCCCACCCCTGATTACATATCATAAACAATAGTTTACAAATTACAACTTCTGGATTTCCGTAACTTACAAAGCCAGCCCTACTGGATCAAAGTTTGTGGGTTATCCCAATTTCATCATGAAGATGAAATTATCAGAAAGGATGCAGCTATATCTGTACACTCTCTGGTTCACCCCTCACTGATAACCTGATCTTCATGAAGAATTTGGGCTTGTGCTGCTCAGTTTTATATCACTGCTGTTGTTAGGCCTCCCCAGTCTCTACAAGGAATGGCATGAGAAGTAAGCCTGCCATATGTTCATACAATCACAGCCGTAGTCTACATTGTGCTTGGCTGTTTACAAGGATGCCAGATGGCCAAGTATGTATTTGAAAACAGTTGAAAGGCCCACATTCATCTGTGCTGTGTTCTAAAAGCATAGTGTTCTGGATCAACTCCTGATCAAAGAAAGTGCTTTTCACATACTTAACAACCTCCCCCAACTCGGAACCCTACAGCTGGGCTGGGAATACAAATCCCAGAATGTGTCACTAGCGTAGCCAATGCTAGGGATTCTGGGAGATGCACTCTCAGTCCATTTGGAGAGCACCATGTTGGAGACAGCAGTTTTGTGACACAACAGAAACAGCAGCTTCAACAATTGTATGTCCCCTTTTTCGGGTATAGATCTGCTGTTAGAAGTATCTTCCAGCTCCTATATGTAAGAATGTGAGCTGGTGGGTAGAAGAAAACGGTGTAGAGTGTGGCTATTTTAAAATAATAATAATAATATCCAGACTAATAAAGCCTAGGATATGGTATCCATATTGTGTGACAATCCAAAACTATCATTATCCAGCATTGGTAACCCACAGAAACAATAATTCTTAAATATGATTTTACTATTTTCAGCTGGACAAAGCAGATGCTCAGCAGGAAGCAATTGGGAAGAGCCCTTGAAAGCTGCTTTAGAAAGTCATAGGAAATACCAGCCACGGCAGCAAGGGAACTTTAAGTAGGCATCTGCAGACTCTGGAAACTCTTCCTTGAATACTACAGAAATATGATTGTGCCCATTTACGTCTGGCAACGCAATGTCCCGAGTGAATAGCAGCTGTGACCTGAAGATGCTGAAATGCTAATGAAATAAATTATAAAACATTGGGATATCGCCTTCTCTGTGGCCTGAATTAACTCAAGGGCTGCACCTTAAACTGTACCACATCTGCTCTAAACCAGAAGCAAAGATGAGATTGGACAAGATCATGGAACCGGAGAACTGGAAGAAGCTTCTTGGGCCATTAGGTCCAGCATCCTGTGGGCTTAGGAATCTAGCTGAAAGATACATACATGTGGCTACTCAGAAAATTGTTAGGTTATTCAGTAAAACAAAATGCTTCAATGGAGACAAGACAGAAAATAAAAGTTTAGTATGAAGATAGTGGTAACGATATGACTGAAAATATTGAACTTAGTTACTGGTCACTAAGAGTTCTGATCCTGCTTTAATGGGGTGTGACAGAATGACTTTAGGCCAGTGAAGCATGAGCTTGTCCATGTAGTCAGTTGAAGTCACAACCAACTTATGGACACTATTGGTCTCTGGGTAGACACCTTCATTATCCAGGGTCTCTCACCATTGCTGGAGAAGACCTAGGTCTCTTGCTACTTTATTACAAACATTGCAAAGGTGGTCAGATGGTGGTTTCCATGGAAAACTCAGATATCTTTAAAAATAATTGAGCACAATTGTTTTCTCTCCCCTCCCTTCTTAAAGGTTCTGTACAAAATAGTGATAATATCAAAACTTTTATTCTTGGGCAGAAATCTCGAAACCTTTATTATTAAAATGGAAATGAGCTAGAACTACACCAGCAAACACACCTTATTTTCTAACATGTACCGTTGTTTATACGTTCTTTCACTTTTTGGCTCTCTAACAATGATGCCACTAGAAAATAGAATAAGGCAATTTGTCTTTGGGCATCATAAGAGAACAAATATCTCTTAGGCTAGTATTTTAATTTTACTATAAGGAGAAAGGAAAATGCTTCTGGGTTTTTTTTTTTACCCTGGTATCAGTGTAGCTTGTAGGTGCAAGAAAAATGGAAATGTTCCATTTTTGGTGTCTGTATAAATTTGAAATGCCAGCCAACGTGGATTATCATGTGACACGTTTGCAATTTATGACTTGAACAGAGGGTAAGCTTGTAATTTGAAGAACTTATTTTTGAAAGTTGCAAAAATGATTGCTCTCCAGTCTTTCTTGAACCTGCCAAAGGTTCACATTTGAGAGCCTTTCAACACAATGTTCATTATTCTCAGCAAGGAGACTATTTAGAACTTCAACCCAATAAAGGGAAACCATCCCTTTTCCCCCCAACCCCTTGACAAACGCAAAGAAAGCTTTTTGAGCAGAAACCATTGATTGTTATCTTGGGTTTGTTTGGGTATTTTGGAGAAGATTTTATTATCCAACAGTTAGATTTACAAGTAGTACCGTAAAGATATAAAGAAAGGGCGGGGAAAAAGAAATCAAAAGGCAAAATTACTCTTTAACAATTCAGCATTGCTTGGTACTATAAATCCATATGGCACGTAAACACCATACTGAGAACAGCACACAAAGCGGGGCGTGGGAAGGTTCTCCAGGGGTTCTGTAGGTTTCCCCTCAATTCTGAGAAGGGAGCAGGGGCAAAGTCCATTGGCCAGAGCCTCAGCAGCACTTCCCATTCCAGGCATAGTGCGGCAGGTTTCGTAGATTTCACCACAAACGCTTGTATTTCCAGGGCTGGATGCCTCTTCCCCAGTTCTTCTCTTGCATGCCTGACTCTCAGATGAATGTGCTGGTGGGCCCTGGGCCCTCCTTGCTATGCCCTCTGACCTGCAAGGCAAGTGAAATCTCAAGACAACCTGGCTCTGCATCTGCAACTGGAAGGCTACTTGTGAACAACGAGCACTCTGGGAACCTAGGAATGCAGCTGGCTGAAGGGTTAAGCCCATCCTCCAGCAGGTCTCCCGAAAGGCCTGCTGAATGGGTGGAGGAGAGCTTGCCAGCCCGATACACTTGAGGTGTAGCTTTAGGCAGGCAGTGTTGTTGCTAAGTCAGTGCAGTAATTCCACATTTCCCTGTGCATCGAACCTAGTGCTAACGTTTGTACTTTAGGAGCTTAGACTTTTCCATCAGCCAGACGCCCTCCAAGAGCAACGCTGGCTGGAGATGACAGGCCATGTAGTCCAACGTCTCTGGAGAACACTGGGTTGGAGAAACCTGACATAGATTCTTTCTCTCTTGTGCAAGATAACAGGCAGCCAAACCATTCGTGTGCTTGCATTATTTACAAAGGTTTTGAAAGCTACTTAGAGATGAATAATGCTACCCCCTCCCACCCAATTCTGCAAATGAGTTAATCTTCATTGTCTGGAGAAAAGCCAACATTCAAAAAGCTTTTCCCAATCATCAGAAGGAAACACACCCTTGCACCATGGGAACAGCCTGATTTTTGAGGGTTTGGTGAAGAGATTTTTACACTCCAGCCAGGAGTTCAAGTAGGACTTATTAATCATGTAACACCAGAACAAATGGATATTTTTAGGTAGGTAGGTAGGGAAGGAAGGTGGGAGGGAGGGAGGGAAGGGAGGGAGGGGGAGCCAATCCATTCAGTCTTGAATACATGAATGGGTGCTGCATGTTGTCAATCAACTATTTGTAAAGATACAGAAAGTCTTTCCTTTGGGGACATACCCTCCATTATCTAAACTCAGAGTTCATCTCCATTTAGAATATAAGGGTCAATGTTCCTCTTTTTTCATGGTGGGACTTCCTGAAGAAGAAAATTCAGCAGAAGAATTTTGCTCACTTTTCATGATAAGCAACCTTGATCTGTTCAACTTTTCCCTTTTAACAACAGCTCAGTAGCACAATCCAGACAGGGGGGCAAAATCACAATAGTAAATGAAAATGTTATTTTCTGACAAAAGTTAGGATAGTATTCTTCTATTCAATTAAAAATAGATTTTTGGCACTATATTTCCCACTGGAAGCTCCTTTGAAACAATAGTTGATGTAGCTATCTAGAAAACTGCCATCAAAAAGAAAAAAATAAACAGGGTCTTCCCCACATTACCATCCTCATTTCCATTTATCAGTTATTTCTGTCAGACACAGCTCTGCTCAAATTATACTGTTTACGGGAAAAGTACAAAATCCCAAATCCCCAGTACAAATATTAGTCACAGAAGAAAAAATGAAGGAGATAAAAAAGAGGAACAGCAACATCAAGAAAAAAACAAGAATTTGGTCCAGAGTAAAGAACAATTTTTAAGCCCCCATTTCTGACACATATGAATAAAATATTTCAGCCCACACAAACCCTTTGAAAAAAAAAATCCAGAATATAACACTTGCCGATTTTCAGGTGGCAATGGACCTCTTTGTTCTATAGAGAAAAGAGTGTAGACTGCAAAGAGGCAAAGATACATATGTACATTCATTCATGTGCACACAAGATGCACATCAAGCCACCCATTTGCACACAAGACATGAATTCTTCCCAAGGATTAGTTTCTCAGGCAAATGAATTGGTTGGTGGTCTCAGGACCCTGGCGTGGGGTCTAAAACAACATCCATGGGCTTCAGCGATGCTTGCCAGCCAGTCATGCTGCAAGGGGTCCAAGCCCATATAGAGAACCCACCATTCAATTCAATATCTAGGCTATAAGATTTTGACTTGCAAAGAGGCACAGACCTTGGGCATGAGGAGGCAATTGATACTATGCAGACCAAGGACAATTAAATATTTTGTCTACATTTTTCTTTTGCCTTAGGAACAGCTCCGTTTCTTTTGAACGATCACTCTAAATCAGGCACGTCCAACCTTTTAGCTTGCCTGGACTGCATTGAATGAAGAGAATTGTCTTGGGCCGCATATAAAATATATAACATAGTTAATATATATAAATAACAAACTTCCTTTAGTTTTAGGGGCCGCATTAGTAGCTGAAGAGCAGAGTGGGCAAGTATTCAGCGTATAAATGTTTTTACTCGCAATTATTAGATTATTAGATACAATTTTTGGCTTGGCCTCAGTTCCTAATGGATGAGGATTGTGAAGAAAATAGATCTTCAGAGGTCTTAAAGTTGACATTCTGCATTGTATTGTGAAAACGTCCCAATCAGCTGTTCAGCTCTAAAGCTACTGTAACTTCATCGACGTTATCTCCAAAGACTTCAAGAGCTCGATCTTTCCAAGCTATATCAAAGAAGTAATACTTCACAAGCGCAGCCGTGCAAGATTGTTGTAGCAAAACAAAGGTCCTGTTTTGGATCTACAGGGTGAAACAGCACCACTGTCAGTAATTCAGGAAGTAAGGCTGCTGGGCTTTACCCCATCAATCATTTTTTTAAACATGGCATGTGAGAAAATACTCAGTTTGCATGGTGCTTACAACACTAAATAAACTTGTTCTGCTTAGCCTAAAAGCAGACTTAGGGACTGTCTCCTAAGCAGTCCTCTCCTTATCATGCTATCCTCATCGGAGGGTACAGAAACAAAAAGATTTCCAAAGGATTCAGAGAGCTTTACAGAGAGGAATTGCATTTGAGAAATACGTGCACACTTATGAAAGAAAATCACTGATGGCAAAGAAACTGGGACCAAGTCTTGTCAGAGAACTGATTCACTAAAAACTAAGTCTTGATTCTCTATGAAACCAAACACATTATTATTATTATTATTATTTTTAAGTGGCAAAGCCTTTCTCTGGCTTCCATGTCTAACTATCAAGAACTGCCTCTCCGGCTTTGAACTTGCCCAATTATTTACATTAGCAGAAGCCCTTCTCTCAGGCAGATGGGGGTGGGTGGGCTTCTACTGTAGGACTCCCAGAGAAAACCATAAACGGCAAAAAAACATTGTTTCTGTCAGTTTTTCAACAGTTTCCAAGCAGTAATGCTTAGAACTTGAGATTTGCATTTATGTGGCAAACCCAGATTTGGTTTCTTTTGATCAAATAAATTGCAAAATATTGGTGAGCATTCCACTCAATCTCCATTCTCTTTAGAAAAGCAGTTTCCCATCTAAGTTACTCCTTGGGAATGCCAGAAAGCATAACCATTAGCAGCTGTGGAAAGCATGTTTCTGATATACTAAAAGATGCACCGTGTGTGTTAAGTGGATTTATATATAACAGACAATGTTTAGTTGTGGCTCCTACTTTGCTGCATTCACTGACTATTATGGAATCAAATAATGGCATCCTCCGAGTTACAGGAGGAAGAATCCAGACAACTTCGCCTACTATTTTATTAATTACTACTGCCTTTTTCTTACCACTACCAAGAACCACCACCATCTACTAAGGAAGGAAATAAGAATTTCCGACAATAGCATTAGGAGACCTCCAACTGGAACAACCTACATGCACGTGGATCTACTTATCTGGGTGAACCAGTTGTTACTGTCCTTGGTCTTTCAGTGGTTTAGTAACAGGACCAAAAAAGATCCCGGAGTGGTTAAAACCACAGTGGTTGTTTTAAAACATGCTTCATTTAAATGGATAGCTTCTTCTGTTTGTGGATCCCAAACAGTTAAAGGTGGCCAACTCCATTCCCTTATATCTCAGATGACTTTGTTTCAGAGATCTCAGGGTGATCTATTGTGTGATTAATGACAAACGTGGGCTATCAGAGGGCTGTATCAGTTGGGCAGCAAAATCCCGAGGATGATCTCCATCCTATAGTAAATAGGTTGTTGAGAGCTTTGTATTTTGTCATTGTGGAGATTACACATACGGCATGAAAATTGCACTCGGGGTGTGAGCAGCGGGTATAAGCACTGCTCTCAGGAATGTGTAAGTCCTTCAGGTGTGTATGAAAACACCTATCGCTGGGCGGTGCTCAAAGCTCTCCAACCAAACTTATCAAGCTTATAATTCAGTACTTTGCCAACATTTTTAAAATATGCCACTTGAAGAGCAGTAGATAGAGGTGCCATAACATTACAGTTACAAAATATTAAAAAGGGATCATTCCCTCCCCCCCTTGCCTGAGAAACTACATAATATTTGCATTTTCCAGCTACAATAAAAACCCAAGAAAATGACAAGAACACATTTCACTCCACTGCTGGGCCTCCACGAGAGCAGCAGCGTGGCCGTCGTACATTCTGTAGAAGTGCCCTGAACACACTGGGCTGCCTCTTGATCTCACCCTTGTGTGGGGCAACCCTGATAGAACTGGAGCGGGTACTTTGGGGAGTCATCACCATCTGCCGACCATGTTCTTCAATCTGCTTCTCCAGATGCTTCTGTATGGCCATTCCCAGCACTTCAACCTCCATGGAGGCTCCATATACTTCCCATGTCATCCCCTTTTCATCCCAGCTGACCTCCCGTATTGGCTCTGATGTCTCTTCCTCTGCACCCTTAATGTGCACTTCAGGGTAGGACGACTGAGGGGATTTGGTTACCGGAGTCATAGGTCCCGTGGCCACTGATCTGGTCTCCACTGAGATGGACACTTGCATCTCCACATCCCTTTTCGTGGGTTTCTGCTCTGGGCCAGGACTTTTCAGAGAAGAAGTCCCTAAACCTCTCATATGAAATGGGAAAGCTGAAGAGCCATCAGGTGGATTAATAGGGCTGACAGCTACAGACACCAAAGATACCCGATTATCAACCTGGGTTCCAGCATCATGCTGGGGAGGTGTGACTTCCAATATGCAGGTTTGGGCAAGAAGTCCTACAGATGTCATCTCCTCATTGGTTGCATGATCCTCACTTGTAGCCTTGCTAATCATTTCCACTTTTTTTTCAGGAGCTTGGTCCTGACTTTTGCAGCTGGAGGTGGGTGGTTCCCTGTGCCCTGTTTTCTCTTCCATGGATTCAGCTGGGCTTGATTCTAATTCACCTGACGTGCCTTGATGTTTGACTTCGTAAGGAATGCTGGTGACAAGGACATCTGGCACTTTATAGGAGCTTCCAGGTGGGTGAGTTTCTGCCACAGGGACCCTTGTTTCCTCAGTATCACCCAGCGGATTCTTTGCTGCAACAGGCTTGGCTGACTTCTCTGATGTGGTTTCAGCTTTAGAAGGTTCCAGAATAGACTCCTTCACAGTCTCTGACCCAGGGACACTTCTGGAATCTTCTTTCCCATATTTCATAGCTTCGCGAACAACACTGCTGATGTGCGATTTATCTCCTTTAGAGGCAAGAGGCTGCCCTCGACTTGTGTTTTGCAGGCATGCAGGAAGTGTTGAACCCATCTTGGAATGAACTGTTTTTGTTTGGATACATTCCTCCTCAGCTTTACCTGTGGTGGGTTCAAAA
This sequence comes from Natrix helvetica, assembly GCF_964273705.1. Lineage (NCBI taxonomy): Eukaryota > Metazoa > Chordata > Lepidosauria > Squamata > Natricidae > Natrix > Natrix helvetica. The sequence continues at coordinate 292,032,513 of NC_138548.1, forward strand.
AATGCAACATGTTTCAGGGAGGTTGGTGTACTGGATGAGTCTTTATTGGGTCCTTTGAGGCAGGGCTCTGCTGGGAGATGCCTACACGCTTCTCCGGCAACAGGGCTAACTTTCTTTCCCAGAGGGCTGCAGATGGTCGCTGTGCTATTTGAGATCTCCTCCATGCTCTCCTCCTGCTTACTGTTCTGTTTCCACTCGTGGCAAGCTGCTGCTTCTCCTTTTGCTTCTGGGGGAGTTCCTCCAACACCTGTGCTTTTCAGAAGGGGGAGCTCAGCAGCAGCAGCTAGATCTACAGAGGACTTTGGACCTACAGCTTGAGCCTTCTCTTTCTGGTTTGGGTTATCCACCATGGTGACTTTTTGGCTGCTGTCTTTGGTGCCAAGTTCATTTACACAGCAGTTCCTCATGGTGAAATCTCCGCTTGCACAGCTGACGTTTTGGAGGCAGCTGTTTTTTCTACAACCACAAGGTGAGCTGGTGGTGGGCTTGTGAGCATCTTCAGGAACAGCTTCTTGGTTCAGCAACTGCAGAGCCTCTGTCTCTTTAGCACTGCCCATCTCTAGGCAGGACCTCTGCCATGCTATTCTTTGTACCGCTCTTAGAAGGTTCTGAAAGGAGAGAGAGGGTGGAGAAGAAAAAAGACAATTATCTGAGGTAATCTCAAAGAAAAACGCAATGATCTTAAAGCTATCTGTCTTCTAGGTCAACGGCTCCTCTGCATTTTTTGGGAGGGTTTATGATGCTTGCTGCCTTAATAATCAATGCAGAATCTGAGAGTTGAAATAAGACTTGGTATTTTGCAGTCTCGGATTTCCTGCCACTGAATTCTAGTGTAGTATAGTAGTCCTCAACTTATGGCTGCAAGGGAGCATAGAATTTCTACCATAAGTCATGAGGCACCTATGTGACCAACCTGATTTTATTATCTTTTTTTGCAGAAGTTGCCAAATGAATGTAGTAGTCGTACAGCAAGTCAATGCATTTCTACAGTCATTGTTTGCTTGAAACTGGCTGCTGCTGGAATTCCTGAACTGGGTTGTAAGTAGCTTTTGGGTGGGAGGTCAGAACTTCAAATGGTCACTAAGTGAGGACTACCTGTAATTCCCCTTTTCCTTCCCATTCTATACTTTCATAATGGTCTGTTTGGGCATTTAGTTCTGTTCAAACAACATTGAATTTCTTATGCAAACACTGAAATCCGTAAAAATTGACTAAATTGTAGCCTTTTAATTTATAATCCAGTCCATGACTAATAATAATGTTGTACTCCTTTAAGTACACCATCTTCTTCATCTCACTAAACTTTAGGGGAAAAGTACAATAGATCAGTATTATTCCTACTTTAGGGATGGAAGACTGTGGCTGACAACCTTAAAACTACATAAGGAATTAACGGTAGAGGCAGAATCTTCAATTTTCAATTCAAACCCCATGAATACAGACTTTAAGCTATGGTTTACTGAAATTATAGAAATATTCCTGCATTTTGATAAACATCTGATAGTGGGTTACTCTTTTCATCCCAAACTGCTTTTTTCTGGATCTCTACAAGCTCTGGGATATCCTGGTAATCTCCCATTCCAAGAACTAACCAAGCCCAACCCTTCTTTGTTTTTATTTTTTCAGGTCATGCAAGTTTTCCTGAATGTTCTCAACTGCTGAAGTTATGGTACTATTAGAGGCTAGACAACTCTAGGATACATAGGAAGAGACAGATAATAGCTCAATGCTGATGTAAACACTCTTAATCGGAAGACCTGAGTCCAATCTTTGGCATTTTTGCTTACAAAGGATCAGATAGCAGACAATACAATGGTACATTGCTACTCACTGTTAATTGGCTCCAGGAGATGCAATAAGTACCAAAAATGATGAGTACCAAACAAATTTTTCCCCATAAGGAGTAATGGAGTGAGTCACAAGGCAGTCGACACAGAAGGTTTTATCTTGTGCATTGAGCACCAAACAGTACCAGGGCAAAATTTTCACATCAAAATCTATTGAGTAACCAAACTCAACGAGTTTCAGGGCAGTTGAGTTTCAAGCTACCACTGCATAAAGTAAAATCTGAAGCCAGGAAGTTGGGATTGACCTGATGGTGCATCGAGCGACTTCAGACATTCCCACAACGGCACCAACGGCCTATATACTTTTTTGCTCCTTTGTTTTTTTAAATACCTTTTGAGACATGCTTTATCTTTTTAATGTTGGGAGGTTGGAGCTTCCAAATCACCTCCTCCTATCCTATCCATTTTCCATGGTGCTTATTTTGAGTCCTATAAGGTCAAGGCCCCTGAATCTCTGCTCTGCAGAAGTTCAGCTTGAAACCCTTAACAAAGTGGGGGGGGGGCGTCACTCCATACGGTAGGGATGTTTTCCTTGTGAGAATCATTATCTCTGTGTCTTTCAATATGTCTGATAAAGCTACTGATTAATTTTATGCACATATGTCATTTTTTTTAATGAGTACTTACAACTTTCTATTTTTCTTTTAAAAAGAAAAACGTATTAAATAGTTGAACCCATCATTTTATGCACCCTTTTTTATATCTGAAATAATAATTATTTTTTTTCTGTACAGGACATATTGACATCTTTTAGGCATTTTTAATATGAAAGCAAAAAAGAGAAAGATGCCTGACTGGAGAACAACCTGGACATAATTGTAATGAAATGGTAAGATTACATATTTTGGTAGAAGTAAGCAAATGTTACCTGTGCCCTAAAAATGGGGAAACAATGAGCCAATCAATGACATATTTTTTTAAAAAAAAGTGTCAGGTGGCTCTTTTGACTACGGTAAATAAACTATTATTCTCATCAGGGCGGTGAATAATTCCAAAATGGTCTGGAAGAAGAACTTTGGTCCTCGTGTAACTGCAGAATTTCTTTGCCACTAATTAAACCCAGCCTCATTATGCCGAACTGTGCAGCTCATGCTAAATCCACCCCCACCCCCCTGCACCAAAGACATGACTCCTTTAATTAATAGCAGGCAGGTTTTACACTCAGGTATAGCCCAAAGCACTTCTCAAAGATTTCTGAAATGGGCACAGCCTTCCTTCTCATGCTGCAACTCATCACAATTCTCACAATGAAGAACACACAAACACACACACACACAACACACAGAGCGCCAAAATGGAACTGCCTTAGCAGTGCAACCATGATTGGGTATACTGGCTTTCAGAATACCAAACCTTAATGGGCAGCATCATAGGCCTTGCTTTACGTTATAAGTGCTGATGCAAGTCAAGCGAGCCCCCATCTCCTTTCTTTGAGTATCAAAGCATCTTTCGCAAGAGATTCTTGAAAGGAAAAGCAGGGAGGGAAATAGCACTCCGTTTCCCCTGAACTCTGTTTCCTTTTTCCTCCTTGCCACTTCTCCATTTCAAAACATTTCCTGAATAGCTTCCTTAACTCTGTTGGGCATTTCCAAAAATATGTTAGATCTGGAGATTGCAACAAACGTAGGAGAATGAGAAATAATATGGGAGGGGTGGAATTTTTTTTTTTTTGAAAACCACTGGTACAGAAGACCTTAAACAACCTTTATTTTGCCCTTTTCTCCGAGAGAACTGAGTTGATAAAAGAAAGTCCCTCCAGAAAATAACCTGCAATCTATCCATGAATATTTTGAATCCAGAAGGGGTAGCTAAATGCAATTATCTACAGGTTGTTCTAGGCTTGGCCTAAATGCTGTGACACAACAGAACCTAACCTCACACACGGATTCGTCTGAAGGAAAGATCTGCTTAGGATTCTCCAAGAGTTTCCTTTCTAGCCTTTTCAGCCGAACTAGCAGTTATCTATAGCCCAAAAATTTACAGCATCCCCAACTCAGTGAATAACCTGTCTTCCCTTTTCCTTTGTGAACACAAACATTTCCAGAGGAGGGATCTAGCACATTTGAAGCAAATGCCAGTCTTTTTTGTTTTTTAATTTAGCTGGGATGCTGTGTCGAGTTTATAGGGCTAAAATTGATGGCCGTTCAGCAGGACATCATACATTATCTGAGATAGTACATCTCCACCCCCCTCACATAAGAGAATATATGTACTATGATTAGAATAAATTCTTCCATGCCAGAAATGCATTGTGTCAAGAATCTATGCTATCCCTTCAGTGATAAAGGTCCAGTTTAAAATATTGTAGGTATACTGTCACATCTTTTTATTTTTTATTTATTTATTTTTCACATTTTCGAACTGCCCATCTCCCTCGAAGAGCCACTCTAGGAAGTGTATAATAAAATATTAAAATATATTTTCTCCTTTTAAAAAGATAGTACACAGAGTCAAAATTCTCCTGTGAGGACAAAAGCGCTTTCTGCCAAGATTTTAGGATGTGCACGTAAAATAATTTTGTTAACCAATTCCTAAACCAGACTTCCCCAATCTGAGGCCTTCAATATATGTTTTATTTGTTGGAGATTATGGTAATTTCCCTTCCATCCATTTTTATCAATGAATACAACAAGTAAACAATTTTTAAAAAAAAGTATGCGAAAACATTCCAACTTGGTTTGGACTATCGCAAGATATGGAAAAATGAACGGAGAACAAACCAAAGGCAGAAGCAGGCCCAATGGGTGCAAAATACAGAGATACAGATTTTGATTGGACACCAGAGGAAATTCTTAATAGTTAAGAACTGTTCAACAATGGAAGAGATTTCCTGGAAAGGGGATGGACTGTCCTTTGTTGGAGGTGTCACAATCTATTTGTCATGGATGCTGCAGTAATGGTTAGACTGAATTAGGAGATCTTTAAGTTCCCTTTCATCTCTTAACATTTTATGATTCTTATTGCTGGAATGACTTCATTTTAATAGCATGAATGGTGATATAATCCAGATAGATCTCATATTTATTTATTCACTTCATTTTTCATTCAATCTCTATAACCACCCATCTCAAATGACTCTGAGTGGCTTACAATTAATGTTGTACGCCGCCCTGAGTCCTTTGGAGAAGGCCGGCATATAAATCCAAACAAACAAACAAACAAACAAACATCCAAAATAAATATGCAGAGCAGTCAAGATAATTGACTCTTTTACATAATTTGAATTCTTATGCAAAGGAACTGCACAAATTCATTTAGTTTGCAATGCATTGTCCTAATAATCAGAAGATATGAACAAGGAGTTATGCATGATGTTGCAACTCTACTTCTTAACAACTGGAAATTTCAGTGAGCTCCCAGTTTCTGCAATATCACCAGAAACAACCCATTTCTTTCAAAACTATCCTTCCAGTGAAACTGAATTCTCAGTGTATTGAACCTTCCACCCAATATAAAATTTAATTTATGGACTAACTTAAGCAAGGAAGTACAATGTCAGATAGAAATCAAAGTAGGATGTGCAGATATTTTTCTCTGAAAGGTGCAGACACAGTAGATGTACAGCACAGTCTCTTCATTTCATGCTGCCAAAAACTTCTTTTTTCACTAGTTTGTTATTTTTACTTCATCTAGAAGCAACATGGCCTTTTGCGCAAGTTAGCATCCCCAATAGAAGGTAAATTTAAGACCCAAAGAAGCCAGCTATCATAGTCTGAACAAGAGTTTCTGTGTGAAAGCAATTCTGCATTCTCTGGCAGCTTGGACAGTTCAATATCACCCTCTGACCTCTCACCTTAAACAATTTTTCAACTTTCTAAACCTGCATAAGTGCAGCGCAACAAATGACCCTACATTTGAACTGCCGCTTAGGCTGGGCTCATTCTTCTAAAGAAAAAACAACGATAACAAATAACATACTGCAGGTCCTGGACTGAGGTGACATCTATATACTTTTAAGATTCCTTACAGAGATGAATCTCTTTAGTGTGCCAAGAGCTCAGCAAGCAAGCAAACAAGCAAGCAAGCGGCATTAGCTTTGTCTAGGGACACAGGCCATCTCAGTGCAGTGAGTCAAATAAGAAAGAAAGGAACCATGGTAGCTTGAGGGAATTGTCCAAGATTTCAATTTTATTTTATTTTATTTTATTTTATTAAATTTATAGACCGCCCCCTCTCCCCAAAGGGACTCGGGGCGGTGTACAGACCACAGTAAAAACAATATACAAAAATTGAATATTTTTAGAAACCCATAAAAACAGTAAATAATAGGCTGTACAGTATAGTTAAAAATTAAAACAACCTAAAAAAACCTACCCCTAAAAATTTAAAAAACAGGCTAGAGGGACACAAAACTACAGTTAGGCCAGGCCAGCTAAGTTGAACAGGTGGGTCTTGAGTTTCTTACGGAAGGAGCGGAGATCAGTAGTTATTCTAATATCGGGGGCGAGGTCATTCCAGAGGGTCGGGCCCATCACAGAGAAGGCTGTGCAATAGATAAAGTTGAGTGGAAAGGAAACAGATATGCAAGGAAAAAAATGGGCAAAAATTTAAGGAAAGAGGAATGCATTGCCTGTCGTCCCCTCTGCCTTAGTGAAAAAGTTTGCTGTCCCCAAATAGAACCAGAGCAGCAGACTGACTGGTGTAACAATGCCAAATCAGAGTAACTCCACATTTCCTCAAACAATCAATCAATCAAACAATCAATCCTCTTCCCCACCTTTTTCTTTCTTGGGCTTGGAACGATGCTTCCATCCTCCATCCCTTCTCCAAATGTGTATGTGGAGGCTGAAGCTTGTGCAGTCGAAGACTTTACTCTGGGGGGGCTGTAGTAGAAAGGCTCAGCTGGAGCTTTTCATTGCATTTCATTACATCTCCCAAGTCAGCAATCTCACAAGAACTAAATGCATCCGGCAAGACCCGGGTAAAATGTCGATGCTTTGAACCAGCAATCTATGACCAGGCCAATAAGGGGAAAGTCATTGGCAAGGTGAGCCCTGTCAGGGATTTGGTAATGTGCGTGCCGGAGTGGGTTCTGCCCGGCTTTACTGCTGGTTTGCGCACGCGTGCTGCATGCGCACTACACGCGCATGCACAGTTCCATTAAAATTGTTGTGCGCATGTGCAGAACTAAAAAACAAGATGGCAGCGGCAGCGGAACCGGTTCGGGGGCGTAGCAGGCCTAGGTCGCTGCTGGTTCTTGTTTGCGAGGCAGACAAGACTCAGTAAAACTGGCAAAGGGAATTGGGGCTGAAATTCCCCCAAAAGTAATGCTTGGATAGTGACTGCCCCGTCCCAGGATCATTCGCAATTATGACAACAATGAAGAAGCAACTTTGTGGTGAGTCCTAGCATTTATGTTCTTCTTAGGTCTCCAAATAAAGCAAAGGCAACTGAAGTAAGATTTGTAACCACAGTTGCAGTTTCACTTAGCAGTGTTGTTTAACGACCAAATTGCTGGTCCCAATTGTGGTGACTAAAAGGGGACTAACCTGTAGTCTAGTCTGTTTCAAAAAGTCATCCAGTTCTAACATGAACCCAATGAGGTTGTTTAATTTCTGACTTAAACTCACAGATTATTTCAGAACAGAATTAAAACACCCTTTCTCTACTTTTATGCAAAGGTGCTCTAGAGCAGGCGTGTCCAACTGAAGGCCCTCGGGCCAGATCTGGCCCTCGTGGTGCTTAGATCTAGCCCGCAGGGCCGCCCTGGAAACAGTGAAGGACTGGCCCGCAGTGCCTCCATTTTTGCTGGCAGAGTGTTGCAGGAGTCCATTCTCACTAGCAGAGCTCTTGGCCACCATAGGCACCCCTGACATGAGTGACATCAAGCTGGCCAGGCCCACCCCAGCCATGCCCACTCCACCCCTCCAGAGGTCAAACCCAACCCTGATGCAGCCTTCAATGAAATCGAGTTTGACACCCCTGCTCTAGAGTAATTTACAATAAAAAAACAAAGTTCCTCCTGGCTTCTCCTTCTTCAGAGCCTGATGAAGTGAGGCAACCACTGGAAAATAGTTAACAGACACTGATCTCTCAGCAACGCTATGAAGAAATGAAACAAAATGTTTAAAAGTTATGATATTTATGTAATTACGTCTAAATTACATCAAAGTAACCAAAAATCTTTACAATTCCCAAGGCACGTTACACCTTTTGAGCACCCCTAATGTTTGGAATTTGAAAGCTGAAAGTTTTGACATGCCCTACTATGACACGGCCCTACTTTTCATCTCTCCCTCGGATGTTGGGCTGCTTCATGAAGGTGACTATTGCTGAATGTTTTCACAATTACCTATTGGAAAGATCCCTTCCGGGGCAGGGATGGGAAAACCTGCTCCAAGCTGAATCTGTCCTGTTAGACCTCTGAAACTGGCTCATGCAGGGGAAGGCTGGGTTCAGGCAAAGTATAGTGCTATAGTGGAGCTGCTATTCTGAATGCCCTGAGGTGAAACTGCGTCTATGTAAGTGAGAAAGACGTACATACGAGACAAATATGTGCCTGTTGTAACCATCACTTCAGTGCAACGTCAGAACTGATGCTTCCTACTTTTGCTAGTAACATGTCACTGTAAGCATGAATTTCTTGTTTCTTGCCAAGAGGTAGTTTTTGCTCTTGGCCTGAAAAAAGTCTAACTGGGCAACATTCAAAAAGTAGCAATATCAGAACAATTCCGAGACAACCCGTTCCTAGTTAGGCTTAGAAATAGCCAAAAGTCCTACTGGCATAATCCAGCCCATGTTTATTCAGAAGTAAGTGCCACTGAGTTCAATACACTCTGTTGAGCTTATTGGTATCTTTTTTTTTTTAAATACTAGCAAGGAAAACATGAAAACAGGGTTTCTGGAATTCTTTCTAACCCCCTGTACTGCAGCGGCTGTATGTTTTGGTCTACATGCTCTGGGAAGGATAGGGAGGGCTGCACCCGAGGTGGGCTGCTGCCGGTAGTGGAATTCAGACCTGGGTTGCAGAACCGGCAGCGGCCCAGGCCTGCCACACCCCCGAACCGTTCCCCGCTGCTGTTTGGCTGACGCCATTTTGGATTTTGGTGACTGCACGTGCACAGTTCCCTGTAAATTGTTCTGCGCATTCAGAAGAAGCGCAAGCGCGCGCACAAGTTGTGAGCCAGCAGTAACGCCGGCAGCAACCCACACCTGGGCTGCACGCTTTGCTCTCTGGATCATGGGAGCAAGAGGGAGAGGGGAAGGGACTCAGAATGAAGCAGTCCAAAACTTTCTGAGCCACCACCCAAATGCAAGGGTTTTTCTTCTTACAGCCCCGTTTTTAACACAATATTCCTTTTGCAAGCTGAGTGGATTTGATCCCATTCTGTCAGTATGCAAATCAAAAGAACCCCGAACCCCTTTGCATAATTCTGATGGCTGGTAAGAATATCCCATGTTTCAGCTCTTCCTAGGCAAACATTGGTCCAACAGCAACTTCACCTGGATGCACGTCAGATATAGCCTGCCTGGCTAGAGAATTATGGGAGCTAGCATTCCCATACCCAAGTCCAGCATTCTGAAGGATACACAGGTTGGGTAATGTTGACCTAAGCAAATAAGGAGATGCCGTTTACAATCTGAGCAAAGTGTAAATTCATTTCTGCCCATCTGCAATTAAATCTGCTTCGATAAACTGAAGCCACAAGATCACAACAAGAGAGAATTCGTAAGCAGTGGGTTTTCAGGCAGAATGCAACTTGTCCCCCAATAGCCGAGGGGCAGTTCAATTAGCTTTGCCAGCATCATTTGGGAACCACCTACCAGGGAATCAACAGCCACGTACCTCTTCTATTTAGGTAGCAATTGGGGCAGAGCTGGATGCTGCTTCCCTTGAAGGGAAACCCAGCAAGGTTGCAGAGATCAAAGAGGTTCTCTATGACGATAAAAATGTCACAAAGCCTGAGATCTCAGCCAGCAGCAACATTGGCAGAATGAGTTCAAAACAGAACAACAATGTCATTTTCATCCCCAGCATTATTTAAAGATGCCAAATAAGACCTGTATGCCCTGCCCTATTTATACATGTGTATCATATTGATTACAACTAATGTCAGTATGAAATTGCGATTTCATTTTAGAAGGTAGCTTTCAATGAATAGTCTTTATCAGGGTGTTAGGCAGACAGACAGATAATAGAGAGAGAGAGAGAGAGACAGACAGACAGACAGACAGACAGATGAGTGGTATCATTTATCATTAAAAAAAAAGAAAAAAATGGGGGCCCTGCTAGAAATGCCAAGCTCTTTGTGTATCTATAAACCCAACTGAAGTCTCAAATTGCAATTCATATCTTGCCTCCCCCCCCCCACCCGCAGCATTTTAAGAGACTACTAACCTACATTTTCAGAGCTATAAAAATGAAGCCCTCACTGTCCCTAAATCAGCATGAACATGCAATCTGTGAACCTATAAAGGAGAATACTTGCAACTCACGACTGAAGTGAAGAGTTGTTGGTGTTCCTTGAGCTTGGCTGTATTCTTGCAGATGTTTCATTACAGTGCACTGATGATATTATCTAATTTGGGTAATAAAACCTCTGCAAGAAAACAAGCTCATAGAGCACCAAGGACTCCTACTCTATGAACCTCTTAAGAAGCTAACTGGTGATGGTGATAAACCATCATTTACTAATACAGCAGCAAAGTAAAGCTCTGAAGAACTGCTGTATTTTTTCCAGAGTGGGTTTGCAGGATGGGCTCCTCTCCTCTGACTCCAGTTTCAATCCAGTCTGGCCAGCATAGAGACTGAAAAAAGCTTGACTCCTGAAAGAAAATCCATTACTGGACCCTCCTCAAACCAGCGCGGCTTCCTGCCTTCCAGGGACCCTACCTCCTCCTTTTCGTAAGTTCCCCGTTGGTGTCTGTGGTTTTCCAGCTGCCTGGGGCTTGATTTTTTCGAATTTGGGAGGCTCCGTGACACTAAAGTAATCATAGCTTATATACATTGCCAAGCCAAGCCTAAGGTTACATCCCTAACATTCTCCCCTCTTGGGTTGTCAATGTATTTACACACAACTTCACATTCTCAATCCATAAACATCACAACATTGTTTATGTTTTTCTTTAACACACAATACAGTACATAATGTAGGTTCAAGATACAATTCATAATGCATCCCTTATCAAACATATAACCTTTTATATCAACATCATCTAACTCATCGGGGTTTACATAATTTCCATCCATAATGGTTTACATAATTCCCATTCACTCCAATCTTGTCAAGTACTCCCAAATCCTGCAATGACTTAAACTCACTGTTCATTGCGGCTTGCCCTACTTTTTTATCCTCAGTTGGATACGTTGTCAGTTCATTGTATGCAGCAGGTACCTTATCCATCTTATATGCAACAGATGCCTGATGCCTACACACAAAGTATAGCTAAACAGTAGCAAATCACAATACCTCAAAATACACCCATCAATGTCTAACAAAACAGAGATCTAACAGCCATTCTGGCTCCCTCTTATAGCTGCTTGAGGTAACAAACCAATTACATCTCTTAAGCATTTAAAGTAACAGTAAAATAATCATAGCTTATTTACATTGCCAAGCCAAGCCTAGGGTTACATCCCTAACAAGATCCATCCAGGCCAACCCTGGCACCTATCCCCAGCCATAGACAGGTGCCAATGGGATCCAGCTGGGATTCCTTAGATAACGAGGACCTGCCTGTGGGTCTTCAGAACCTCATTGAAAGAGCCATTGCTTCTGGTGTGGCTGCAGGCATGCAGCGCCAGGTGCCTTGTTCTGCTCCTCAGGGTGAGGTCATGGTCCCAGCTCTTCATCATCCCAGCCACGGGGTCCTTCCCAGCCAGTCTGTCCCCCTGGGTCCCCTTCCTTGGCAAATGAGGGGTCCATCCTGGGGGACAAGGCGCAGCGTGACCCAGATCTCTCTGAGGATGAGGAGGACCTGGAGCCTGAATTCCCCGCCTTGACGGGATTGTTCTCTCCTACCTTGTTCCGGTTCCTGCTACGCAAAGCGCGTGCCACTGCTCAGCTGGGGAGGGGGACAAGGCGGCAAAGGAAGGGGAACCAGCAAGGAAGCTCCAGGCACGGTCTATTCCAAGGAGATCCCTATTTAAGGAGGAGATCCCTGCACCTGACTTTTTTCTGGAAGTAGTTAAGAGGCAGTGGGAGACACCTGGGGCCTTTCCCACCCCAGGCACCAATGACAGACGGTTCTATAACATCGAACCAGATTTCTCCCAAGCATTGCAGATTGTGGATCCACCGGTGGTGGCCTTGGCTGCCCCAGCCTCGCTGCTACCCAAGGATGGGACAGACAACCTGAAGGCAGAGGACAGGAAGGCGGAGATGATCCTCAGGAAGATCTTCCAGTCGTCGGCTTGGGCCATTAAGGCGGTGGCCTCTGCCTCATTTTTCAACCGTACAGCCATCCTTTCGATGGAGCAGATTCAGGCGCGCATTCCACCGGAGGACGTCCGTCTACACCAGGATATCAACAAGTTAGTGGCAGTCGCTCAGTTCTCAGCTGACACATTCTTAAACGCCATGAAGTTTGCTTCCAGGGCTATGGCATCATCCGTTGTGTCGCCTCCTGTGGCTCTGTGGCTGGCAGGCGGACAACAAGGTGAAGTGGCAACTAATGACAGCGGCCTACACGGGGGGTTCCCTCTTTGGGACTTCCCTTGACTCCATCCTGGTGGAGGATAAGAACAAGAAGAAGGCGCTTCTAACATTGACCAAGAAGGCGGAGCAGAGGACCACGCCCTATTATCGCAGGTCAGCACAGCGACCACAGGAACAGGACACCCACCAGAGGAGGTACCCGGCGGGCAGGGCAAATAGGCCATCCGACAGGGGATTCAATTGGGACAGATTCCGCTTCCAGCCTCAGGGCATATGGCCCATTCGAGGGGGGGTCGCTCCTTCCGCCGGGGCTAGCAGGTCGTCCGCAACCCCACCCATTGGCGGCTGCCTAGCTTTGTTCGCAGACGCCTGGGTGGAGATATCCATGGATGCCTGGGTCTTCAGTACAGTGACCGATGGTCTCCGCCTGGAATTCCTTTCCCTTCCCCCCAATTATTTCCGGGTGTTCCCCCCAGCCAAGAACGTTGACAAGCGCCAGAAGATGTGGCAGGCCATCCAGCACCTGCTCGACATTGCGGCCATAGAGAGAGTCCCTGCGGCCCAGGCGGGCAAGGGGTTCTATTCAAACCTGTTCTTAGTGCCAAAATCATTGGGGATGGAGAGCCATTTTAGACCTAAAGGTCCTAAACCAATTCTTAGTATATAGACGTTTTAAAATGGCATCCCTCAAGTCCATCTTGGCAGGGATTCGGGAGGGGCACTACATGGCATCTATTGATCTCACGGAGGCTTACTTACACATCCCCATCCTCCCCGAGCATAGACATTTTCTACGCTTCTTCTACTTAGGGCTTCACTACCAGTACAGCGCTCTACCGTTTGGGTTGGCTTCGGCCCCCAGGACCTTTACCAAGGTGTTAGCGGTAGCGGCTGCCCATCTGAGGGAGATTCCTATCAGGCTCTTTTGCTACCTGGATGACATCCTCGTCCAGGCAGCGTCTCCTGCTCAGACTAGGTCAGATCTTCAGCAGGTCATTGACACCCTCCAAGGCTTAGGGTTCTCGATTAAGTTCGAGAAGAGTACTCTCTCCCCATCCACCTGAATCCTACAACTGGGGGCGGTGATTGATTCCTGGGTAGGTCGAGTGTTTCTTTCCCTGGATCGCAGGTCCAGCTTGTTGAAGTTAATTAACCAGATCCGGAAGGATCGTTGTGTCCCTGTAGCCCTTCTTTCCAGTTTGCTGGGAAAGTTCATCTCATGCATCGAAGTGGTCTTGTGGGCGCGACTACATGCCAGGACGCTCCAATGGAGGTTGCTGCCATACCAGAGGGCCAATTCCAGTAACTCGACACTCAAGGTACTAGCAACGCCACAGGTGCTGATGTCTCTCAAGTGGTGGATGTCCCCGGCACTGCTCAAGGGCTGCGAATTCAGGGAACAAGAGCGCCTCACATTGACAACGGACACCAGCCTGTTCGCGGGCGACCCTAGGCTCCCAGCTTGCACAGGGCCGGTGGTCAAAGAACGACCTTCAACACAACATAAATTGGCTGGAGCTCTGGGCAGTCCATCTTGCTGTACGACAGTTCCAACCTCAGTAGAAGGTCATCACGTCCTCGTCTTAACAGACAACGTTGCAGCAAAGGCGCACATCAATCGACAGGGGGGCACACGATCCAGAACGTTGCACACCTAGGCGATGTCGCTGGGATACTGGGAGGAAAACACCTGCGCTCCATCCGAGCGGAACACATCATTGGCAGTCATCAGGCGGACTGGCTGACCTGGGAGATGGTAGACAACCGAGAGTGGGGTCTGTCCAAGGAGCTCTTCCAAAGGATCTGCCAGAGATTCGAGAGACCGGTGGTGGACCTGTTCGTCACTCCGTCCAATGCTCAGCTGCCGCAGTTCTTCTCTCGGTTCCCAGCTCGGGGAATGGAGGGGGTCAACACCCTTCGCTCCAAGTGGCCGGTTGGGCTGCTGTATGCTTCCCCCCCACCTCTCCTTCCCGGGGTCATCCAGAAGGTAGTCAGAGAGCAAGCCGAAGTTTGTTTGTTTGTTTGTTTATTTGGATTTATATGCCGCCCTTCTCCAAAAGGACTCAGGGCGGCATACAACATTAAAAAAAACACACATCCCAAAAGTTAAAAAAAAAATGTAAATACACATCCAAAAAAAACAAACCGAATTTAAAAGACAATACATTTAAAATAAGTTAAAATTAACAGGCCAGGCCGGCTTGCTGGAAAAGCCAACTTTTTAGGGTGCGTCGGAAGGACCGGAGGTCAGGGATTATGCGAAGCTCCGGGGGCAGCTCATTCCAGAGGGGGCAGCTCATTCCACTAGGAAGTAATCCTAGTGCCCCCCCTACTGGCCCAGGAGGGCCTGGTTCGCAGACCTGCTGAGTCTGTTGGCAGGGAGACCGTGGGGGATTCCCTGGGGGGAGGTGGGATTGCTACAGGGGAAGTTGGTCCATCCAGATCCACAGTGGCTCCAACTGGACGTGTGGAGATTGAGCGGGAGTGCCTGAGAGGCGCCCTCCTATCCCAAAAAGTGATCAGAATCATCGAGGCCTCCCACAGACAGTCAACCAACAGGATTTACGATTCCACCTGGGTGACGTTTGTTTCCTGGTGCCAGGCCTCCCATGTAACACCTTCCAGGGCCACGGTCCCTCATGTCTTGGAATTCCTCCAGGAGGGTCTGGACAAGGGCCTGTCCCTAGCCACGTTTAGGAGACAGTTAGTGGCACTGGCCACAGTGCTCCCTGGGGAGGGACCCACTCCGCTACCCCGTTAAGAGGCTCCTCAAGGGGGCGGCCTACCTTCGTCCACCGCCAGTCCACAGATTTCCTACATGGCACTTTCCCACGGTGCTACGGGCCCTTATGGCCGAGCCTTTTGAACTGCTCTGGACGGTCAGCCGGAAGCTACTCACTTGTAAGGTTGTGTTCCTGGTGGCTATCATCTCAGCTAGGCGAGTCTCAGAGCTGGGGGCTCTCTCCTCCAGGGAGGATCTATGCACGTTTCACAACAACAGAGTAGTGCTACGCCTGGACCTGGCATTTCTGCCCGATAAACACGGTGTTCTGCCGGGCCCAAGAGGTGGTTCTCCTGGACTTCTGCCCAGGCCCGGCCAGGGAGCGTGAGCACAGGTGGCACCGCCTAGATGTAAGAAGGGCCTTACGGATCTACCTAAGGCGGACGGCGGAGTTCCGTAGATCTGAGGCTCTGTTTGTATCGTTCCAATCCTCGTCGCTAGGAAAGAGGGTTTCCCTGTCCACCATTAGCCGATGGATCCATCTGGCCATAGCCCTCACCTACGAGGCACAAAACTTGCCGGTTCCGGCCGGCATCACGACCCATTCCACTAGGAGCGCGGCCACCTTGGTGGTCTGGGCCTCTCAGGCCCCTATAGAAGACATCTGCAGGGCAGCAACATGGGCCTCCCCATCGCCCTTCATCCGGCACTACAGGCTGGATGCCTTCGCATCTTCTGATGCGGCGTTTGGCCGCAGGGTCCTGCAGCAGGTCTTGTCGGATCAGTGAGGGCCCACCCTATGGGATGGAACTTAGGTATGTCCCATCACTGGAGCATTCTGCAAACCCACTCTGGAAAATGACAGTTGGTCTTACCTGAACTGTTATTTTAAGAGATGTTTGCAGGATGGGCCAGTTCCCACCCTAGGTTAGATAAACAGTATTGAGGGTGGAGGTGTCTCCTTTGTGACTTGTTTTCAGGAACTCGGAAGTGCATACTGCATTGAAACTGGAGTCAGAGGAGAGGAGCCCAGAGGTGTGACTTCAGATTCAACGCAGTCTTGAGGCCAATTGGCTATGACAATACCATCACTGGCCCATCCTGCAAACACCTCTTAAAATAACAGTTCAGGTAAGACCAAGTGTCATTTCAGAGTATAAGACGCACCTTCCCCCCCACGCCAAAAGAGCATGGAAATATTGGTGTGTCTTATACACCAAATACAGCTATTTTGGGCATCCCAAAGCCCCACTCTGCATCCCATTTTTGGAAAAAATGAGTGGAAAATGGGCCATTTTTTGCAAAAACAGGGACAATTGTGCCCTCCCTCAGCCCCCAGCAGCACTCTGCAGGCTTCAGCAGGGCTGGAGGAAGGCAAAAATGCCCCCGTTTCTGTGAAAAATGGCCCAATTTTCACAAAAATGGGGACGTTTTTGCCTTACCCCAGCCCTGCTGAAGCCTGCAAAGTGCTCCTGGGAGCCAGGAGGACAAAAACTTTTTTTTCTTACTTACCTTTTTGAAATCTTGGTGCGTCTTATACACCAGTGTGTCTTATAGTCTGAAAAATACGGTATTTTCTTTTTCTTGTCAATATGGAAATGAAGGAGAATGGCAAGGAATGATAGAGAAAGGGATCTCTTGCTACCTGCCCACTTGCCTGCTTGGAATTCCTTAGGAGGAGGAGGAGCTTCTGGAGGAAAGCCGGTCGGCCGCTAGAGCTCCGTGTTCTGCGGGGCGCTTTCCGGGGAACTAGGAGTGCTGCTGGTCCCCTTTTCCAGCATGGGGGCCGGGTCCCCCAGTAAACAGCTACCCTGGTTTCTTTTATGACCCGAATGGGTCCTCCAGGGTAGCTGGGTGTCTGGAAAAAGCATGAGGAACGTGAGGAACGAACTGAAAATGCAGCCGATGGGAGGAGGCGCCCAGAGAAGCCGCAGAGAGGCCGTCTGCGTTTGGAGCCGATTGAAGGAGAGGCAGACGGCCTCGAAATGGCGGATGGAGTGTGAGGAGGCGCGCCGATACCAGCGATGCCGAATTTGGACTTCAGGTTGGAGGCTGGTGACCTAGGACCATCTGGGACCGTGGATTGAGGTGGCGAAGGCTGGAAGCGCCGGACGCCAAATCCCTCGGCTTGCAGCTTGCTGTGAGAGATAGCTGTGGGAGCTATGGGAGGTTTGAAAAGGTTTAAAAACCATGTTGGCCGAATTTGCGAGGATTGGAGACCGGCCGGGACCTTTGAGGCCGGCAAAGACTGGATGGATAGGCCAAGAAGGAAGCTGGAGGCCAATGGGAGGCTGGTGGGAGTGGCGTTGGGGCCTGGAATGGTGGTTTGGGGGCCAAATTCGCAGTTGCAGGCCAAGGCAGGCTTAAAAGCCTAGGACCTGGTAGGAATAGGACTACGACTATGATTCAGGAGGCTGCATAGAGACTGGGGGGGGAGCTTTGTTGGTGGATTGCCAGGAGGCCCTTGTCATCGTGCACTTGACTGCACCCCACCTACCCCCCCTGCTATTTATTAACAACTGCCCCGGATTCCATCTGCGTGAGCCCTAGAGGACTTCTTCCTACCCTATATGATTCACTGCTGATTGACCATCTGCCCCCTGCCTATTCCAACTACAGTCCAACTACCCCTTGCCATTTGCCACCTACCACCCACCGCCCCCACCTCTTGATTGTCATCTAACCAACCTATTACCATCACCCCCCCCATCTAAGTCTAATGACTGGACTATTCTGTTTTGCTGCAATCATGCTCTTCAAATTTTTACTGGATTATGACATCTTCAGCAGAGACCCTAAGCCCCGACGATGAACTCTTTTAACACTTTATGTATTTAAGGTCAGACCTGATCCTACTGCGAGAGTCCCCCCTCTCGCAGGTGTGGCCCTCCGCCCTTTCGAGGGCCCACCTTGATGACGGATTTATTAATCCCGAGAGGTCGAGGAAGCGGAGACTCAGGGGGTTTTTAGTCAGTTGTTTTTTTAAAATTTGTAGGGGTGGGGTCTCAGGGGTTGTGGGGCGGGTGGGTCAGATCAGGAGCGATGTGAGAGCCGGGCCCCCAGGTGTGGTCGCGAGCAGAAGGGGCGGAAGGGAGGAGGAAAGGGAGGACACCATTCCTATACAGGGCTCTTTAATTCCAACGGTCGCAGGGAGGGGCAGATACGAGGACAGTTTAAGAACTTACAGTCGGTTGGGAGACCGTGGTTGCTGGTTACACCCGGTCGCTTGTACCAACCCCCGCGTTCTAGGTGGTCAAGAGTTACAGACCCAAGGCCTGAGGCTGTTGTTATGCAATGCGAGGTCCGTTGTTAACAAGGCCCCCCTCATTCACGATCTAATTTTAGAGGGGGAGCCGGACCTCGAGGGAATAACGGAGACCTGGTTGGGCCACGAGGGAGGTCTTCCCCTCGTGGAAATGTGCCCACCAGGCTACCGAGCATTTCACCAGCCCCGGGCCCAGGGAAGGGGCGGCGGGGTGGCAGCAATTATTCGGGAGGACTTAGAGCCGAGGGAGTCTACTGTGCCACAGACGTCCGGATGTGAATCCCTTGTTGTGAAATGGGGGCCTGGGAGACAGTTGGGCCTGCTGATAGTATACCTGGCTCCTCGCTATACATCAGCGGCCCTGCCCGAACTCCTCAAGCTGATCGCATCGGTGGCGGTTGAGACCCCCAAACTTTTAGTGATGGGGGATTTTAACCTGCCATCGATGGGAGAAGCATCAGAGGGGGTTCGGGAGTTCATGGCTTCCATGACAGCCATGGACCTGACTCAAATGATTCAGGGCCCAACACACGAGGGAGGACACACTCTGGACCTTGTTTTTGTCTTTGGCCAGTGGTTGAGTGATCTGGGAGGAGGGGACTTAACCATCACTCCCCTGTCATGGTCAGATCACTCACTCCTTCGTCTTGACTTCCCTGGTGCTACCTCCCGCTGCGGGGAGGCGGAACCGGAAAGTTCTAGATGGTTCCGCCCCAGGCGCCTGATGGAACCTGATAGGTTCCACACGGAGCTTGGGCCACCTCCTGTAACCTTGACCCGCCCCCGGGTAGAGGACCTGGTGGTTGCGTGGAATAATGCAACTACCGGGGCCTTGAACCGGGTGGCGCCTTTGCGGCCTCTCCGGCGGCAACGATCCACCCTAGCCCCTTGGTTTACCGAGGAGCTAAGGGTGATGAAATGCCGCAAGAGACGTCTAGAGAGTCGTTGGAGATCCTCTCGCTCCGAATTTGATCGAATACAGGCACGAGCCCATTTAAGGACGTACCTTGTGGCATTGAGAGCGGCCAAACGCCAATATTGTGCCACTCTCATTGCATCCGCGGAGAACTGCCCTGCCGCCCTGTTTCGGGTGTCCCGCTCCCTCTTGTTTCAGAGGCCGCGGGAGGCCCCCCTACAGGGCAGGGCAGAGGAATTTGGTAAATATCTGCAGGATAAAATCGCTCAAATCCGGAGAGATTGGGTTCCTGTCAGTGGTCCAATGGAGACGCCCATGGCGAGTCTTGAGGAATCGATCTGGGAGGAGTTTGACTTGGTTGCCATCGAGGATTTGGACAGATTGCGTGGACGACTGCGACCCACCACATGTTTATTGGACCCGTGCCCCTCCTGGCTTGTACTGGCATCCTGGGAGGTTACACGAGACTGGCTCCTGGGCCTAGTGAATGCTTCGCTGAGCGAGGGGTCTCTCCCGGCCGCCTTGAAAGAGGCGGTGGTGAGACCCTTGCTCAAGAAGCCTTCCCTGGACCCTTTGGAGCTGGCCAATTATCGTCCTGTCTCCAACCTTCCCTTTCTGGCGAAGGTTGTAGAGAGTGTGGTGGCCTACCAGTTTCCACGACATCTGGAGGAAAATGATTATCTAGACCCGCGCCAGTCCGGCTTCCGCCCCGGTCACAGCACGGAGACGGCCTTGGTCACGTTGGTGGATGATCTCTGGAGGGCCAGAGATAGAGGTTGTTCCTCTATCCTGGTCCTATTAGACCTCTCGGCGGCTTTTGATACCATCGATCATGGTATCCTGGTGCGCCGGCTGGAGGGGTTGGGGGTCCGGGGCACCGTTTTGCAGTGGTTCGGCTCCTACCTTTCTGACCGGACGCAGCGTGTGTTGGCAGGAGAAGAGAGGTCGACCCTACGCCCCCTTACTTGTGGGGTGCCACAGGGATCGGTCCTCTCGCCACTCCTGTTCAACACATATATGAAGCCGCTGGGTGAGATCATCCGTGGTTTCAGGGTGGGATACCATCTGTACACTGATGATACTCAGCTGTACTTTTCCACCCCGAACCACCCCAACGAGGCCATCGAAGTGATGTCCCGGTGTGTGGAAGCCGTACGGATCTGGATGGATGACAACCGACTCAAGCTCAACCCCTCCAAGAAGGAGTGGCTGTGGGTACCAGCTCCCCGGTTCAGCCAATTAATTCCATCATTGGCCATTGGGGGCATTCAACTTGCCCCCGTGGAGCGGGCGCGCAATTTGGGCGTCCTCCTGGATGCCCGGCTGTCCATGGATGACCATGTGACAGCCGTGGCAAGGGGGGCGTTCCACCAGGTTCGCCTGGTGCGCCAATTGCGCCCCCTACTGGACCGGGACGCCTTACGCACAGTCACTCATGCGCTGGTGACGTCTCGCTTGGACTACTGTAACGCTCTCTACATGGGGCTTCCCTTGAAATGCACCCGGAGGCTACAGTTGGTCCAGAACGCAGCCGCGCGGGTAATTATGGGGAGTACTAGGTACTCCCATGTGACACCGTTCCTGCGCGAGCTGCACTGGCTTCCTGTGGTCTATCGGGTGCGTTTCAAGGTTTTGATAACTATCTTTAAAGCGCTCCATGGCTCAGGACCTAGTTACTTGCGGGATCGTATTCTGCCCCATACATCCCTGCGACCAATTCGCTCGCACAGAGAGGGCCTCCTCCAGGTGCCGTCCACTAGACAGTGTCGCGGGGCAGCGCCTAGGAGTAGAGCCTTCTCTGTGGCGGGCCCAGCCCTGTGGAATGACCTCCCTCCGGATATTAGGAATACCTCTGACCTCCGCTCCTTCCGTATTAAGCTTAAGACCCACCTATTCCAAGCAGCTGGCCTGGCTCAACTTTGATCTAACCATATCGCTCCTGATGGGTTTTTAACTGGGTATTTTAATTATATTTAATTATCTAGGGGTTTTTAAATACTGTATTTTAATTGTTTTTATTTATCAGCCGACCTCCTCCTTGTGTGTGTCTCGGTATATGTCTCTGTTATATGTTTGTTTTGTCCACATATTTATTTCATATGTTTCATTGTACGCCGCCCCGAGTCCTTCGGGAGAGGGTGCGGCTAAGAAATAAATATATTATTATTATTATTATTATTATTATTATCTCCTAGGAAGAACAAGTGAATTGTTAAATGGAAAGATGCTTACACAGAAATCAATCCAACTTACTTTGGCTAGGCTTACTCACAGCTGGAGGTAACTACAGTTCTAAGCTCAGCTACCTAGGCTTGTCAAATAAGAAGTAATCCTACCAAAGATAATCACTAAGGTTTTTAAAACAAAAGTTATAAGAGATCAGAAAGAGTTGATCCTTATCCTATTAAAATAAATCAAATAATCAATACGGGCGAACAATATCATTAATCTAAAAACCATAACAAACCATTTTATTTTTATTCAATTCCCTCCCCGCCTCCCTTGATAGCCTACTGAATTTCCAACAGCCTCACCAAGAGCCTGGGAGGTAGGCAAGCTATAAACTTGCTGAATATCACCAGATGGGAGGTAAATCAGAATCACACCTTAAATCTTCCCAATACTAAGCTAACACTATCTAAACCAGGAATGTCAAACTCATGTTGCCACGTGATGTATTGTGATCCCCCCCTTTGCTAATATGGGCGTGGGTGTGGCCAGTGCGTGATGCATCTGGCCCATGAGCCGCAAATTTGACAGCCCTGATCTAAACAGCCCTAATCCACCTACAGACAACCTATAGTTATAACATGCAGACAAAGACAAACGTTTTGTGGTGCTCCCCCCAGTGATATGGGCAAAATGTCCTTGCTGGTAAACTGGCACCACAATGACCATTTTAAAAGGTAAACAGCTATTAATATGTGGCATTCTTGGAATAATGGATCATAGTCAAAGAGCAGGTGTTTCGTTGATAGTA
Organism: Natrix helvetica; assembly: GCF_964273705.1. Lineage (NCBI taxonomy): Eukaryota > Metazoa > Chordata > Lepidosauria > Squamata > Natricidae > Natrix > Natrix helvetica. The sequence continues at coordinate 292,054,841 of NC_138548.1, forward strand.
TCTGTTGGGTCAGTTGAACAATGTGTTAAACAGCCCTAGTTTCCAATTATGCCAGTTCATTTTAAAATGACCCAGCATTCATCTATTGCTTACTCTAAAGCCCAAGTAGCAAAGGCAACATTCATACAACTAGCAACTTTATGAATGGTGGTTTCTTAGAAGTAAAGAACTGGAGAAAGAATTCTGATGTGGATCTGATACCCTGGCAGAACAAGGTTTATATTTTTTAAACTTCCATTTTATGCCTTACTTAAATTTTCTCTTGAGACTTGCTACTAAAAGTTAACAGAAAATATCCCCACCTTGAGCATCCAGTGCTCTACACCATTTTCCCCCTTTCTGTCTTGTGTCAGCATTCTTTAAGATACCTCAAAAAACAGGACAAGTTACTATCAGGGTAGCATGAAGTTTGGGGAAAGAGAAACGACTCATATCCATTTGTCTTAGCACAGATAAATAATCAGGATATACAGCAAAGAAAGGCAGGATCAGCTGGACTGTATAATGGTGGGTTATACCAACATTACAGAGCATTAAATTCATACTTGCCTGGAGATCACTTCCGGTTCCCGTAGGCGACGGACGTCTTGTCCGCTGCTCGTCTTCTCGGTGGGCTCCGTTCAGGAGCACAGGGGACCTTGGAGGGGTCTCCTGCCGCAGGGCGGCTTGCCGGAACCCCCCAGACTCGGCGGCAGCCTGTGGGGGTGTTTCCAGCTTCGCCCCAGGAGCCAGGGAGCGAAAAAGGGGGCATGTTTGCCCCTTCACCGAATGGGCTCCGGGAGAAATGAGTCAAGCAGAGGAAGAGTAGCCGAAATGTTGGTGGTGGAGGATCCTTCCTAATCTCCTTAACTATCGTTAATGGATAAGCAGCAGACTATTGTAAGTTCGTGTTCAATCTATTTAAACCGAAGATTAGAGGGGGTGTTTTTCTTCTTTTTACCCCCCCCCCCTCAGACAAAGCGGCATTCAAACTATCTCTCTCCACATTGGAATGGAGAGAGAACAAAGGCTGACTTGCCACTTGAATTAACTATGTGAGAAAGATCGAAATCACAGTTGCAAGAGGGGATTGCTGAGCTGTTTCCTTAAAGAATGGAGACTTTTGTTCTTCTCCCTGCGAAAGGAGGAGTCAAGATGGCTTCCCCCCTTCTTTGTTTTTGTACTTATAAATGAACTCTGTCTTTTGAAACTACCTTTGGAAAAAAAAATCTCTGGTATTGTCTTAAAACCTCCCCTGAAGGTGCTGTGGACCTCTCCTATTGCGTGGTCTTTCTGGATATTGATTATTTGACTTTCCCCTTTTTGGTGTATCTCCATGCCTTGGAATAGTGAAGGAGAACTAACTTCTCACTTTCGGATTTGCCTGCCACCTTGGATCGGCCAGGCTGCGCGCTCCGCTGACACCATTTTCTTTGTAAAAGACTTATCATTTCTGAATTCAGACAAATGGGACCTAAAAAGCCACCAACGGGCAAGTCATTCTCGGCTCCTGCCTCGGCAACCTCCAGTCCAAGCATGCAGCAGACTAAAATTACTTCATTGTTACAAAAAGAAGGGGCTGGAGAGAGCTCAAAAGAATTATCTGTCAACCAAATGTTCCAGGAAATTATGAGGGGTCAAAATGAGCTGAAGAAGGAGGTGGCAGATCTCAAAGACGAACTCAGAGGGGTACAACATCATATTACAGAAAATAAACAGAGAATTGTGGTCTTGGAGGAGGGGGCGGCTGGGCTGGATAGGGAGGTTAAGGCAGTCTGGAAGGGAAATTTAGAACTGGATAGTTTTATGGCAAAAATAGAACTTGAAAGAATGTCCTTTTTTCTCAGATTCCAGAACCTACCAGAAACAGAGAATGAAAATCTTAAAGATATCATGAGTACAATCTTAGCAGAATATATCAAGACAAATAAAGAACAGTTGTGGTGGGATATGGATCTGGTCCATAGGATCAATTCAGCATATGCTAGAACCCATAACGTTCCAAGGGAGGTACATGTTAAATTTCTTAGGAGGACCACAAGGGATGAGGTGCTAGGGGCCCAAAGGGAAGGACCATTAAAATACCAAGATAAAGAAATTACCATTCTTAAGCAAATTCTGAAAAAAATTAGGGAAAGAAGGAGGAAGTATTCATCCTTATCAAAGAAATTATACAATAAAGGAGTTTGGTTCAGATGGTTATTGCCAGAAGGAATGCTGATTTTCTGGGAGGGAAACAGAATTAGAATTAACACAGTGGAAGAGGCTGAAGCCTTCCCTAAAAAACATTTTTCTCTCCTAGAGGATGAAAATAAGGGAGGTGGTGAAAAATGCAGCAATGTATAAGATGTGGGGGAGGGGGGCGTGGCTCCATCTGGAGACAGGGAGGAGGGAGCAATATCGAAAAGGCTCAGATCACAAAAATAAATGTATTTGAAATATTATTGTAATTGTTGATATACTAGAAAGTGACAAAGAACGAGATGATTAAACACATGATTGATATAATGTAAGAATTCTGTTTATGCTTATCTTTTATACGTTGTTTTCAAATTGAAAAAACTGTGAGATTTGGAGGGATTTCTACCACTAGCACGGGAGCTGCCAAAATTTTCTATGTACCTTTGTACCCTTTCCCCATAAATGTTTTTAAAAACCAATAAAATCTTTAATATGAAAAAAAATTCATACTTGCCTCATTATTGAACACAGAAAAAAAGTAAAACTAAATATTTAACGATATCATTTTCAAATACGACTAAAATGCTTTCAGCCAACTGTACTTCTGGACAATGCCGATACAAATAGCCCTAGAGTTATGATATAACAGAGCTGACCCATCATGTTTGTAATTCACGACAGTCATAAATAGGGTCATCCACGTGACTGACCTGATTTTATGATCTTTTTCTGCAGCAGGCATTAAGTGAATGCCATGGTCTTTAAGCAAACCAATGGTTCCCTATGGGCTGGTTGTTCCAAAAAACAGACGTAAATGCCAGTTTTAGGCAAATCTGTTGTAAAACTCAACCACATGAATGTTGGAGGCTGCAAACGGCTGTAAATGTTGCCGAGCCCTTGAAGCACAATCACATGATCCCAGAGAATGGGGGTGAGTGTTGGGACTTCGAATCTGGGTTATAAATACTCAAGGGAGGTCTGTCGTAACTTCAAACAATCACTAAGAGACCAGCTGTAAGTCAAGGATTAGCTGTAACATAGAAAATGTCCAAATGGTTCAAGTAGTATAAATGTGGTTTGAATATCATTTAGGATCCACTTCCCTGTGTATTATTCTGCCTCTGTTATGTCAGGCTAACAACAAAGCCCCCTAATTTGTGGCTTGGTATGTGCTGTGCAAACACCACTGTCTTTTCTGGGCATCTCCCAGAGGCAGCAATCCCAGCCTAGCTAAATAAAACAAAGCCCTGCTCTGATTGAAACCTAACAAAGAGCCTGGCAATGCTTCTCATTATCCCTGCAAGGAGAATCAGATGCAGGAAACAAAAATGTCAGGAACAGTTTGTAAAGAGAAAGCCTTAATGTGGCCGATAGGTATCAGCTTCTTCTCTCTTTCAAAATATTCGAACAATTAAAAAAAAATTAGAAGCATTATTTTCTTGTATGTAATGATCTAAATCCGATTTCCAGTGGTTAGTAATGCTGTCTTATGCACGCTATCCTGAGAGGAAATCTTACTGAATTCAATTCAGAAAACTGCATTGAAGATCAGGTATGAAGCACCACCACCACCAGATGGCCAGAAAGGAAAGTTTTACAAAAGTCACTTCTACTTTTCAACGCAGGCTACAGCTATGCAGAGATTGTAGGAGGGGAGTACCAATCGCCCATGAACTTTGTGAGCTTGTTCTGCTACGTATCTTGTTCCGATTCAAATAGTACAATTCGCAACTTTTGGGGGAAAAAATGTATAACATTTGCACCTCTTCACAACACAATCCCATTTTCCTCCCTTAGCTTGTTGGGTGAATAAACAGAGAGAGCCAAGCAAATCCAGCAAGTGAGAGGCGGAGGAAGAAGCAGAAAATCTAGGTGGGGAAGAGACTGCTGGCAGATGGCTAACTGCTGCTAATGACACCCTGTGGAACTTTTTGCCCATTGTATGTGACTGGAGCATTGCATGGTGAGGCAGCTACAAGGAACTTCTAAGGAAAACAGTCCTCCAGAGAGCAAACTCAATGAATAAGCAAGCAGGGAAAGCAAGCAAGCAAGAATATGGTAAGGAAATTCATGAGAGGAGTTAAAGAGGAAAACACAATTTGTTTGTGGTACGTAGAGGAACAAAGCGATGGGAAACGGCTTTAATGAGTTCCTGAGGATGTTCCATTCATGCTTTCAACTCTGAAGAGAATAACTTGTCTACCTGCTACAAGTTTAAGCCGACAGCCCTAGAAAATAAAATGAAGGGTGTTAAGCTAGGCACACACACACACACACACACACACACACAGAGAGAGAGAGAGAGAGAGAGAGAGAGAGAGAGAGAAATTGATACACGGTAGTTATCACTGAGTATACCTCACTTCTTTCCAGCATTGAAGATGTTACCTAGTTGGGTAATGAAATGTCTGCACGAAAACAACCAAGCTCAGAGAGCATCAAGGACCCCACAGTTTAACCTGAGCTACACATATTATCCTCTATTGGTACAGCCAACTTATCAGAAAACACCTGGGGAGGGACAACAGTACCAAGTAGCCTTCCAGAAGACGAGGCAAAAGCCAAGTGGACAGGATAGTGAGATGGAGAAATGTGACACAAAGACTCAGGCCTGCCAAGGGGAGCTCCTCTACATTGAAACTTCAGTATAGATCTCTTAGCCTTCCTATGTTTTTCAAACTTTGGATATACAGCAGCTGCCATTAAGTCAAGGAAAAGGGGGAAGACTTTACAGAGATGGCCCCCAACCTTTTGGGCACCAAGGACTGGTTTCGTGGAGAGATGAGGCATGTTTTCGTGTGCTGCCTGCATTCCGCAGATTGGGTTTCACTTGTTTGCACGGCCTGGTTTCTGGCATGCCAAGGATAGGTGCCAGTCCACGGACCAAGGACTGGGGACCCCTGCTGTACAGCCTCTACAAATGGAAGAATTTCTGCCTCTGCCCTGAGGAAATGAAGCAACACCGATGGGATCACCACATTCAGGATTGCTGAGACTGTGATGCAACATCTAGAAGGAATAATTCTCACACCTCCAACTAAAAATATGTATCTTCTATATAGACAAATCTTTCATCATAATAAAATAATATTGATGAGAGAGACACACATGAGACAGGAAACAAAAATTTATAAGGGAAGAAGGAAACAAAACCACGCTACCTTTCCTGGATATCCACATTAGTAGAAGAAATGATGGCAAATCTGAGACCTAGTTCATAAAAAAAAAACCTCAAACTAACCAAGTGCCTCACTATCAATAGCAAGAGAAGTTTTCTGAAAATTATTTAAACACACTGCAGTAACCTGCAGTGTCAAAAGCTTCCAATAACCTGGAATGCTAAAAAGAGAAAGCAAACCATCTTTCTATCTAACAGATACCCATGCTTTATCAAAAAGTTCCTGGCTACATGAATGACCGCAAAATTAATACAATATATGAAAAGGATAAGGCTCCTCTACAGTATATCAAAAGCATCTCCAAGACAACCGACAGACTACTACAACCACTTGCGATCACAGTAGAACACAAACCCACAAAATCCCTCCAAATTACTTGAAGCAAATATTGAGCAAAGGTTCAGTAACCAAAGGAAACAAAAGCAGGAGTCATCTACAACAGGGGTCCCCAATCCCTGGTTCGTGGACTCGCACTATGGCTATGGCATGCCAAAAACCGTGATGCACAAACAAGCAAAGTCCCATCCATGGGATGCAGCAGTGGTGAAATTTGTTTTGTTTTTACTACCGGTTCTGTGGGCATGGCTTGGTGGCGGTGGCAGGGGAAGCATATTGCAAAATCTCCATTCCCACCCCGCTCCTGGGGGAAAGATACTTCAAAATTTCAATGCCCACCCCATTCAGGGGCCCGCCAAAGGTGGTATATTTGCCAGTTCTCCAAACTACTCAAAATTTCCGCTACCGGTTCTCCAGAACCTATCAGAACCTGCTGAATTTCACTCCTGGGATGCAGGCAGCATGAGAAACCACAGAAAAACCTCTCTCTCCACGGAGCAGGTCCCTGGTGCCCAAAAAGTTGGGGGCCACTGAACTACAACATACAGTTAATGCTGTATAATATAAAGTCTGTAGCAGATACTGCAGGCAAATAGAACACTGACAGGTCACTTATCCACAAATGACTACTGGCAGTCAAAAGGCCTGATGAGAACTCCTTAATATCACAGCGCTTGGACGTATTCAAATCAAATCCTAAAATGCTACAGAATTCATGGATGGGTTAAAGGTTTCCCCTGTACAGTTGAGTCCAAGTAACGAGAGCTCACACCGACGTGTAGCTGAACTCAGGCTGACAAATCCAGTGTCTTTAACTGCTGAGCCATCGCACCCCTTTTCCTGGATACTTAACCTTCTCTGAAGAAATCTCTTTCTGGGAAAATGTTCTGGTTGACAGAAAAAAATGATAAGTGGAGGCTGCTTACTAAAAGCAGCCAGAAAAAAATTAACAATTGAGAATTCCCACTAATATAGAATGGAGAAAGTATTTTAGTTCTGGAAGAATGTAAGGTTATTTGGCAATAATTTACCCAGAACTTTATTCTTTAACCTGTCTGATGTAACAAAAAATGGGCTTAAAGAAAGAGCTAAAGGTGCTTTTTTTCAAGGGGCAACTGGCTTTCTTGTTCCCCACCATCCAGTCAGAGCTGAAAAAGCTTCTTGGATGAGAAGCAAAACGTCTTCAAAAGAAAAAGAAGAAAGTTCAATTGCCTCCTTTGGGACAATCAAGACTTGGATGACTGAGAATCTCCATTGACGCTTAAAGAAAGAGATAGCAGAGAATATAACTGAAAATCAGGCTATTTTGAAAATTGACTTAAAATCAACAGGGTACAAGAATGATATTGACAAAGATGTTACACAGTACCTACAAATGAAACTGCCTGATTTTTTATTAATTAAAATGGATATATAAATAATAAATTAAAAGAGTGACTTGGATTTTAAGTCAGAAAAGGGACTTGGTCAATTTTATCACTGGATTTAGAAAAAAAAAACCACAGGTATGTTTTACCTATGAGGGAAATGCTGAGAAAAGGAAAACAGAAGAAATCAGCTTTCAGGACATTATCTAAAAGGAATAATCAAGACTTTTAAAACAAATATTTTAAAAAGTTTGCTTATTCAACAAAGGTTAAACTGCATATGATCCTCTTTTTTGTAACAGCTTTTAATGGTTTTTTTCTTGACTAGAGCTGAATGATAATGCTTTGAAGGTATGTTTATAGTTAAGATGTGGGAAGAAGAGGATTTTGTTGTATTTTGGTATTAAAACTGACAGGAAATGAAGAGAAGATGGTAAGAGATTGATTTGTGGGGACATCATTTGAAGAGATTAGATTTTTTTAAAATCATTTGCTATTTCTAGTAGATCTTAACGGATTTTTTCTTGATTAAGTTTGAATAAGGTTTTAAATAATGTTTATAGATTGGCGGATTTTTTAAAATCTATGTTTATTTGTTTGTATAAATGCAAAAATGGTGATGTAGATAATTCTCTGCCAGGTTATTAAGTATATGATTTGTGAGTATTTTAAAAAGAAATGCATTGCTTAACAGGAACAGCATGACTTTATCAAAACTAAGTCGTGTCAAATCAACTTGATCTCTTCTTTTATAGAGTGACAAATTTAATTGTCCAAGGGAATATTGTCGATAATGTATACACACCCATCTTTTATCTGACCAGGCCGCAGTTGTAATTGAGGTATGCCGGCAGCAGTCAGAAGGAAAGCACTGTGCCTGATAGCAAACTACGAATTAGTTAAACTGACAACTGATTCTCTTTATCCATGAAATAAAACCTTTAGGGCACCCAGTGTCTTCCTTTCCAGCTATTATTTTAAAGAGGACGGCGGTAGATCTGGCTGTTAAATCACCTCTGGTCTATCCCTTGAGAGTAGTAGATGAAACCAGGCCAATCAGACTAAAGTGTTTCCTCCTGAATGATTTTATCTGTAGCTAAAAGGTATTCATAGTATGATTTAAATAATTTACAAGTTTTTCAAACATATACAAATATAAACAGACAGATCTCCCTAGAACAACAACAACAAAAATGAAGACAACTAAGGGATGTGTGTGTGTGTGTGTGTGTGTGTGTGTGTACACACACACACACTAAATATATCTCTGTGCCAAGCTGAGAACAGGTGCAAATCAACTGCTGCTCCCTGTGGCACATGCAATTCCTTTCTCATTACTTATATTTGTCTATGATTCTTTGGGCAGTCACCAGTGTACGCTTTCAATGCTCAGCTGCTCACACACAGAGAACTATGAACAATGATTCAATGCTTATAGCAAACAGGTTGCTGCCTTCATGACCAGAAGCTACCATCTAGGTAATCTGCTCAGAAGCTTTCATTTATCACACTGCATGTTTATCCTTGCAAGTATCTGTTGAATGACAGAAAACAGCAAGCTGCAGCTTCTAGGAGTAGCAAATGGTTGAGCTTTCACTAAAGCTACATCAACACCAGCCATTAGCAGTTGGCTTCAGTAGAAAACCTGAACCATGACTATGCGAATCAACTCCAAGGCAAAAGCCACAGTAGATCTAGAATCAGGCCAAAGGCAGATATTGCAGTCTGGAACCTCTTGATGGTTTGAATTTCAACCACTTGAGGATGTAGTAAGCTCGGCCACAGATAGGAAATCCTTGAGGTTGTTCACAACTTTTAGAAAGTACTACATTGCCTAGCCTTAAATTAGGGTATAAAAGGAAATATCATTCAAGGGCTCTAACAAATTATGCATTATTATTTGTTGTCAGCCACTCCTCTTCTCCCACATTTGTTTGCTTCAACTAGCCTAAAGCTTCCTATCTATTTGATGCCACAATAATAGACTTTTTATTAAGGCTATGTCAAGATCAGGACCAAAGTGAAAAAGATTATTTGCAGCATATGGATGTCTCATCTGTTGGCACGTTCATAAATAAAATGTGCTTTTTCTTGGGCTTGCATAGCAACAATCACACATGTCTATGATTTCTTTTTAATAAGTAATTGCTGGCAAGCATGACATCTGAATTACATTTTTTTCTCTTTTGAATTGTTACATAGCTCAAATTTTGGTCATTTATTAGAATTGAAGCCAATGAATTCTTTTGACTGCTTTCTGACATTAAAGCTGCTGGTACATTTTCTACCCTCCAGAATTTAAACTCGGTGTCTTTTCTTCCCATCCTTTCTACTGCTTAATAGAAGCCCTTCTTTATTCTATGTATGGTCAATGGAAGGTTCTCAGAATTCCTGGCCTGGGAAATTCCAGCTCCCCAAGCAGCTCTCAACTCAGCTCTCCTGAGTTGTTGCTGAACAAAAGACACTAGAAACATGGAGACTGCTCGGAAAGATGGTTTAATGATGGACAGGACCACATGGGTTTTGGGGGGGGGGGGGGAGGAGCGAGAGGGAGATTGAGTGATTGATTTATACTCTCTCTTGGGCCCTGCCTTAGAGCTTCCTGTTCCTGTGTAAGAGCAGGTATCCTGATTGGTTGTCAGACACCCATGGGGCCATGGAGGGGTAATTTTGTAGATTGTCTTGACTCCCAGGCTTGGTTGAATCTTACTGGGTAATGATGTAATGAAGAGGGTTTGAGGCAATTCCTGTTATGGCTGAGGGCTAATCCTACCTTTGTTGGAACTTGGGTGTGGGTATTTGCTTATGAATAGACCTAGACATCTCTTTATCTCTTAAGCACTGACAGCTATGTGGGCTATTGAGGAGTGTGGGCTATTAAGAGTGAATCTGCTTTCTGCCTAAAAAACATGTTTCTCCATTTCTCATCCAGGGAAATATAATATTGTGCCTTTTAATATTTCCTAGAATATTTCATTATTCTAGGAGAGGGGTGGGTGCTAACTTCCTACAATCCCTTATAATTGGTTAGACTGGCCAAGACTGCTCAGAGTTGTAGATCAGTCACACTGTTAGGGTCACAGCCCACTCCTTATTATTTGTTCCGAGAGTTCAACCTCTCATCACATCAAGACTAATGAAATCTGTAGTCATAACAAAAAAAGTTCTTTAGGAAAATAATAAGAGAAACCTAAACTCAAACAAACAAAAAAAAAAACCTAACTGGGGAAACCCCAAATGAGACCTAAATGTTAACCATAGGAGCAGAATGCAGGATACTGGTGAAAGGAGAATGGAAACGCTTCAGAATTGTGGTGGTAGGAAATTAAGTGGAATATTCCAGCGTAAAATGAAAATACAGATTATAACCCTGAAGAGGAAACATATTGCAAGTTACAGGGATCTAATCTAATAATCAAGAACAAGGTTTCTCTGCAAAGTTTGCACATTTCGTTAAGAAACAGGCCCAGCCGCACATCTGATATTAAAGTCTGACTTCAAGGAAGGTTTGAACTTCAGCCAAGCAATGTTGTGCATGTGTTTCCTTCTGAAACGATGCCTGCTGGGAGGGTTCCCTTAGCAAGCCAGCTGCACAGGCCACAAAAAAGTCATTTGCTACCATTAACCCACAGTCTCGCCTCCATTCTCATCCAGTCCCAGTGAAGCTGCTTTGCTTAACGGCACATCTGCAGCAATTAAAAGATGCCTTGTGTTATTTAGCTGTAACCATTCCACGGGAGAAATAGAATGGCTAAAAGCAAAAGCACTTACTGCACAAGTTTAATTTCAAATTTTACTTGTTGCACGAAAACCTCAAGGGGAGTAGAAGAAGGTTTATATGAGGTTGCTTCATCCCAAAGGAAGGTACAGTAATGGTTTAGTGCTGTATTGTTTTGAGTGGGCCAAGCTGGCTTGGAATTCTTAAACTTATTTATTACATTTTTACATTGCCCATCACACCTAAGTGACTCTAGGTGGTTTACAATAACATACGTTCCCAGCGCATGTACAGGGCATCCTTTTAGGGTGGAATGGTCTATGCTTATTGGCATCAACTTTTCAGAACCCCAAAGAGCAGTTTTCCTTATCTTGTGGTTCTGGGGACTGAACCTGATATTTCTTTGCAGACAAAAGATATGGTTTTCCTTTTAGCTACTTTGGCTTCAATTCTCCATCTACAACAGAGCATTTTTCAAGATTTTACTGAACAATTTCCAGCATCCCTCATACTACCACCATTGGCAACCCTATCAGGTTAATTCAGTATTATTTGTAGAACCATTGGTTCTTTTCTCCTTGATCTACGGTAATAATCATAATCAGCTAATCATGTTTATTTCCTAAGGAATTCTAAGATAAAAAACCCACAAATAAAATATATACTGTGCCCTCTTTCTGAACTGACAGCACCCACTATGGAATCCTTAATTCTGTAGCCTTTTATTATTTCAAACCTGTAGATTCACATTCAGATTTCGTATCCACGTTTCATAAGCAACCTCTCTTCTTTCATGTGCCTTGTTTACCCACATGCACACACAGGCAAACCAAAGATCCCCAAAGCCCCAAATGGTCAGTCAGAAAAGCAAAATCTGGCTAGCGAAAGGAATTCAGTGAAGCGAACAGTCACGTCAAATCCCTGCCAGGCGGATGTCAGACCAAGAGCTAAGAAGCCAGACAGACAATCGCTTACTCGTGCGCGGACCTGGGAAGGCAAGCGGGGCTTGGGAGCAAAGCCGTCGCCGCGTGGGGCTTTTCACGATGGCTTGTGCGGCATGAAGGCAAACATGATTCACTGGGCAGTGGAAAGAGGGCGAAGAGCACGGCGGGGCGGTGGTGGAATGATCGGCAGGGATCATCAGTCGCCTCGGAAACCGAACTGGCGACCCGGAGGGAAATCGATGAATGGAACCCACACCACCGAAGAAGCGACAAAAATATACTCCTTTGATCCAGGCAGCCTATCGGCAGGGCGTGCACAAATGTATTATCAAACTACCTATGTGTGTGTACACCCAACGAGGGCAGTCTCTCACACAGATGGGGAAGAAAACCTAACGTAATGTATCCAGCCCACGCGAATTATTTTAACCGCGGTGGGGCGCGGGCAAAACACGCGGACACAGTGAATTAAAAACATCAGTCTAAATACGCGTCTCCCTACCCCGAGGTAACTCGCGTTTCAACACGCGTCCTTAGCGCGTACAATGGGCAACGGAACCAATACAAATCCCACTCCCCCCCCCCCACACATGACCGTAAGTAGACGATCGGGCTGCCGCGCATATCCAACTGTTTTAACGGGAGGGGGTCTTCGACCAATCCGATTACGCTCCTGTCAGCCGCGCACAGGGAGCTTCTAACACCCAACAGCGGAGAGAATCCACACGTTCCCCGATCGGACCGATGATGTCCACGCCATATTCCGGACCACTTTCTCGAGATAACCTGTAGGAGTGAGGATCGGGAGCAAGGATCCTCGATTTCCCCCTCTCCCCTCCTCCCTGCCCCGAAGGGTGGCTGGACTGGTCTCCGAACAAAGCCACCTCAGCTACAAATCGCACGTGTGTTCCTTCCACTACAGCCGCCTCTACCCCCTCTCCCCCCCACCCCGGCGAGCAGAGCGCATTAGGCGCTTCCAAGTCCATCGCGCACCTGCTTGGGACCCGGAGGAAGCTTCTCCTCTCCCGGGTGTCAATCAGGCGTGGCGTCGACCCTCCGTCCCCTCGGAGCGGAGAGATTGTGTTTTGGGGTTTTTGTTTTACTTGCCGGAATCTCGAGCTGACCCAGGTGCGGCAGGATGGCTCTTCTTGCCCCGCACTACCGTTCCAGGCGCTGCTGGCGATGAGAGTGTGAGGCTGGGAGCATGCGTGGAAGAGCCAGGCATTTGGTTTCTGGGAGGGAAGGGAAGGAAAGCGAGAGGGAGGGAGGGAGCGGGAGAGACAGCTCAGGCACTTGAAGATGGAGATGCATTACCCCCCCGCATGAGGAGGAGCAGGAGGACAGTCTGATTCCTTCTGCATATATCCTCAGGAGGCTAAGACAACGGGTGAATTTTCCCCAAGCCCCTCTCTACTTAAGCTATCAGCGCCATTAGCCCAATAAAGCAGGCCTTGAAAATGGATTTCCCTTCACCCCTCCTTTTCTCCCGAGTCTCTGAGGAAAAAACATGGATTTGCAGATGGAAGAAGGGGAGATCTTCCAGTCATCAGAAGGCAACTCTGTCCTTTGTGACAAAATAAAATGCACAAGGCTTTCTTTTTTTAAAAAAAAAATGTGAGTCTTCGGTCTGAAGTCGTTCCTGCTCTGGGAGTAAAGGCCAGTCAAAGGAGCAGGAGGGCCCTAAAGGAGCAGAAGAGCAAAGCCAGGTCAATGTGTTTGGAAACGAGCGAAGTGATGCACGCTGCAAGAGACTGCGAGAGCATTCTCGTCGCCATGGACTCTGAGAAAGCAGGAATGTCAGCTGGATCCCAAGGCTGAACAACTTGTTTTGCCAAAGAAGTGGCTTAGAATGTTACTGAAAAATTTAAAAAGGTTCCGTGGCTTGGTTTCAGTATAAGTGAGGGTTTTTTCCTCTCTCTTCCCATTTTGTTTTTCTTGTAAGTGGAGTTCTATGAACACTGTTAGTTTTTCAGGAAGGCATAATAAAAATGATTGACAATGATATTTTGGATAATTTAGAGAAGAAGAAAGTAACTACCCTTCCTGGACATCCTGATCAGCAGAGACTACAATGGCAAACTAGAAATGCAAGTCTATAGAAAAACCACCCATACTGACCAGGTGCTCCACTACTAAAGCAACAATCCAACCTCCCACAAGAGAAGCCCAAACGTACTGCAGCAACCCGGAACAGCAGAAAAAAGAAAATAAAGCATCTATGCAACATATTCCAACAAAATGGATATCCACGCAACTTTATCAAAAAGTCCCTGACCACTCAACCCAATACAGCACAACTACACAAACCTAAAAAAGAATTATACTGCCATACATCAAGAATATCTCAGAAACCACCAACAGAATCACATAAATCAACTAAAGCGCTTCAAAACATCCTATGCAGACCAAAAGACCCAACAACCCCAGAAGAAAAAAACAGGAGTCATCTACAACATATAATGTCAGGATTGCAATAATCACTATGTAGGACAAACAGGCAGAAGAACACTGGCAGAATGTATCCACAAACAGCAACTAGCAGTCAGATGAAAATTCTTTAATTTCACAACATATAGACAGATTTAATCGTAGTTTCAATTGGGAAAATGTGACCATGCTAATCCAAGCCAAGTCCAAAAACACAAGGGAATTTCTAGAAGGCTGGCACTCTGACAAAACAGCCATCAGTAGACACATAGACATTAGCAACATCTATAGACTATGCAAAAGAGACAATCACCCAGCCCCAAAAGAAACAAAAAGATCCCAGCACTTCTCCACTAGCAATCACATCCAGAGCAGCACAAATTAACTCCAAGGTTAACATTAGATCAACAGTCAAGTAAACAATATCCCAATAAAGAAACTTCCAAAGAAGCAAACAGCCCTATCAAATAATCAAATAATCACCCCCACCAACACAGAGAGGCAAGCCACTAAAATATAAACTCACAGCAAACAGCACTCCTTACTAGCACTGATGATACTACCTAGTATGGGTAATGAAATGTCTGCAAGAAAAGAAGTTCAAAGAGCACCAAGCACCCCTGATGAAAATCTATTCAATCTACTTTTAAAAAAAACAATAAATAATTTAGTTCCTAAGCTTCATTTCCTGAAGGAAGATAAGAGGACCTTATTTTTTATTCTGGTCAAGGGGTTGAGCTAAATGATCCTGTCTACGTCTAACATACGATTCTGTGATTCTTTCCAGCCTTGCCATTCTATGGTCCGCATGGCTGTTGTAATAGAAATATTGAGGAGGGGCAGCTATGTGGTCAATTCTAAGAATTGAAAGAAAGGTTAGGGATTGCACAATAAATATCCTCATAAACAATCCAGTTTTTTTATAACTAGCTAATAAATCAATTAATGATTTATCCTAATCTCAATCCTATGATGTCCTTCCTGACTAATTTAGCGGAGCTCGGATCCCTCAATATGTTTGTGATGGCAACATCCAGCACTCAATAATGGAACACTTCAGATCCACAGGAGATTTTAACTTTGACATCAAGGTGAGAATCCTTGAGGAAAGGAATCAGTCTTTGTGACTGCTTTTATTGGGAAATTCTCAGCAAGAAGCTACTAGAAGATTAAATTGTTTTAAATTTAAACTGTTTTGAATTATTAATTTAACTTGTATGCTTCCTGACTTTCAACAGCTCTGGGCAGCTACAACAATCAAACAAAGAAATTACAACCAAACCAATAAAAATAAAAGATAAGACAGATGCAGTAAAGTGAGGGGGGTCAGTGATTGTTTTTAGTATTTCTTTTTTTTCTTTTTTCTTTTAAAGATGGTGTGCATTTATTTTAGAAAATGACAAACAGTGAAGATGTCTCTGTCTCTATCTATCTATCATCTGTCTGTCTGTCTGTCTGTCTGTCTGCCTGCCTGCCTGCCTGCCTACCTACCTACCTACCTACCTACCTACCTACCTATTTATCATTATTTTGTGTACTGCACTGTACATTAGTTTGTGGTAATTTACACTGGGTAACATTTAAAGATAACTTTTTCATTTGGAACTGTCTTTTTATAGTCATTCCCTACTAATCACAATGAAGTTCCTATCACACAGATTCTAGAGATGGATCATTCTCTACTCAAAATAAATTTCTCATGCCTTGTAAAAAATAGTAATTGACACATGTGAGTCTGGAAAACTATTTCTATTTTTTTTTTTAAACAAAGTTTTATTGGTTTTTTTAAAATTTACAAGGAAAAGGGTAGTGGAAAGGTATACAAATTTTGGCAGTTGCAAAGTGTGGTAGGCGCCCCCTCCCTCCAAACTCATAGTATACATCTGAGTATAAGTCATTAATACATAGTCATATATAATCAGCATATTAATTCTATTGGTACTTTCAATCAATTTAATACATAGTAATATATAGTCCACATGTTAATTCCATCATTACTTTCGGTCAGTTTATGTCAAAGAGATTTTCTTATTCATTTTTGTGATCTGAGCTTTCGTGGTATTGCCCCATCTCCCCCCGCCGGCAGAGCTCTGGCCCCTCCCGTGTCCTGCATATCCGTTGTAGGATCTTCTGTTTTTTCTAGGTGTATTTTGTTTTTTTCCATAAAGGCCTGCGCCTCTATGGGTGTATTAATTCTAATTCTTGTCTCCTCCCAGAATATTAACATACCTTCAGGCATCAACCATCTAAACCACACCCCCTTCTGGTATAATTTATTTGCCAATTGCGAATAATTTTTCCTTTTTTCCCTAACTTTCTTGGGGATCTGCTTCAAGATAGTTATTTCCCTATCATGGTATGTCAGGGCTTGCCCCCTTTGTACACCCAGAATTTCGTCTCTTGTGCTTTTTCTAAGGAATTTAATATGTACCTCCCTGGGTACATTGTGTGTTCTGGCATAGGCTGAATTCACTCTATAAAACTATTTCTATTTTTTACAGTTGTACTTTTTATTAGTTTATAATATGAAATACAAAAAACACAAAAACAAATAATAGGATAAATAGGAGAGGGAAAAAGGAAAAAGAAAAGGCGTTGACTTCCAACTCCCTTTGGTGTTTTGTTCAGTAGAATAAGATAGTAATATCGAACCTCAACTTTTTATTTTTACATAGTAGTATAAATTAGCCATTTCTATAACAACAAATCTATCTAATAGACGAAACCTAAAGTCAGAGTTTCATTTTTTTCCCACCTCAAGCACAAAGTCCAGAAGTGGTTTCCAAGTAGAAACAAAAGTAAATATGTTTTTTTTTCTTTCTAAAGCTCTGAGACTGTTATTCCACAACCAATGGCATTGGTCTTTATCCAAAGAACCAGCTGGGATTCCCAACCCTCAGCCCGTAGACTAGCACTGGTCCACAGCATGCCAGAAACCAGGCTGTGCAAACAAGTGAAGCCCCATCCGTGGGATGCAGGCAGCATGCAAAACCAAGCGCCCACAGAAAAACCTCTCTCCATGGGACCAGTCCCTGGAGCCCAAAAGGTTGGGGGCCACTGCAGTAGAGGATGCTTATTTGACGACAGAATGGATAAATTCAGTGTTTTTGAATGGCTAAACAGCCTAACCTACATCATATAAATACTTATGCTAGAAAATCCTCAGATGATATTGAGTTAAAGGTGTTTGCTCTGGAGCAACATGAGAGATTTATCATCAACATCAAAAAATGATTACTGAAACTAAGGGTGGGTGATTACTTTTACCACTGGCATTTTACATATTGGATTATTTTTGCTTATGTAATAAACAAGCATCAAAAAGTGGTGCATTTGTTTATTCAAGTTTCATTTTATAAATCAATCAGACTTATTACTTATTTATTTATAGAAATAATCTTTATAATAATGTATAAATATATCAGCATTTATATATTAATAAACCAATAATATAAATTAAAATTATAGCCTCTTGCAACCATACAAAGACTCTTTGCAGCACCCATGAAAAACCAACAGTAATAGATATGAAAAATATAAAAACCTAGTGCACACTTAAAAATGCACAACAAAAATGGAAAAGGCAGAGGGAATGGTCTTGAAAGACAGGAGGAAGAGCTATTCCAAAAGGAACAAACAGGTAAAAGAGATCTGAACCCAGGCCAAGAATGTAAAGGTGAGTAATTTTCTCAGATAATACCCTCCCTAGTTCACATGAAGATAAAAGGGAGCACAATTCTGTAATTCTTTGTGGGAATGGCCTTGAAGGATGCTTGGAAGAGATGCTGTCTAGATGATATCAGATGAGGAGGAATCTGCAGATGCTTAATGGTCTGAGGAAGAAACTTGGGAAGGGCCTGTCCTAATTGATCTGGCTATTAAAAGTGATGGTGGGAGATATGTACTTTCAGACTTCCAAGATTCTATTACTATAGCTTCACAATAAAATTGTGCTAGAATTAGCTCAACTGTTCATGTCTCCTGACTGGTTTACCTGGACACAGACTTGCAAGAGTGTATTAATGTAATTTCATAATAAAAAATAATACTGACTTGCATGGCATTGGAAGACCTTATCTGGTCTTCCACGAAGGGCTGGCACATAGTGTTGTATTCCAGATGGTATTTGATATCAGCCTCCAAATGCCCCCCAGAAAAGCTTCACTACACAACACACACACACACACACACACACACACACACACACACACACACACAATTTCCCAGAATCGGCTGCTTCTCTTATGATAACTTTCAATGGCAAAAAATATTCAGTAATTCAGAGAACACAAAAGGAGGCACAAACCAAGTTTTCTTTATACCACTTTCCCGGGGAGTTGTGGATCTAAAAAAGCAGTAAACCTATTCTTAATGTGTGTAATAATTAAAATTGAAATAAATGAATTGTTATTGATTTTTTTTTTAAATCAGATGTGCAGAATCCCCTTTGCTGCCAAGTAACCAGAATATAGAACACAAGCTCTGCCTAGTGCTCTCATTACCAGCTGATTTAGGACTAATTCAAAATTCTGATTTTGACCTTTAAAATCCTGCATACATGTTTAGCAGCCAGATTATCTGAAGGACCATCTTGGTCTGTATGAAGCCTCTATATTTCTGAGATATCTTCCTGAGGAATATTTTTTTTTCTGATCCAGATTTAAGAACTTTGCCTTTATTACGTAAAACTCTTCAAGAAAGAAATGTTGGGCCGTGGAGATTAAACAAGTGTTTGTTTTTATAACAATGTCAATAATATTGATTTAAGACTAAATATACTTTAGCCTTCAAACTCCATTTTTTTCCCAGTAGGAAAAAAATTCCAATGAAAAGCCAAGAACCACTGTTCAGTAGCAAAACTGGGATACTAATCTACACTTCGAATAGCGATCCTTTATGATTTTCCCCCTTCAATTTCTCCTCCCAACATTCATTAGTATTTGCCATCCTCTGCCCTGCTTAGATTAGTAATATTATCTTGGAAAAATAAAATCCACAAAGTGCAAATCCACCCACGCTCTGAATCTACAATTGATGCCACCCACTCTGCCAATTCCATTAGAGAACCAACATGTTTTGTAGCCATAAAGATAGAGAGAAAGAGAGAAAGAGACCGGGTTCTTTGAAAGGAGAGGAGGCAGATGTAGCAGCCATTGTGTTTCGTTCTGTACGTGTCCACCTCCCATTTCTTTCATGACCCTCTTTTTGTGCGAAACAAAAAGGAGCCTCTTCTAGAAGAACTGTCAATGAGGAGAACATGCAGGATTCATTTTAATGGCAGCTGCGTGCACCGGGGAAGGAAAGCCCTCCCCCATGGACCAGTGGAAGTGCTGCCTCGGCTTCCTAGCTCAAACATCATCTAGCAGCATCTATAAAGTCACAGTGATAAAGCAACTACTTAACATGTCTGCGGCACAATCTCATTCTCTCCGGTCCCTCATTCTTCAGACTCTCTCTGCCTTAGCTCAACAGGCAGTATGTAGTAGCAAGTCAGCCCTGTCCTTGCCTGCATTTCTGCAGAGTTACTTTGGCTTTAAGGCAAGAGAATGGATTCAAGATCAGAGCAAACTGTTATATCTTATGGTTTGGGAATAGCTGCTAAAAGGGTAAACATGAGTTTGATCTTTAGTCAGCAATGATTATTGTCAGATATAAACCGTTGTCCTATCAAAAGGTCCACCATCTCTCAATTTAATTAGCTTACATTTGAGGCTTCCCTTGACAGATATTTCAATTGTGATATTGTGCTGGAATAGAAGAAAGATGCAATAGAATCCAGGCAAGTAAAACTTCAACAAGCTTCAACAAGCTCCTTGAAGTGTGAAAAATAAACGGATGTTTCCTTGTAGTCACAGACCCGGGTTCATTGCAGCAAAGTAACTTTTTTCATCTCTTAGCTGTACTTTTGGAGAAATGATTCTCCTACTTTCTTTGAAGCCAGTTTCAGTTGGTATTAATTGTGGAATGGTGGTGGTATGTAATAATCTTGTCGAGCCGCCCCTTCCTCCCTCCCTGCAATCACATGATGGTGATTTGCAATTTATTTTACCAGTTTCTGGAGGATTTTTGGCAGTTTCCAACAAAAGCTGCCCATTTGGGAGAATAGGTTTGCACTTATCATTGCAGGAATAACTCCATGATCCAGCTGTTAAAAATTATATTTTATTTTGGAGAGAATGTTTATTATTTCTTTTTGTTGTTTAACTTTTTAAATTGAAAGTCACCCAGCATCACTGGGAGTCAGGTGGCCTATTAACTACACTATATAAACAAACAAATATAAAATAATCTAAGAATGGGACAAGGTAGAATGGTGTGGGAAGCCCACTCCCCACCCCCCGAATGAAATGTTTTGAGAAATATTTTAAAAGTCAGGATAAAATATTTTCCCTAAAAGAGAAATACAAAATCTTAAGGGGGACAGAAACTCAGAGCTTCGGTGCTCATTGAGAATGACTGGGCCAGTCTTTCTACAAAACAAAAGACCTTGAACTCCAGGGTGATGGGATTAAGACATGATCCTCCAGGCCATAATAGGATTATCTAGCAGCAGAGCGAACCACATTGCAAAATCACCCGGGGACATTGCAACACCCTCCAGGCTTCAACCAAACTTCTCAGACAACCTACAGGATTGTTATGACCCCTACAACAGCAATAGAATACATGTTCTTGCACAGGAACAGGAAGCTCAAGAGCAAGGTCCAAGAGAAGGTATAAATAACCCTCATTCTCAACTCGATGTGATCAGCTGCACCAGGACCATGTGCTTGGTGGTCCTGTTCATCATTAAACTCTCTTTCCAATCAATCTCCATGTTTCCAGTGTCTTTTTCCCGGCTTGGAACTGAATCAGATGGATATTTCTTCCAACAATGGGACAAAGTAGAATGATTCACTTAGGACAGCCATCTTCTTAGGATGTGGGACTATAACTCCCAGAATTCTGTCTATTCACTTTGGCCTCTGATGACAGAAGTTACTGCAAAGTCTTGTGGTTGAATCACATTTTCTACTTTTTACCAGCCTCTCTTGCCTTTTGAATTGAATATAGTTATCACTGAGACGCCGCCCTGAGTCCTTTTGGAGAAGGGCGGCATATAAATACAAACAAACAAACAAACAAACATAAATGTCTGGTCAGATCTAACTCATTCCATTTTCCTGGAAACTCCATCCCATTCTGTTATAATCACTACCTGGTTTCCTAGAGTTTAATATTCTGTGCCTAACTGTATTCTTAGTCCTTCTGTGCTAATTTGGGGGTACAATTTTTTCCCAAGTATTATTGTGGATACTTGAGAGTCAGGAAGCATGGAGCTTTAATTAGTATGGCTCATCAGCCAGATGTTTAGAATGGATTTGGCATTTTTATCCACCTAACAAGTCCTTCATAAGGAATGGGGATAATCAGATGTTGTTTGATAGTGTTAAAGGTATTGTGACAGGATGTAAACTGTAAATTGCCACCTTTTGCAATTGATTTATGGTGATTTTGTCAATGCCAATTCAAATGGTACTCCAGTTTCTTTGAGATTGCACCCAAGGTGCCTATTATCATAGGTACTATATTTGCTTTTTTATGCCACAGTCATTGTACTTCTATTTGCAGGTCTTTGTATTTTGTAATTTTCTCCAGTTCTTTCTCTTCGCTTCTGCTATTTGCCAGTACTGCCGTGTCCATTATCCAAACTTTTTTGTCTTTCTTATCAACAATTGTTAAGTCTTTGGTGTGATGTGGCAGATCATGTCTGTTTGAATTCTATAGTCCCAGAGCACTCTAGCTTCTTCATATTCTATTACTTAGTTTATTTGTGATCTCACCAGTACTGCTTGCAGGCAAATGGTATTTCTTGCAGATATTCCAGTAGACCATTGTTGCTACTTTGGCATGCTATTGTTTGAGGTCAATCTGTGCAATCTTCTTGCAGCCACTAATTAGGTGGAAATTAGCTGTTTCTTCAGCTTCTTTGCAGAAGCTGCCATTTGCTTTCTGTGCTGTCTTTTCAATTCTGACTTTGCATACATTTGTTCTTAAGGTTTGGTTTTGTGCAGCCAGAATTAGCCCCTCTGTCTCTTTCTTCAATTTTCTTCCTCTTAGCCCTTGCCAGGTCTGCTTTGCCTGCTATTTTGTTTAATATACTGCCCATGTAATATTTTGTATTGCCATGCCTCCATTTTGTTCTTCATTTGGTCTTTCTTGTAGGCCAGCTTGGTCTCTCCAATTCTCAGTAAGCCTTCCTGGTACACTGGATTCAGACATCTTCTTCACTGTCTTCAAATCCTCTTTTTTCTTCTTCAACTGTCAGGTGTACTTGCGACATTCCACACCCACATGTTTCCTTGGGTAGGTAGAGTCTGGTCAACATTGTTGCTTGGATGAAAGGCATGATTCATTGTCATTATTCTTCTTCTCTCCCTATCCAGGACTTTCAGTTCTCTTTGAGTCAAGTCCTCTATTCCAGCAGTGTATGGAATGACTAGAATTGCCTGGGTGTTAAATGCCTTGATGACATTTCCTCCATTGAGTTTAGACTTCAAGATCTTTACTCTTATGATGTATTCAATGCTAACCTTCTTCTTGACTTCAGTGTGCTTGGTGTTGTCAGTTTGAAGGATGCCCAGATGTTGTAGTGATAGTCTTTATCCAGATCTTGATGCTTTTTACATAAGGCATCCTTAGGATATATGGCATCGATTCCTGTATTTTTTTACAGTTTGATGATGAATGTGTCATATTTGTCCAGTCCAAACTCCTTTGCAATATCTTGACTGAAGATATGGACAAAGTTGAGAAGAGATTCTATTGCAGATGGTGTTTTTCCATTAACTTCAGATTGTAAAGGAGGTGTGATAGCTTGGCAGACATTTTTGATATTTCATAGCCGTGGCCTGAGTTGCTCAGTATTGTTGACAGTGGAATCAGTGCAGTGACAAACAGTAGTGATGATAGTCTCCTTCAAAACTTCCTCTCTTAATACTAACCTGATATTGACCAGCAGCTGCATCTTCCATTGTACCATTGATCTTTGCACAAACTTATTATGTTTTTCTTACTCCATTATTTCCGGGCACTGATTTATTCAATCATTATTCAACAGGATAGTTGAATATCTTCTTATAATCAATCCAAGCTAGTTCAAATTGGTCTTTCTTCCCTCTGGAAGATGATTCCAGAATCATCTTGTCAGTAAGGAGCTGATTCTTTGTGCCTCTGCTGTTTGGGCAGTTTCCCAAATACTTAGGTGGAAAAAGCTTGTTTTTAACTAGAGGCTGTTGAACTGCATCAGCTACCGCACCAGTTAGCAATGGGAAAGTTGTTGGTAAACAGATAATTGGCCTGTAGCTGCCTAGTGCTGTCCCTTTTGTTGGATTTTTCATTAACCTTCCATGCCATTTTCTCCATCATTTTGGCTGTTACTACAAGTTCTTGCAGTTTCTCTTTTCTAGCTTCTTTATCCAAGCTGTGTTCTTGTTGAATTACTTTGAATTGCCCCAAAGCCAGACCAAGTATTTTTCTTTTCTTCTTTTACTACGATTATGAAACTCCAGAACTAGTTGATCCTTAATATTTCTCTAAGAAAAGTTCTCTTGGCCCTATTTTAGTTTTCCAGAAGACATCCTGCTTACCACACTAATGCAAACACAACTTAGTCACTGTTTTTACACTCACGGTTGCCACCTCTGTATGTATAAATAGTTTCCCCTACATACTTCAGAGTATTTCCCATCTATAGTCCTTAATCACACACATGGAAGTGACAAGTAGCAATAGTCAATCTCAAAAGCGGTAATGTGAGAAAGTTTTCTGGCACTACCTGGACAAGTTCATGCTGTTTTCTTGGCAAGTCTTTTGGAAGCAGTTTCCTTCTTCAGAGAAACTGACTGGACCAAGATCTGGCTTCTTGCCTAAGACAGGACTAGAAATCACTATCTTCTGCTTTCTAGTGTGGCGTTTTGAACCACCATATCAAACTGGCTCTTTTCATTAATTCTAACCCCTTTTGGGGGGGTTGTCTTCAAGAGTGTTTTTGATTCCTGGCGACTGCTTGGACTAGTTCATGCACTTTTCTTGGCAAGGTTTTTTGAAGTGATTTCCCCTTGTTTCCTTCCTAGGGCAGAGAGAGAGAGAGAGAGAGAGAGAGAGAGAGAGAGAGAGAGGGAGGGAGGGAGGGAGGGAGGGAGGGAGGGAGGGAGGGAGAAGTCTGGCTCCAGATCAGACAGCTGACTTTATGCCCAAGACAAGACTAGAAGTCCTGGTCTCCTGGTTTTTCACCTGTTGCTTCAACCACTACATCAAACTGGTTCTCAGTCACTATTAATTCCTATGAATTGAAATGGACAGATCTCATTGATTGAAAATGATGACCTTGCTATGAAGCATGGAAATGAAGGCCTTCATTCCTGAAGGCTGATTGGTGTTGTTAAGAATCACAACTGGGGTCAGAGCCAGATTGAACCCATAGGACACAATTTGCTGTGAATCCAGCTTGCACTGAAAGGAATGTAAGGCTATTAAAAGACTCCCATTTTATTCCCAGGGGGCTGGCTGAAGTGAAATTGTCAGTGCATTATACCCTGCTTTATTTAGAGAAAGGGAAAATGCCATTTGGTTTCTGTACCGGATCTCAAACGTTTTGAGCTAGCCCTAGTCTCTCAAGATCACACATCTAATTTTCTCATAATTTGAAGATGCATTCAAATAGATCATAAGATAACTGAGCAAGGTAATTGTGTATAATCTCTGTTGTACATAGCTCCAGTAATTAGTGTGCCAATCAGAGTTATACTAAAATTAAGAGCCCATATTTGGGTCAAGATCAGATACTGCAACATAAAGAAACCATATCACAGAATGTTATGTGATGTAATGGTGATATTATACTTCAAAAAGAAAAAGGAAATTAGCTTAGGCAAGGTGCTTGAAATAGAAGACCATTACTTTGACTCTCTTAGTGAAATGAATAAATTATGCTATAGAAATAAATTAGTAGTGATGTTCAGGTTCTGAATTGTACTGATATAAAATGGCATCCATGCTAGAAGAAAGCCATTATTTCTAGCTTACAACACCTTCCACTAAAATGCTATCATATTTAATTATATTTCTTGGCAGAATTCAATGCCATCATTGCCATAGAATACAATAGTATGATAACATGGCTATAGGAACCAGCACTGTCTATTCATTGAGAAAATTACAGAATCAGAAAGCATTGGGTCATGTTCACAACTGGCTATGCTAGCAATGAATTGAGATCCAACACATCTTAGGTTTGACTTCCATACTGCCACCCCTCGCCACAGGGAAGCGGAACCAATTAGATGGTTCTGCCCCAGGCGCCTGATGGACCCTGAAAGGTTCCTGATGGAGCTTGGGACTTTTCCTGAATCCCTTGCTCGCAGTTCGACCGAAGCCCTAGCGGAAGGACCAGGTTGTGCCTTTGCGGCCTTGGACCAGGTTGTGCCTTTGCGGCCTCTGACCCAGTGCTGATCCTGGGTAGCTCCCTGGTTTACTGAGGAGCTCCGGGAGATGAAACACTGGAAAAGACGCCTGGCTACAGGGCAGGAAATTGCAGCTCAAGGGTACCCCCCAAGGTCCCAGGAAGTTCCCATAGCTGGACCTGGAACCGACGATGGGATAGGGTACCCCCTGCATACCCCGAGAAGGAAAATCACCTCCCCGAAGTTCTCCTCAAACGCGACAAGACACCATCTTGGGCATGCGCAGTAGGTTTTGGTCGGCAGAGGCACCACAGGCCAATCCTTTGATATTTCAAGGCTGGCCCAGTGGGCAGGAGGCAGAGTGCTGTAGGAGGCAGAGGCACCCTGCGGCCCGTTTTGGCCGGCAGAGTGCTGCAGCAGGAGGCACCCTTGTGACCTGTTTTTGGCCTCCACGGCCTCCTGCAGCATTCTGCCAGGCAAAAATGGACGCTCTGCCGGTCGAAAACCAGGTTTTGATCAGTTTCACAATTAATCCCTGGATACATCTTTGCTGTTATAACTGCTTGCATGTTCTGTTATTTCAGATTGAATTTGACTGTAAAATGTGTCAACTTCTTTTTCTTATGCATGAAGATTTGGGGCAAAAATCTTTGTTGTTCTCACTAAAATGATAATCTGTCTCCAAAGCTTTCCTATATTACTGCTTTCCAGCTTTAGCTAGGCAGCCGGAATGACCACACTTTGGGTGATGCTTATTTGGCACACTTCTTCCTCATTCCTGCTACAATGAAGCAGCATAGTGGGATGAGGAGTGTTGTTTAGTATAACAGCAAACAAAAATTACAAGAAGAGGGCAAATGAGATATTACTTTGAGTACTTAAAGAAAGTGAGTATGTTGGTGTGTTCTGGCACTTGGAAGAGACTAATGCTGGCTGGGTGCCCTATAATTTGCTTGATGCCACCTGTGTGTTGTGCGGTGACTCATATGTGAATCACATCCCAGTTGCTAATTCATACCATCAAAATAACTGTTTCTTTCTGGGTAGGAGGAAAAGAGACCAGTAAGCATAGCAAGAGGGAGAAACCAGGATGGCCTTCCCTTGAATAATATGCTCAGGACAAAAATGGCCTAATGTCACTTTACACATCCATCTTCACCCCATCCTCCATATTCTCCCTAAGCCTTCAGAGTCATTCCTGCAATAGCATAAGATTGTAGTGACAGTGGTTGTTGAGGGAATGGGAGAACAGACCTGCATTTTCTTCTACTCAACCAATGACAGAATGCAGAAATTGGTGACTGGCCAGCACACCTGCCTCTAGTGCCTCTGTCCTTGCCTTAACGTTAAGGGAGAAAAGCAGCCAATTTGGCTGGCAAAGTAGCTTAATCATGCAGGCAAGGATCTCCTTTCTCTTATGTTGTTCATCAGTGTTTTGACCAGCTGATTAATCGGAGGTTGCAAAAAAAAAGTTGACCATTGTTCTCTGCCCTCCTTACATATAAAGAGTACAAAATACCCCCTTTTCATCAGTGGCCACTGTGTGAAAAAAGAGTCAAAGCTGCTATACTTAGTATGACTGTGGAGGACGGGGGAATGGAGCCTGGTCACTTGGAAGAAAGGGACTCAGGAATGTTACCTACCACAAGGTAGACTGGTAGGTAACCCAACCTGGAGAGCAAAACAGGAAGAGGTTTGCTGTGGGAAGCCCCCCCTCACAGAAGCCCACTCCCCACCTCACAGAAGCCCCACATTTATTTTTTATTGACAAGATTACTTGATTGCTCCGTTTAAAAGGGAAAGTGGTACTATAAGATGCAAACAATAGTATGATATTTATACATACATTAATAGTTAATTATTGTTATAGAGACAAAAAGATACTGTGTATAAAAGGAATTGTGTTCCTAGGAATATAGTCACAGGAAAGATACAGTAAATTCTTCTTTGCACAAGGCCCCAGAAGCTACTGGTTGTACTTTTCTAGATTTCCTTTTAGGATGCAAGGTATGTTCCTATTTCATTACCCCAACGTTTTTCCCATTCTCATATATTGTTATAAAGTTATTTCTCCTTTGACTGTAATCATGGTACCTTATTGATTTTAAATTCTTTACAACTGCTCTTGCAATTTGATAGTGGTTCTATAAGGTTGGATGAACCGTGTAGCAGAGTATATAATTATACTCTGCTACACGGTTATTATACTAGAGCAATATATTGCTACCTATTTTATATAGATTACCATCTTTATTCTCCTTAACCCCTACTTCAGCAGATTGGAAGATGTCTAATGAAAAGCTGGTGAGGTAAACATCACCAGCTTTTCGTGAGTATGGCCTCTTTTTTGAAGGCATTATTTACCTTTTCAGAGATCGAGTTTGCATTTATAATGCCCTCTAAACAAAGTTAAGCTGACTGGGGGAATGCTGGAATTTGGTGTTAATGCTGAAACCTGCTGCTTTTCCTCTAGGAATGGTCTAGAAGACTTTTTCTGCCCTTTTGTTACAGAGGTTGTTGGGTCAGTGCTCCTTGTCAGCAAAGATTACAACTGAATACATCGTAATGGTCCCTTTGGCAATTCTCTTCACCAGAGAGAACCTGACTGTTCCATAGCATTGCTTAAAAGACAGTGATGTTTATTCATTAACCCATATGTCTGTTTGGTCTTGTTGGACTCGCTCATTATGTTTTCCAGATCTTATTTTAAAAAATCCAGAAAGTGTAATTAGTTTCAGTAGCACCTCATGATATGCAATTTAAATTCCTGATGAAGGTACTATCAACCATTTCACTTGGCCCTATTAGTTTTTCTTTCCTTCTTTCTTTCTTTCTTTCTTTCTCTTTCTTTCTTTCTTTCTTTTTCTTTCTCTCTCCCTCCCTCCTTCTCTTCAGGTTACAAAGTCATAAAATGCAATATAAAATAACTAGAGCTTTAAAAATATTAAAAACATTAAGCAGTAACATTAAAATGTTAGTAGAAGATTCCACTTACATTTTCCATTTTTATCCTTTTTTGGGGGGTTAATTTTAAGTGGGATCTTCTCCTAATCCACAAACCACGTCGTGTGTAGGACATCTTCATCAAGGCCCTAAGCTATTTGGCAGAACCAGGTTTTCAGAGCCTTTTGAAAGGCTAAAAGAGTAACAGCAGATGTCAACTTGATGGTCAAGGTGTTCCATAGGGCAAGAGGCACAGCAAAAAAAAAAATTCCTTCTGAAGCTACCAACTGAAATTCCTTGTCCAACAGTATCCAGGCATGCCTCTTCTGCTAAAGGGAATGGTTGGGATGAGACTGTTGCTCAGGTGACATGGAGCCATGCTGATAACTAAGCCATGCTATAACTATTAGTGATAATTAATACCTTGAAATAAACTACCAACCAATGCAGTTAATGCAGCAGGGGTGTTATATGGGTCACTCTAGAGGCCCTTTGGACTGTCTGCTGTTGTGCTCTGTGCCAGTTGTAGCTTCCAAATACACTTCAAGGGTAGCCCCATGTAGGACACATTGCAGTGGCCCAAATGCAAGATGATTAAGCGCAAGTGACTGAGTGCACAACACGAACATTTGCAAAGGCTCTTTTAACCACAGCTGCCATCTGCTCTTCAAACAGGAGTCACGAGCCTAGGAAACCCCCCAGGTTGTGCAGAGTCTGTCTAGGATAGTACAATCCTTTCCAGAACTCAAGATATTGAATTCCAGGATCCCAAAGCTCCATATGCCCAGAGCCACTTTATGTTACCAGGTGGTCAGCTGAAACTTGCTATTCACCATTCGGATCTCACACACACACACACGGCTTTTCATCATCTGGGATGAAGATACAAAGTTGCTGATACCTCACCCCATTGTGTTGAATGATCTCATCCAGTGGCTTCATGTAGATATTAAAAAGCAGCAGGGAAAGTACTGAACCCTGCGGCACACCACAAAAGAGCATCCATGGACTGCATCTCTCACTCCCTATCAACGCTGATTGAGATCAGCCTTGGACAAAGGAGCCAAGGCAGCACAAAACTGCACTGCTCAGCTCCACAGCCCACAGCCAGCCCAAAAGAATATCATGTTCGATGGTATCGAAGGCTAATGAAAGGTCAAGAAGAACAAGGATCCCACTCTCACCAGAGATCATGGACAAGTGTGACCAATGCTGTTTCCATCCCATAATCAAGCCTGAAACCGGAGTGGAAGGGCTCCAACAATCCATTTCGTCCAGGACCCCCCGAAGATTCCATGCAACCATCTT
Source organism: Natrix helvetica (assembly GCF_964273705.1). Taxonomy (NCBI): domain Eukaryota; kingdom Metazoa; phylum Chordata; class Lepidosauria; order Squamata; family Natricidae; genus Natrix; species Natrix helvetica. The sequence continues at coordinate 292,084,667 of NC_138548.1, forward strand.
TTCCACTTCCCTTTTTCCAAAAGGGAGGCAGGAATCTGGATGAAATGTGTCCATGTGGCTGGGAACTAAGGAAGGTGTTTCCGTTAACTGGAAGAAAGGAAGATAGATGGGGAGGAAAAAAGGGGGAGACGACTTCCGGCGGCCGAAGGCAACGGACACGTGCGTCCACCTTCTCGCTGCTTTGGTGGGCTCCCCTGAATCCTAGGGGGAGCACAGGGTGCCTTGGAGTGGCGCCCTGCCGTGGGGCGGCTTGCTGGGACCCCCTGGAATGGCGGCGGCTGCGGGGGGGTCTCCAGCTTTGCCCCAGGAGCCGTGGAGCATAGGGAGCATGCGGCACGCTTCGCCAAGCGCAGCCAGGAAGGAAACGATTAATTTCAATGCAACAGCTGAAGCGTGGTGAGGTGGGGGCTCTCCCCGGGTCTTTTACAGTTTAATACCTTATTGACTGACTTGCAGTTTCTTCTTGGACTTTGTTCCAACCAGTGGAGGAGTTAAAATTGGAGGGGGGAGGGAATTTCCACCCCCCCTCAGAAAAGCGGCGCTTGGAAAATCTCTCCCTTGCAAGGGAGAGAGAGAACGTTTTTTTAAAAAAAAGTTTAAAATACTTTCACTTCCCTTAATTAATGGGGAAAAAGAACTTTTTTTTTCTCTTTTGACTATAACTGTGAGAGAAAGGATGGCTGAACTGATTCTTCTCTAAACTATGCATGGGAACTTTGACTTTGTTGTTTCCTGACCCCCAGTGCTGGCTGGCTCTTTCTTCTTTGTCTTTGTGCATGAGACTCCTCCTTTGAAAAACTTTGTTGCCTTGAATTAATTTCCACCCCAGAGACCTCCAGGAGCCTCTTCAAACAAGTTTTTTCCCTGGATTTGGAATATTTTGATCCACCCATCTGCTCTGGTCTTGAACTAAACAACTTATTCTCCTTTGGATCTGCCTGTTTGGTGGTCTTTACCGGCTGTACTTTCCCACGGACACCGTTCCCTGTATAGAAAAATAACTATCTCTGAGCTTCATGATGGGTCCTAAAAAATTACCACCTGGAAAGGCCTCATCGGCCCCGACATCTTCTACGTCCAGCCCCATTGCCCACCAGTCACAACTGGGATCTTTTCTAAAACCTAAAGCCCCTGAAGAGAGTTTAAAGGACTTGTCTACTCAGCAGATGCTTCAGGTCCTCTTAAAGAGACAGGATGAAATGAAAAAACAATTGCAGGACTTAAATGACCAGCTCAGAGAGACACAACAAAAAACTACACAGAATGAGCAGAGGATAGGTGTACTGGAGGAGGGTGCGGTTGGGATGAGGAACGACCTGGAGGCAATCCAAAGGGGGAATGCAGAATTTGAGAATCATGTGATAAAAACGCAATTTGAAAGGATGTCTTTTTTTCTTAGGTTTCAAAATTTACCAGAAGTTGAAAATGAAGATCTTAAAGAGATCATGACCACAATGTTAGCAGAATACATAACAGAGATAAGCAACAGCTTGGGTGGGATATTGACCTGATTTATAGGATTAACTCAGCCTATGCAAGAACACATAATGTTCCAAGGGAAGTTCATGTTAAATTTCTTAGAAAAACCACAAGAGATGAGGTTCTAGGAGCTCAAAGGGCAGGACCATTAAAATATAAGGATAAAGAAATAACCATTCTTAAGCAGATCCCAAAGAACGTAAGAGATAAGAGAAGGAAATATACCTTCTTAGCAAAAAAATTATATAACGGGGTTTGGTTTAGGTGGTTGTTACCAGAAGGCATGTTGATTTTTTGGGAGGGCAGTAGAATCAGAATTAACACAGTTGCGGAAGCAGAGGCTTTCATGAAAAAACATACTGCTCTCTTAGGTGACGTGGGGGATGTTACACAAGAAACAAAGCAGGGAGGGGCTGAGGCCCTGCCAGTGGACGGGGGGGGGGGGGAGGATGCGACTACAAGAAGACTCAGATCACAAAAGTGAATTGAAACACTATTTCAAATGTTGTTACAATGTATTTTTAAGGAAGTGACAAAAGTAAAACGATTGAAACATACTGACGATTTTGTGTTAAACCTAAAACTGCTAATATCTATGTAAATGTTCATAGTTTTTTATTTTTCCTTTTTGTAAAAGTTGCGAGACCCGGGGGGGCTTCTCCCCCCCCCCGCACGATGTAGCTGTCAAAATGTTCCATAACCTCTTACCCTTTTTCCCTTGTAAAACTTTTAAAATCAATAAAAAAAAATTTTTTTTAAAGGGAGGAAAAAAGGGTTTCAAAGGGGTCCATTTTTTAAAGCAACAATAACAGTCCTTCATGTTCTTAAGAGTCCAGATCAGAGATGGAGGAATACCACCAGGGAATTTTTGCAAGATACTTTTCCCGGGTTTCTGGTTTTAACTAGCATTTTCATCATCCTGAAGAAATCTCTAGATGGGGTTTGAGAATAAGATTAGTAATGGTGGAAAAAAATGGAAATGAAAAGGAGACCTTGTTCCCCCAGCCTAGCTAATGCATTTGCTTTATTGATTTAGTAAGGCTTGCCATTTTTTTTGTTTTCATGATTGCATTTTTTTGTGAGGGAGATCTAGACTTGCTGTATCAATACACCATGACTATTCTCAGTGTCACTCTGATCTCCAGGGAAACTAATTGCTTGGCTCATTCAATGAATGCGAGAGAGCCTCTTCATCAGAGCGATGAGGCTCACTCCTTTCTGCCGTATCTAAAAGGAAAGAAAATACTGACTGGGGTCTTTTTTAGGGCTGTGGCTTTTTTCTGGTAATTTTTTTGTAGGGGCACACAAAGAGGATATTGACTAGTTCTACCAGCAGGAACTGGTTGAGTATCATCTGCTATGTTAACTGCTCTGAAAGCTCCTGTAGTAATGGGGAAGGAAGGAAGGAAGGAAGGAAGGAAGGAAGGAAGGAAGGAAGGAAGGAAGGAAGGTGGAATTGCCATAGGAAAGAAAAAAATACTTACAAAAAAACCCTTCACCTCTTTTGTTGCTTGTGGATACATCAATAGGGAGGAGAATGGATTAGGGAAAGTGGAGCTAGATGGAGGCAAAAAAAGTGAGAGAAAATACTCCCAATAGATATAATAAGACTTTTGCTGTAAAAGGTCTAAGAGGAAGCACTGCTGCAGACATAGTAAATCCTCCCTCACTCCCTGTGAGCCTCGGGAGAATGACTGTGTTATTCCAGACTTAACTAATGTAGGAAGTTAGCACCCACCCCTCTCCTAGAAAAATGAAATATTTTAGGAAATATTAAAAAGGCAGAATATTATAGTTCCCTGGATGAGAAAAGGAGAAACATGTTTTAAAGACAAAGCAGCTTCCTACAGCTCCCTGCCTCCCACCTTCAGGTCCAGGGTGATGGGATTAAGACATGGCCCTCAGGAAATGATAAGATTAGCCCTCTACCCATCTCACCACATTACATCAGCCAGCCAGACTCAACCAAGCCTGAGAGACAGACAGCCTACAAAGTTAGCTAAGACCCCTGCCCCTTGGGAGTCTGACCACCAATCAGAATACATTTCTTACACAAGAACAGGAAGCTCTAAGATGGAGCCCAGGAGAGGGTATACATCTCTCTCTCTCTCTCTCTCTCTCTCTCTCTCTCTCTCTCTCTCTCTCTCTCTCTCTCTCTCTCTCTCACCCATGTCCTTTTCCCCCCCGCAGGACCTCAAACCATGTGGTCTTGTCCACCATCAATAAACCTTTCCAAGCAACTTCCATGAATCCAGTGTTTTTCCCCCACTTGGAACTGAACCCAGATGGACATTTCTTCCAACAATTTGGCACCCAAAGATGGGACTCCAACCACTACAGGTCTAAGCGGAGCTCACTTAACTAATAGCAAAGTACCACAAATATAATAGGGTCCAGTTCCTACCTCAAATAACTTTAGTTGCAATAGGAACATGGCATTCTCCATGATCCATAGCTGATAGATAAATTACATGGTAGAAATGTATTACCAATTGAGTAGTTGGGTGATGAAAAAAAATTAAGAGATGAAAAGGATGGTTACTTTTGAACTGAATTAAACATCTAAACTAGAATCCAAATGTGTAGGACTGTCATAGCTAGGCTAGTGTGACTCTTGCACATTGGAGCCTATACTTATGAGCTCACAAGCTTTGTACACATGTGACAGAAATTTGATTTGACTTCTCTAATTCAAACATTTTTTCTCTCTCTTTCTGCTTATCAATATACTGATAATTTATCTGGCCGACAAACCAGCTTCTGAAAGATAAGTTAAAGATGGGAATTATATTTGAAGGATATGCATATTTCATATAAGGTTTTCAAAATCTGGTGAGTTAATATGAATTGTCATTTAAACTGGTTTTAGGATATTTCATAGTTGCTTTGATGGCTCTATGGATAGAATAATAACCTAAAACTAGAAAGAAACTTATTCTTCTCATTTTCAAACAATAAAGACTTACAATTGTTAAAGATGTATTGAAAGAAATGTCCTTCTGGGTTCAGCTCCAAGTGGGGAAAAAGACACTGTAGACATGGAGGCTGCTTGGAAAGATGGTTTATTGGTGGACGGGACCACAGGGCTTGAGTCCTGAACAGAAAAGGTGATCACATGCTTCAATGTTGGTGGAGAAGAAGAGAAAGGGAGGAAGAGAAGCTGAGTCCCTGGTTTTATGCCCTCTCTGGCCTTTGATCTTGATCTTGTATTCTGATTGGTTGTCAGACTCCCATGGGCCCATGCAGGGGCAACTCTCTAGGCTGCGTTTTGAATCCAGGTTTGGTTGAGTTCTCAGATGCCATGTGGTGAGTTGGGTAAAGGGCCAATATTATCATGCCTTAATCCCATCCCCCTGGAGCTGAAGAAAATTCTTTATTATGTAAAAGGCCTTCTATGCTTGGCCTTCTTAATGGCCCATTGGCAAAGTGGGTGGAGGCAGGAAGCTACAGGGAGCTATTCTCAATTTAAAACATGTTTCTTCCTTTCAGAGGGCTGGGTGATAACTTTCCACAGATGGTTAGGGTTAGAATGAAGGTTGGGATATAAATGCTTATCCTGCATGGGGGAGATAGGCTGGGATAGGCTCTAGGATAGGCTGACGTTACACAATCACAGAGAAACAAAGGGAGATCTGAACAGTTTGCTTGACAGAGCTAGTGATTGCTTCCAAGGATATGCCAGACTTGAGCAAATCATCAACTCTGAGAAGCTCCGGTATCTCCTAGCTGAGTGTTCTGTTACAGTGTCTTTCACAATTCCCCCCTCCCCCCCCCACACACCCACGCTCCCCCTTCTATGCAGATTATAAGGGGGCCCTATATGAGGAGGGGAGGAGGGAGGTGCAATGCTTCCAGAGCCTGGTGAATCTGCCTCAGCCAATCAGCATCGATTGTGCACCTGGTTGCCAAGCAACACAGAAGATGCAAAGACAGAAAATGCTCCTACCAGTAAACAGTGAGGAAGGAAGGCTGGGATGTGGAGAGGGAGGAGAGATAAGAGAGCTAAATATAGAAATAGAATAAAAATAAAGTTTATTAAATGCCACACTACTCTAATGCTTTAAAAGCCAAGGTAGGTTATAGGTGACAAGAAGCACTAATTTGTTCAGGAGAGATATATGTGGGAATATTAAAGTGGAAGCTGTCATGTAAGCAGCAGCTTAACAGTTTTCACAAAGCTGAATCTTTTACTTTCTCCTGCTCTCAATGGGCCATAGCTTTTGGAATTAGATCATGTGTAAAGACATGTATCTTGCTATACGTTTGTAAGCAAGTATGGTGTTTACGCTTAATAAAGTTCAATTTTTAGCTTCCAAAAAATGGCCACTCTCTCAAATTATCTATTACCGTCCCAACCAGATAAAATCTGTCTCCTCTAATAAGGCTGAAGTCAGTTACCTATTCCCCCATTCCTAGTTCCTTATTCATATGAAAATTTGAAAATCCATAATCGTAAAGTTTATACAATGACAAAACTTACAATTAAGTGTCCTGCCTTTGAAATTATGATACTCTGCCCTTCAAAAGAAACAGTAATCCCTTTTTTATGACCCCTCTAATCCTTTAATTTGGGGTAAAGTCAGGACGACTGGATGGAATTGAGCGTTTACTGGAAGGATGCCCTTCCTGATGCCAGGCAGAGTTCAAGGGAAATATTTTATTAAAGCAATAACAAAAATAAAATTTATTTTAATTGCAAACTGCCTGTAAACTCTGGACATCTTAGTATTAAAAAAATTAAAAAGAAAATAAAAGAAAAAGAATACAAATGACTGAGCCCCAAACCAGAGAGATTCAGACATCATCGTAACACAAGGCCTGGGAAGAACCGGGGCTTTAAAAAATTATAGAAATTCAAATGGACAGGGACAACACCTCTCATCCCCCTCCCCGTCTACACCAATTGAAAGCAACAATGGAGAAAGGAAACTTTCCCCAAAACAGTGCCTCTACTCCCACCTCCAAAATCAATTCAAGGTTGGCTGACAGTATGGAAAGCTGTTAAGCAATCAAGGATTTGCCTGAAATGATAGGGGTTCCTGCCTAAGCAGGGGGTCAGACTAGAAAACCTTCAAGGTCTCTTCCAACTCTGTTCTATTTATGTTAAGGAGTACCAAGACAGACACCCCATCTCCATCCTGGCTCCATAACAGTTATCAACAAGCACAACTACTGCTGTCTCTATACCAGACCCTGTCTGAAATCTGACTGAAATACATTTGGATAATCTGTTTCTTCCAGAGTCCTCTGAAGCGGAAACTTGACTGCCCTCTCCACCAACTTCCCTTGAAATGGAAAGTTGGAGACTTAATGGAAATTAACAAGGATTGCTGGATCAAACAACAGTTTCTCGAGGGCAGGACTGAGTAGACTATGATCTTCTTCAAAGCTGAGGGCAAACTACAGCTTTCTTCTTTACTCCCTTCCACAGAAAAGAGACATCATACAGAACCAACTGTAGACCTGGTAACCTTAACATACTGGATGGACCTATATTTTACAAATAGGTAGTCAAATTCACAGACTGGAGAATCTTGTCCGGTCCCTCAGGAGTCACATAGTCAAAGAATGCTCCAAATTACCTCACAAGGCTGTGCCTTGGGCACCTAATCTCGACCTGTTCAGTCAGGGTCTGACTGAATCTAAGCAACTTTATCTACCAAATAGTGAGAATATTCCGTCCAGTGACCAGCAGGAATTTCTGTAATCCCTCCCTCCCTCCCTCCCAGTTATGGGGAGTTATAGGAGTGCCAAGTGGCTATTGGCAGACACAATAGAAGCAAAGAAATACTGTAATTTTGCTGCCTTGTCACCATGATGTAAGCCCTAATTTAAAAAACTGAACTGAACAGAATTCCAATTTCCTATTCAGTGCAGGTCAACACTAAAAGACTACCACTACCACACTTAATGCATAGCTGTCTAGCTTCTCCATAAATCCCTCCAAGCAAAGGATGGTCTTTAGCCACCCATAGGGGCAGTGTAAGGACGTGGTGATTCAGTGGCTAAGACACTGAGCTTGTCAATCAGGTCGGCAGTTCAGCGGTTTGAATCACTAGCACCATGTAATGGAGTGAGCTCCTGTTACTTGTCTCAGCTTCTGCCAACCTAGCAGTCCTAAAGCACATAAAAATGCAAGTAGTAAAAGGGACCACTTTGGTCACAGTGCTCCGTGCGCCTTTGGCATTTAGTCATGCTGGCCACATGACCATGGAGATGTCTTCAGACAGCGCTGGCTCTTCGGCTTAGAAACAGAGATGAGCATTGCTCCTAGAGCTGGAAATGACTAGCATGCATGTGGGGGGGGGGGGGGGGAACCTTTTCCTTTACTTTTACCTTAGGGGCAGTTTATTCCACAATCCAATTTCTGTAATAAGAAAACAAAAGCAAGAAACAGCATATTTATTTCCAGCAACAAGGGTGAAATAGAGAAAAGAAAGAGAAATTTGCTACTAGTTCCTCTATTGTGTATCACATTTACTGTTCTTACATTGTGTGAGACTTTATCTTGCTAATTCTTAAGTTTCCTCCCTACTAACAAATGGATCTTAGCAACAAGACAATGATGCCATCTCCTTCCTTCCGTAACTTTCATAGCCAGCATCAGAAGCCATGGAGTGATGCCAAAAATCCACATCTTTCCACAAGATGGCTGAGTCTCAAGATTATAACCTTTGCTGTTATGATGCTAGAACTGGCAACAGCAAAGAAGATGATTTTGTCATTATGACCTAACAAAGACTACACTAAAACTACCTAAAAATCTCCTTCAGCTTAGTTCTCCTTAAATCACAGCTGTGCACATTCATTACATTTCAATTAGCTTGATATTCCCTTCAACAAGAAAATATTAGGATCAATCATATGATCCTTGTAGAGACTAAAAAAAATTACTTATAATTCCATGCTCAAGCTTCTGTGATGCTAAATATCGGAACTGAAAGGGAGGTGGTACATATACTAACAATATAACCAGTGAACAAGAGCACAGTATCACATGTATAAAAGAATGTTATTAAGATAAATACAATTTGGCCAATAATCATTTTCTTTTGATTGTAGAATGAATTATTGTAGAGTACTAGATGAACAAATCAACAAGCAAAGGACTGATGCACTTGTATGTTCATTTCTGGGAGAAATAAATTCCCAGTGACAGAAAACATTGGTTTTTAGGATGCTCATAGCAACTATATAATTTAAGAATTTGCATAGTTGCTTCATTAGGAATGATATAAAAGAAGTCTGTTATTGTTAATATTTCTTAGAGAAATATTAAGGACCTAGGCTCTTTTGCTAAATGTAGGTTTTCTGAAGATATGGCTTCTCGATATCAAATAAAATGATAAAATTTCATTTTCATTTTATAATTGCATTTGAGAGCTAGAATGGGCTGGAGAGGAAGTGTCCAGATCAATAAATATTACATATTGCAATATGTCCCATAACAGATGTCATGCGATTATGATATTGGGGGGGGGGGTGTCAGACAATTGTAATATGTCTCTTAACAGCTATTGGCATCCACTTTCAAAAATATTTTGAGAAGTCCATGAAAGAACTTAACATAGTGCAGCTAAAGTAAATACTCTAGAATTAATGCATAGATTTTATCCTTCAGAGATGACTTATGGGGAAATTATTATTAGAACCTTTCCCAAAGAGTCTTGAATTATCAATTACTGGACAAGTTGCCTAGGCATTTGAAGTATCACATTTTAAACAATATTCTATATTATTGCATTATAATCCAAGGACATCAGATTGCCTAGTAGCGATTTAGCACAATCTTTTCACTTAACATTGCTACTTTCTTGCATTAAACATAAGTTTTGGAAATCTGCTACAAATCCAAGATATAAAGAAGTCATGTGATAAAAACTAGAACTACATCATCAAAACAGGACTGCTGGAATCCATTAAGACTGTCCCTATATTTCCAAAAAGAAAAGAGAGATGCCTTGGAGTGTATGTATGTATGTTTGGTGAATAATGCTAAGAGATAACTTCACATTGCACATTATAAAGGGCATTCTCATTAGACATAACCTATTTACTTATAGGTGTAACACAGACTACTGTCAGATGAGAAGCAAAAGTTGGAATCTCAATTCCATGGAGTACATTTTCACATGGAAGAAATTCAAAATAAAGATTGGTACATAGCCAATGGGTTGGCACATACTTTAATCTAGAGCTGGCTTCAGCTCCCAGTTCTTTTGCTTTTTGCTCTTAATTGCTGCAAATGAGATGTTACTGGAAAAAAGCTAGCACATTATATATCTGCTAACTATATAGTTGATGGGGACTATAGGCACGAAACCACCTTTAGTGTACATTATTCACTATTTAGAATATAATAGCATATAATGTAAACAAACTGCTTGAATTCATAACTCAAGTTTATGCAATGAGACAACACTGCTGTCTCATTCCAACATTTCAAGTTACAGTGTGTACACGTTAATATTTATTTCCATAGAAACACCCGACCTCCACCTAAGTTTATTTGTATTCCTATTTGGATTTGGCTTGTAATCAGTTCCTTCAAATGGTGTTTTCTAAATAGCTCAACTAGACTGCTGTTTACAAATTGGGTTGGGAGGATGCAGTTTTTGATGACAAGGAAAAATTTAGTTTTCCAATAGTCAACAAGTGCAAGAAATCAAATAGTGTCTGGTTGTCATCTTACTAATTGGAGCAATGATTACATGATAAACCATTCCAAATTCATTGTTCTTCAGTTTCTCTCCTGGCCATTTAAGCGCTACTCAAAAAGTGTTCAACAAAACTCATTTGAGTTGGGATCAGAGAGCAACAGTTGCCTCCATCCTACGGTCTCCATGACAACTATGTGTTACACAACATGGTGGTGAAATAGTAAACTGTCACATACCTCCTGGAGTTGCAAATAGCATCAGATGAGAGATGGGGGTAAGGATGGGGATAAAGTTCTCAACCCATCATCTTCATCATCCCTGCAGGGAAGTACATCCATTGTATAGTTAATGGCAATGAAGAATATAGAGGCATAAGGAGAAACTGTTATAAAGAAGAAACCAACCTTTTTAAACCCTTCTACAAATTAAGAAACCTGTGAAATGTGACGCCATTTCAAAATTAATTTTGAATGAGTGTTCAGGTAAACTTGAGCAGCTTCCAATCCCAAATATTTTGATCTGTGCAAGCATACATTCATTGAAAGCAAACCTTGAAGCATGTGAAGCGCATGCTTTTCTGGACAGTGGTCATCTTGGTTTTTTGTGATTGACCCCCAACTGACCATGGTTAAATGGTAAAAATTATGAAGTAACAAGCTAATCACACGTACAATCCAGAGGAGGAAAGCTGAACTGCCTGCATTCATTATCAGCTGCTTTCCTATTTGTCTTTTGCTCTAACTGCTCATGCCAGCAATTTGTGCAACTGCAGACCAAATGATGGGATGTGTATATTCTTCTTGAGAGTAAGGAAAATGAAGATGGAAATTAGATTAGGTGTTTTCCTCCTGATTTCCAGATAGAGAAAGACAGGGAGAGAGGGAGGGAGGGAGGGAGGGAAAGAGAAGAATATTTAATCATGTAAGTACTTCCTCACCTATAGACTGATATAATCTAGAACAAACAAGCTTACTCTACTTTGGTACTGCTGTTGAAGTATTGCTTTTTAGTAATTAGCTGGGAATTAAATCTAATCAGAAGCTCCCCAAATAAATAAAACTGTTCAATAATACCACTATTTAACAATGTTTTGTTTTTTTTTGGTTTGGTCACAATCTTTCTCTCATTGTTTACTCAGAAATAAACATCTTTCAGGAAACTCTTGGCTCGCCTGACAAATATCTCTCATATGCCTTTATGATGTCAGTCCCTATATCTGGAGGCCAAGGGATTGCGATTATGGATTCTTTCACATTTGTTTCTTTTCCACTTTTTCCCTAGTCAAATAATCTCTCTTTGAAGCACACTCTTTTGACCCAGCCAAAACCCTAATAGTAATTTTCTGTACTGAGGTGTTATCCTTCAGTATCCTATGAGGCAAAGCAGCTTTAATTGAAGGTGTTTTTCCTCACTGAACCAGCATGGGGCCTATTTTAGCAGCTGGTGCATCCTCCTTTCCAGGGAACAGACGTTAGATTGGCAGGATAACAATAGGAGAAAGGGATGAGTAAGATGTTACTGATTGCCTGGAAACGCATGCTCCCGAAGTCTGTGTCAAAGAAGGCTGTAGTTTAGGCAGAATTGCATCCCCCACCCCACCTCAAGCTCTCTCCGTTCACACACCCTGAAAGAAGTAGGGAAACATATGCCCCCACTCCCACCCCCTCATAGTTTGCAGATATATGCCCAGGATCACACACAGTGCAACGGTTGTGCAGATCTTGTCCATATGTCTTGTTCTAATTTACTCACAACTGCTGGGGTTCCAACCCCAAACATTCAAACATAGCAATGAAATCCAAAGGTAAAAAAAGTCATTGAGCTGTGTAAAAATGTTCTCTGTCTCCCCCCCCCCTCACACACACACGTAGAAAGTCAGCACGCACACACCCTCTAGAAAATGAAATATTTTGGGGAATATTAAAAAGGCAGGATAGAATATTTCCCCAAAAGGAGAAATGGGGAAAAATCTTAAGGGAGGCAGAAACCAGCCACACTCTCCTTGCTCCATGCAGAAACTGAGGAGGCCAGCTTTTAGAAATGCCGATTTGGTAATCCATTCAGAAAAACTGGGTCAGACAGAAACTTCAGATAAGCAATTAGGCAAGACAAAATTAGCTCAGACAAACACCTAGGATTTGCATTTCCCCTCTTGACTATGGAGCCAGCCATGACCCCTACATGACACCATAGAAATAAAAAGGTATAAAAACCTACCCTATTCTCAACTCCGTTTTGTAGCTGTCCCAGGACCGCACACTGTGTGTGTGTTGGTTCTGTTCACCAATAAACAGACTCTTTCTTTCCAGTCTCCATTTCATTCCCAGCTTGGGACTGGACTTGGATATTTCTTCCAACACAAAGATGTAAAAAAGCGTAGCTGATTCAATACAGTTTTATCTTGCTGCTTTGTATTGTAATTTCGACTCTTATTATCAACTCTTTATTTTATGATTTCTGAACTGAGGTTGATAGTTGTTAGGTATTGGGAGTCCTTATGTGATAACAGCATTCAAATTTGGCAAGATAAGCTAATTTCCACAAGGCAGAGAATAGTCAAAGCAGACTGGCTCAGTAGGAAGTATCATTCCGCATCTTCCACAATTAAATTTAATGGATAGCATTGTGCCACATGCTTAACATTCGTCCACTGTTTGATTGAGCCCTACTTTCATTGCATTTCATGTTCATTCTATGTGGTTTTGATTTTGATGTAAGCTATTTTGGGTCTGCTTTGTGGAGAAAGAAAAACTGTTTCCTTTTGAAATTCTCCTCTGTTCTGCATGAGACCAGGAAAGATCTACATTCTACAGCTATTTAAAGGATAGCAAGCACACTGTTGATGGAGTGCCTTGAGAGACTTCTCTGACATTATCTTTGGTATCTTTTCAGTGCCATGTGGAAATATTTTTATTTGTATAAGTCTTTCATCTGTTGCTATTATGCTCTATCTTATTAGTTCTTGGTTATGTATGTGTGTGTATATATATGTGTGTGTGTGTGTGTGTGTGTGTGTGTGTGTGCAACACTGTATATGTACATACAGACAAACTTGTTTCTATTCATGCTTTGAATTGAAAGGTATTTATAATACCTTCTTTTGTTACTGTGGTTCAAATAGCTCAGTGGTCTCCAACCTTTCCAGCTCTGTGGACTGGCAGAGAAGGGGGCAAGAGGGGGGGGAGATGATGGTAGGATGAACCATTTGTCCCATACTAAAATGCTGAGTGTCTCTCTTATATGTATGATATAAGAAAGGAAAGCCAGAGAAAAGCATGTTGGTTTATGTTTCATCCGGAAGTAACTTTCCTGTTACTGAATGATGCCCTGATAGTCTTCAACGGAATGTTTTACTGTAGAGCTTTTAATACCTAAGGTTGTTGTTGGGCTGTGGATACTGGAACAGGCTGATGATTTTACAATGTTATATACTCATCTATGCTTTTATAATTTTATGTAGAGCATTATAAATCCCAGTGAATACTTGATGCCATCTTCTTTTTCTTCTCAATTGAGCCTTCAACCTCGGTGTTCTCACATCGAAATACTGACTAGTTTAATCATGTCAGCTTTTCAAACTTGATCCTTGTTTTTAGACATTGCTTCCTAGTACAGGCTTTAACCATTAAGTATAGAAAAATGGAAAAAGGGATAGCAATAGCACTTAGACTTATATACCACTTCACCGTGCTTTACAGGCCTCTCTAAGCTGTTTAAAGAGTCACATATTGCCCCCAACAATCTGGGTCCTCATTTTACCCACCTCGGAAAGATGGAAGGCTGAGTCAACCTTGATCCTGGTGAGATTCGATCTGCCAAACTGCTGGCAGCCGGTGATCAACGGAAGAGCCTGTAGTACTGCACTCTATCCACTGTGCCACGGCAGCTTTGGATACATAACTAAGGCAGAAAATTAGCAGATAGACAAATATGGAAAGTTTGTCAGAGAAGCTAAGGCTCAGAGTAAAATAAGACTTGTCACAAATGTCAAAAATAATGAAAAAAGTTTCTTTCAACATAGAAAAACCACAAAAACATTGAAAGAAAAATTGGTCCACTAGTGGGAGATGATTGCAAAGAAACGTTTGGCAGTAGGAAGAAAATAGAGCTACTTAATTCTTTCTTTTCTTTGTCTTCCTACAAAAAGAGGAAATGGTTGAACTACTCAATATCAGTCACTGCAAGAGGACTATTGGAGTCCTAGTGGACAATAGCTTTAATATGAGCCAGCAGTGTGTTGCAGCCACCAAAAAAAGCCAATGCAATATTAAGCTGCATTAACAGAGGGATAGAATCAAGATCACATGAAGTGTTACTACCACTTTATAAGGCCTTGTAAGACCACACTTGGGATACTGCATCCAATTTTGATCACTACAATATAAAAAAGATATTGGAACGAATGTAGAGAAAAGCAACAAGAATGATTAGAGGGCTAGAGGCTAACATAGATGAAGAATGCTTGCAGAAATTGAGTATGTCTAGTTTAGTGAAAAGAAGGCCTAGGGCAGGGGTGGCGAACAAGTTCGACAAAAAGAGCCAAAATTTTAAACTGTGAGAGTCAGAGAGCCACACCACGCAGTGACCTGCCAAAACAGACAAACACTCACACAAAAGCATATAATTTTAACAATAATATATTAAACACATAATATAACATGCTCAGTCAGGTGTTTTTTGTTATAAATTTTTATAAACCCATTAGAGCTGCTGTATAACTTTTAAATCCATAAATAAGTGGAATCTCTGTCCACCTAACAACCTACAAGATTACTTGATGACCACAACCAGGAATGCCACACTTGCAGTCATTAAACAAAGCAGTCACATATCTCGCTTAATGACTGCTTTGCTCAGTGACGAGATTGTGATTGTAAATCGAGTACAACCTATACATGGGTAAAGCCTGGTCCTAATATTATCTTCCTTTAACCTAATATATGTATTATAATATATATATGAGTTTGGATTATCTTTGATATCTATTACAATTACAGGCTGTGAGAAAAACACTCGTAGAATTTTGGGAAATATACTAACCATGGAAATTCAATTAAATGTTTTCTCCTATTTAAAACTCTGCTGCTCCTGAACCCAGAGCTTCAATATGCAACCATTATTATTAATTTGAGCAATCATTAGAACCTCACCTGCAGCAACTGTGCTAGACTTTGAAGCATTATTTTTTTGGTTTATCTCAACAGCAGAGGGCGCTGTTGAGATAAACCTGGAAGTACGGTCGACGCGACGACCAGCTCAGAGCTGGTGGAGTGCAGGCAAGCGTCGACCGTACTTCCGGGTTTAGCGCGCGATCCGAGCCACAGTATACTAAATAATGGTAAGAGGCAAAGAGCCTCTTTATTTTGGCTGCGAGCCGCATGCGGCTCGCGAGCCGCGTGTTCGCCACCCCTGGCCTAGGGTGACATGATAGCAGTGTTCCAATATTTGAGGGGCTGCCGCAAAGAAGAGGGAGTCAACTTATTTTCCAAAGCACCAGAAGGAAAGATCAGAAGCAATGGTTTGAAATCCTAACGGTGCTTTTTCAAGAGGCAACTGACCTTTCTGTTTTTTTCTTTGAAGACATTTCGCTTCTCATCCAAAAAGCTTCTTCAGCTCTGATTGGATGGTGGGGAATGGAAGGATTTATACTCCTTGCAGACAGCTCAAGGAGTGTCTAGGAGTATAAATCCTTCCATTTCCCACCATCCAGTCATAGCTGAAGAAGCGTCTTGGATGAGAAGCAAAATGTCTCGAAGACATCAAAGAAAAACCAGAAAGTCCAGTTGCCTCTTGAAAAAGCACCTTTGGGACAACCATGCCCTGGATGATTGAGAATCTCCATAGACAATGGTTGGAAACTAACCAAGGAGAGAAACAACCTAGAACAGACCTTTTAGACACTGAGTGCCCAAACTGCACATGTGTGCATGCCCAAACTGAAAGGTACATGCTTGAACGTGCACATGTGTGAACATGCATGGACATGCACAAATGTGCGCATGCACAGACATGCACGCATGCGCAGCAGAGCTCCAAAGATCAGCTAGCTGGCAAAAGGCGGGGCATCCCAACACCGGCAGTGCAGCAAGAGGTAAGATTTGAGTTTCTAAGATCGTGAGTTTCTGTTTTGTCGTTTACAGGGAAACAGAAGCTTATGAAAAAAATGCCACCGAGATCTGACCTGGGGCGACGGCACGTGTGCCAGCAGTGAGGGCTCTGCATGCCACCTCTGGGATGTGTGCCATAGGTTCGCCATAACGGACCTAGAACTAAGAAGAAATTTCCCTACACTGGGGACAATAAACGAGTGGCACAGCTTGCCTTCAGACGTTGTGGGGGCTTCATCACTGGAGGCTTTTAAAAAGAGACTGGACAGCCACTTGTCTGAAATGGTATCGTGTGTCCTGCTTGAGCAGGGGATTGGACTGGAAAACCTTCAAGGTCCCTTTCAACTCTGTTATTCTGTATGGAAGCCAGTACAGATAAGAAATATATAACAGAAAATTATAGTTATAGTACAGTGTGGAGGTGCTGCATTGAAAGGAAAAACTGACATCTGAAGTTATTTTTTTTAGGGGTGTGTATGTTTGTTTGTGTTTCCTAGCATTTTAAATCAAGCACATGGGGCTTGGCAATTGTGTATACTATTGCTACCTAGAGGAGTGGAGGCAGCATTTATTTTTCAGAAAAACTGTTCTTCTAAAGGGCTACAAACCCTTCCTTTCATTATGTGTAAACGGCAGATTGCCGTTTGCTGAAAGGAAAAACATTCAATTTTGACATTGGTAGAAATAATGTTTGCTTATGTTGTCCAATCAATCAATCATCTTTATTCTTTCAATAACCAGCAGTATTTAAAAGAATAAAACAAACAAAATCAGAGTGAAGGAAACAAATATAATAATATACTAAGACATAAGCCCAAACATGATTTGTGAAGTTCTAAGAAAATTTCCTTGCTACGGAGAGTTGTGATCTCCCTCAGGCAAACAGTCCAAGACACATTCATTTTCTAGAAAGTACTTTCTGCATCTGGAACACATGAGAGGAAAGCTTTTAAAAAGAGAGATAAGAAATAAACAGGAATTGGAAGAGATCACGGCAAAAGTGACTTATGGAATGCATATACCAGGCCCCATTTTCTTAGTGTTGGTGTGGGGATCTTTCTCTTGTAGAAAGGCATAAAGCTATCTGAAGTTATGTTTCTCCACCCCTTATTTTCACAGATGGCTGCTTACTTTATCTGCAAGAATGCTGTGCCAATTCATGCAGCCAGCCATGCAGAAAGGCCAAGCTTTAAAACAGATGTGATGCTGACAGATGGCAAAGTCTTGACTTCAAGAAGGAGGAATGGCTGAACGAAAGAAGGATACCATAATTTTGTACATACACACATGTGCGTGCATATGTGTGTGCATGTTTCCAATTACCAGAAGAATACGTATTTATTTCTTCTTATAATTAATGACAAGCAAGCTAAAATTAAGTTTTGCCATTAAGAGTGTATATGAGAGAGAAATAAACACCTCCACTATATTCCTTAGTCCTTTGATTTCCTGACTCTATCCATACCAGCATTACTTTAACTGTTTAAATCAACTGTTCTATGTCACTTTATGTTGCTCTATGAGAAGATGGATGGTTCCTAAATACATTAGAAAGCACCAGATGATATTAGGCACTTCTAAGGATGCTATAAGCTTGCAAAAACACTGAACCCTTAATCTGATCTAGTCTCTTATCAAACCAAATAAATAAGATGTTATGGATTCCTCAGGCTGTAATTACTTTGATATCATCACCTGAACGAAGTTGTGGCTTCTTAACTAGAGATTATTCATAGATAACAAAGATACATACAGTAGATGCCCAGAATACTTTTCCCTTTCAAGAAAAGTGGTGTTATAGAGAACACAGAAAATTAGTAAGGAATAGTAAACAAAAGAAATGAAAAGCAGATAAAGGCAAAAGAAGAAACTATTACCATGAGTAGCAATTTACACCAGTATCAATCTCCATACTTTTTTTAATCCTTGCAATCTATTCTTGTTTCTGCTGTACCCATACTTGCTTCATAGGTTATCTTTCATTCTTTAACATTCTCACCCATCTTTTTGAGGATCTCACTAACACCATTCAAACCACACTTTCTCCATTTTATTTTTCTTCTCAATCTAGTCATTCATTCATTCATTCTTCCTTCTTATATTTGTTTTGTTATTCAATTTTCATCCATTCTCTTTACTTGACCAAATCACTTCAATGTACTGGTCATTTTTATATGCAACCTACCTTCATTCAGCATCCATTTATTTCTGAGTATTTTTTCTTATTTTACCCATGCATATATCTTAAGTATCCCATTCACATTCCATTCAATAAATGTTTATATTTCTCTTGATATATCCAATTCTCACAAACTGGCCAGAAGCATTTTTTGACATGGTATGTTTACTTTTTTTTAAACTAACATTTATTTATTCCTTTCAATAGTCATGCCATGCACTATCTTTCTGCTAGCATTTATATATCCTAAACATTCTCCATCCATTTCCCCATCTTTGATAAACATTCTACCATACATTCACCTGCTTCCTTTAGTTTTTGATCATTTATATATAACTTAAAACTATTCATTTTATTTCTCCTATCAAACACAATACCTTGGTTTTGTTAACACCAATTATAAATATTTATTATATTAACACCCATTACAAATAATTTGGTTTCACTGTCAATAGCACATCAACTACACATAAAACTTTATATTCATCCATGTCCCCTTTTAACATCCCTCTACCTCTTCATCTACCATAAATATATCTTACACTTTTATCCATAAATGCATAAAAACACCAAGAGGGATACTACATACTGTATTCTTTTCTTACTCTATCCATAATGCCAAAACATTTGCTAAGCATTTCACTTATTCTCACACAAGCTTTACTTCAATCATATGTCATCTTCATAAGATTGGCTGAGCATAAACCATGATTTGGGGGAAAATGATCAAATTTACACAAGTTACTAAACAAAAAACTGAAGCCAAATACAGTAAGACACATTTTGGCTCAGCACCCTATGACAATAAGGACAGTGTCAGTCAACATAGCAGCACATAAGGACATAGAAAAATTCCATACTCAAATTAGATTCTTTTTAATTTAGCCAACTTATTCCATTCAGTCTTACACAAAATTCCCTAGTTTTTCTGCCTTTTGTTAAAGCACCAGAATGTTTTGACTGCATATCCTGCCTCTGGCTCTTTTTATTTTCATCTGTTTTTTTAAAGTCCTGACTACATCAACCTTTTGATCCTTAATTGCCAGAATATGTATAGTTTGTTCCAGAAAAATGGGTCTAGGATCTGGCAAAAAAAAAAATCATCTCTGCACAGAAGACAATAAAAGAATACATCTAAAAGTGTGATTATTTTGTAATCCCTTTATAATAATCTGATAGGAAGAGCCTTACTGAGAATTAATCACATGAACCTTAAAATATAGCACATTAGTGGAGTTCCCATTCTGTTCAAGTTTGTCACCAGTCCTATGAAGACTATTTTATTCACTCGAGAAGCAATTACTGCTTTCCAAACTCTGACAAAGAATTCTCTGAACAATGACAATTCCAGCACACTTTGATTTATTTCCTAAAGACAATACATTTTGGAATAAATAGCAAACATTGCATCTTAATGGATATTTCTAATTAAAGAGAAAGTATTGATCTTGTTGGTGAACACATGTTAAAAGCAAAATACATATAATTGGTTTCTCTCCTGACTTCTGGGAAATTTGAGTATGGATATAGCCAAGCAAATAATTAGGCAATAGTTTGATAATTTTAACACTATAAAACGTCAACATCTGCCTATGCTATGCTACGTTCTTGGGAAGGACTCGATAGGTGGATAAAAATGCTAAATCCAGTCTGAATAACAGGTTGACTGTGCAACGAACCATAATAATAATCTTTCCTTCTTGGGTTGTGTGGTTGCCAGTTATTCTACTTCTCACAGTTTTCTTCATCATACTGATATCAGGCCACAGATGTTTGCAAAACACTAAGAGAAAGACAAGCTGTGCAACCAATAGACTATAAATGATGAAGTCTTTGTTGAGAACAGAATGCCTTGCAGAGCGGGTGCATTGTCTAACAAACAAAGCTTGCATTAATACTGCTGAAAGCTGCTCATCCATCAAGAAATCAGTGGACATAAACACCCACCATAAGTACTGCAGTTACAAATGGGAAAAAGTGCTTTATCCATCTACTTGGAAGGTCAGATATTGCCAATGGCTGCTTTAATGCTTATTTATCTGAATAAACATAACAAGAAATTAGTTTAGTGTTCAAATTTGAAATTAGTACATACAATTTAGTTTTGCATTTTTTTTTTACTTCAGGAGGCAATGCAAATCTTACTTTTCAAATATTTTGTATGTAGCTGATGAACATTAGGTGACCTATTTTCATTTTTATAATAGTTTTGTAATATTAAAAATATAATTTTCATGGGTTGTTTTATGCTGTTATTTATTTATTCTAAGTCTTCTGAATAGATGATATAAAATTGATTTTAATAAATAAAATTAAACTAGCAGTTTTATTATATGACATGCCACTGAAATAATATATAAAGTCATATTTTTAAAAAACAAAACAAAACTACAGTAATGAACATAGGTAATTCTTCACAATCAGAATGTGAAGAAAGTAAATATTTTTTCAATTAATTCTAAAATCATGCAGAATGAAAACTCTCACTTCTTTTTTTTTTTAAGGAAAATGTGGCAAGGTGACAGGATATCTTTAGGATCAATTGACTTGAAAAGTTTCTGAGAAACGTTTTCATTTGAGAATACTATATATTCTCAAACAGTAGCCAGAATAATTATAAAAAATATATCATTTATAATATGTAATTTATAATTTGTATTATATATTATAAATTATACTTTTATAATTGAGGCATAATTTGCATAGTATCTGTTGATCTTATTGAAATATATTGATACAAATGACATGTTTTATATCATTTGTTTAACCGACATTATACATAGTACAAATTACAAAAAATAAGGCAATTTTAATGAGGCTGTGTTTGTAGATACCTTGATACAGACTGCTTGGATGTAACATGCCCAGTATTTAGAGAGGTTATTGGACATATATTGTACTCATTGGATTCAATGACTGACAAATAGGGCTCTGTTAGACATGTCTAATAAACAGTTAGATTATACAGACATTTTGATAGCTGGAACTAAACAAGATTAAGAATAGCTCATTATGAAAGTAAAATAGAAAGTGAAAGGTATAAGTTAAATATATACTACATATGCTAGTCTCCGTTGAGGTAAGCAATCTGATGCAAATCATAGAACGGGTATAAGAAATAACATGCAAAAGAAAATGAGAGAGAAAAAAGTACAGCTAGATTTAATTTAGTCCAACACTACTTATTACTCATACCTGCCTATCACACATCTTTTTACATCTACATCCTGGGTTCTACAACATCCACATATTAATAGATATTGTGCAATTCGTTTTTACTTTCTCAGCTCTTTCCTTTTGAAGATCTAGATCTACTTTCTATTTCTTTCTATTCTCCGTTAGACAAAGAGTTTACACCCTTCCTCCTCTCCTGCTTTTATTCCCGCAACCAAAGGCGTCTTTCCCTCCCTTTTTTCCCATTGGATGGTCTCCTGTCCAATCAAAATTTCACAATTCGATGTCTCTGTCAAATTTAGCTCCCTCGCTTCGCCTCACCTTTTGTTCTGTGTGGCAGAATTGACTAAAATTCGCGCTCGTTCTGCCCGAATAATAATAATTAAAAAAGGCAGCGCCGTCCGTTCTTCACGCGTCCAATGTGGTGGTGGCTGAAGGCGTGGGGTCGGCTGCCAGAAACGGCCTTTGGGCGGGATTATTCGTGGCAGCCCAGAGCGGGGCTCCCGCGTTCGACGGGGCTTCAGAAATACCAGGCCTCGTTTCCATGGGAACAGGAGCCCTCCATAGGGAAACCGCTCGTGCCCTGCCGTTGGAATCACGCAAAGGAGGCTGAGGGAGAACTTGGCTTCCTAGGCATAGTCGAAAGCTACTTCGACCGGGCGGCGCGTGTGGTTGAAAATGAGCTCGTAAAGCGGCTTCGCGCTCCCAAGGACGAGAATGAGCGAGTGCTGCGGGTTCGCGGGGTCCTGGAGGCAATCCGGAGCTGCGGCCACGTCCTGGAGGTGGCCTTCCCCGTTCGTAGAGACAGTGGCTGTTGGGAGTTGATCAAGGGCTGCCGTGCCCAACACAGCCAGCACCGTATGCCATGCAAAGGAGGTGAGCCTGAAGAGCGCCTCCTCTCCTGTACTGTAAATTTAAGCAAACAATAAAAACCGTTAATTTGTCCTTTCACAGCAAGTGTAGATATTCAAAAGCAATAATTGGTGTTGAAGATATTAACACTTATTGGGTAAATATGCATAGGATTGCAGTTATCGGTTGTGTTGATTGAACTTCGATCTGATTGACTGAACTGGGGTTTCAGTATTGGTCTATATATGGTATTCGACACCACACGATCATTATGGGTTGGCAACAATAAATTTAAAATAATAATGGACTAGTTTATGGTTCATTCTTGTTCAAATCTATGCATAGAATTAGCTGCATTAAAAGTTGTTGTCAGCTTGAGCAGATGAAAGACTTCAGATAACAAATCCCAAAATAAATTGGTGTTTAATATATTAATTGATCACGTCTTTAGAATTTGTTAAAAGTAAACATAGCCATCTGGCTATCCAAACAAAAGTGGGACTGCAAGAACAGATTGCTTAACACCTGACAATCTACTGCACGACTAGTGAAGCTGCGTTCTAAGGGACGAAGATTTATAAACAAATGTTGGAAATAGTTACAAGATGATACAAAAGTAGATATCTGGCTATTTTAAGATCTGTCTACTTGTAGTTACCAATCCCTGCTGTTTAAGGAAACTTAGTGTTCAGAGTTAAAAAGTATACAACACATGTAGTAAACTGCCTGCTTTCTAGCAAAATACAGTTGGTAGATGGGTTGTAAAAATCCAGAGTAACTCCAAGTAAGATTTTATCTATCATTTGGTAAGCAGCAAAGAAAAGGTTAAATTACTGTTTATTATTAGTGGTCCAGAGTTTTTCAGCTGAGATCTGGTAGGTCTAAATACAAACAATGGATTTTCTGTGGTATTAAAAATAGAACTTTGAAAAATGGTATGCACTTTGCTGCTTTCCATTCATTAATGCTGCCATCTAGCTTAATAAAATGGTACTGCTGTCTGCTCAATTGATTTTTTCTTCTTTTTTGACTATTAATATTATCTAGAGGGGTTTTAAAAACATAGAAATATATATTTTAAATATGGTCCTAAAATTATGAATTGTTTTAGAAACACTGACAGTTTTTTTAAAATATAAACATTTGGAAGTCATGGAAAGCGCTTAGATATTTAGAGGAAATTGAAAAATATATAAATCTTTCCTACTGATCTTAATCTGGAGCAATGACAACTAGACTCAATCATAGTTTGGCTTGTAAATGTGAGTATACCATGATGTGAGTATACTTTTCACACTTGACTAACAGAGTTTTCTATAGATACATATCAAAGTGTAATTCAAGCTGAGTTCATCTTCCCTCTTTTCCCCAATTATCTAACAATATGTAACTTTTCCTCTCATTAAACAAATATGGAAATTAAGAAAACAAAATGCATCAGGCTAACACAACTCTAAACAGGGAATTTTGTATGATTGAGGCTGGCACAAATAAAGAACCCATGTAAAAGCCTCATCAAAGAGTCTTTGATACAAATTGTAGCATTTTCAAACATTTATTACTAGAGCTCACAAAAATAATAAAGTGTGTTTGCAATGGATATAGATGTTCAATATACATTGATATATATTTGTTTTTTCTTTCTCCAGGAATTCGATATAGCAAATCAATTAATTCTGATGAAGTAAAAGCTTTGGCAGCTTTGATGACATACAAGTGTGCAGTAGTAGGTAAGTTAGCACTGTATGAGTAAATATTAAGGATAAGAAGAGCAGACTTGGAAGTCAGTATGTTCAAAATTCACTATATTTGAGACAGACTATTTAACATTTGCAGTGGGGACCTTCACAAAGATTTGTGGTCAAATAGAAACAATTGCATTCCCATATGCTAATGCTAAATATTTTGGAGATCATCTGTTTTGTCCTCCTACAATAAAAATGTCGTCAAGTTAAAAGCATTGAACATATTTTGTTATTCTTTTTGTTAATATACATTAATATATTGTTACTATAATGGTGGTCCTCAAATTGCACACTTCGTTTAGTGATTTTTAAAGTTACAACAGCACTGAAAAAGTGACTGACAACAGTTTTTCGCACTTCACGACCATTGCAGATCCGTAGTGTCACATGATCAAAATTCAGATGTTTGGCAACTGACTCATATTTAGGATGATTGCAGTGTCTCGGGTTCCTGTGGTCATCTTTTGCGACTTTCTGACAAGCAAAGTCAATGGGGAAGCCTGATTCATTTAACTTAACTACTGCAGTGATTTACTTAACAATTCTTGCAAGAAAAGTGGGGGAAATTCACTATCTCACTTAGCAACAGAAATGTTGGGCTCAGTTGTGGTTGTAAATTGAGGACTATCTATATTTACAATATGCCAACTAGGGAGCAACATTTAACTGACTATGGATCTCAGAATAATTAAGTAGAGTCAAATCTGTTTAGTATTTGGGTGAGAAACTACCAAAAAGTTCCAGAGCTGTAGTTTATATTATTATAAACTACTATCCTAGAAGAAAGTAAAAGTAAATCACTTCCATACTGCTGCAGTGAAACTACACACATATGATCATGAAGTTGGTAGGAGTTGTAACTTAAAGAAGATGTCACATTTTTAAGTAGAATATTTATACGAAAGGAAATTAAGCAAAATTCTAAATCACCATCTTGGATCCCTTTAGCCTAGTTTATCTTGGATTCCTTGTAAGTTACAGTGTTCTTGATGATCATCATTTAGGCTACAAAATATATTTTTATCAGCATTTTATGTGAATATAATGTTTGCTTGACTTCAGAGAAAATTAAATTGACACCTCAAGTTAAGTATTTATGTAAAAAAGTTTGTTGAATAGGTCAGATGTTCAGATATTTATCATGAATGAATTTAACATCTTGTTTAAATGTTTTACTTGCTTTTTTCTAAGAAAAGAACAACTTTTGAATTATAAGGCAATACTTTCTCAACAGTTCTTAAAAGTTGCATTCATATTAGATTTTTGTGGCTGGATAAGGAATGAAAATATAAGATGCTAATTTGTTGGTAATGGTGTATTTCAGATGTTCCTTTTGGCGGGTCAAAGGCTGGTGTGGCTATTGAGCCAAAGAATTATTCAGTAAGTCTTCCTCTACTTACAGAGCATACTGACATGCACTTAAAAAAATTCAAATAACTTTATTAAGAATAACAACTTATACAAACTACAAAGACATAGAGTAAGAAAAAGAAAAATGTAAAAAAAGGAAAAAAGGAGAAAAAGAAGCAAGTCACCTCTTCATCCCAGCAAATAAAAACAATTTCAATAGCTTATCGCCAACTCTTTAACACAAGATATTCTATCTTCACCCCATGACTTGTTTCTTAACTAGAAAACAAAATTTAAAAGCCTTGTTATTCATTCTTTGTCAGCAAAAGTCCAGAAAGGGAAACCAGTTGTATCTAATTTTCTATTTCAGCCTTAATCAAATAAAGCTTAATTGAGTTTTGTGTCCTTAAAAGTCTGCTTCATGAATATGAGCTTAATGATATCCCTCAATTTCCAGAACTCAATTGAAAAGTGATTTGCAAAACAACAGTTCTTGCAGTCTGCTCAAAAAGAGCAGCTGTCTGGGACTATGTGGGTTATCTCAATGATCTCTCTGCTTCTGAGAATTTTTGCCAGTCCAACCACAAATTTCCTTGTAAATGCAGACCTGTTACCAGCAGGATATGAATTTGCCATGCCCCCATCCCAAGGTCTCATGACATACTCTAATTTTGAGAATGAATTAGTGTGTTATAGAATTTGAATCCATGTCATATCAGACAATGCATAGTGAATCACTGTAAAATGAAATGGGGAACTTAATTAAGACCAAATCTTAATTATTCTGTATAAAATAGAGAACAACCTAAGAAAAATTGAATCCTTTAGAACCTTATTTATCAACACCAAAGGTGATGCTGGATGGCAAACAGGAATTAATATGAACAATAAATAAAAACAAAAATACGTACAATATAAATACCCTTATTAATAAATTATTAACAAAATAATAATAAAGCAAAAATACATATCACAGGAGAGGATAAAAATGTCCATCTCTACAATGGAATCATGTAAGCAGGACCTTGAATCCCCAGTCCTGAAAACATGCCTACGTAGTCTGCCAGATCTAGTGGGGTGGGCTGATGTAACCGTGGAGAAATGGTCCCTTAGATAATCCAGTCCCAAGTCATGAAATAAAGTATAAAACCAGTACCTTGAATTGGGCCCAGAAGCAAACTGGCAACCAATGCAGCTCGCAGACATAGTTGTAACACATGCTGGTCTAGAAGTGCACATTACTGCCCATGGCATGGCATTTTGTACTACTGAAGCTTGTGCATACGCTTCAAGGGCAGCCATATATGAAACACATTGAAGTAGTCTGGAGGTGACCAGGGCATGAACGATGTAAATAGGATTTACCAATCCAGGAATGGCTACAACTAGCACACCAGATGAAGCTGTGCAAAGGCCCTCCTATCCATAACTGCCACCTCCTCCTTGAGCTGGAGTTGTTAGCCTAGGATGATGATTGTTGGGGAAGCATAGTGAAACCCCATCCAGCCAAAGATAATGAAGTTCTGTAATCAATGAGCCCCACTACCCAAAGCCACTCAGTCTTACCAGGATTCAGCTGAAACCTGTTGTTCCTCATCCAGACCCAAATGGCCCCCAGACACCGAGATAAGATATTAATAGCATCACTTAAATCTCCAAGGGTAGAGATATATGATTACCTCATCCCATGGCTGTGAATGAGCATCTTGGAGAAAATATTAAACCCTGTGGCAACCCAGATAGTAGAGGCCAGGAGTGGGACCTCTCTTTCCCAACCAATACCAACTGGAATGACCCTGAAGGAAAAACACAAACCAACACAGTAGTGTATTCACCCTGCCCCCGATCATTTAAGCTGGATATATATATATATATATATATATATATATATATATATATATATATATATATATATATATATATATATATATATATATATATATATATATATATATATATATATATATATATATATATATATATATATATATATATATATATATATATATATATATATATATATATATATATATATATATATATATATATATATATATATATAGTTTTTAATTAATTGCCTATTAAGGCAAAGTACTGATGTTGAAAGATTTTTGTCTTGTAGGATGCAGTTTATTCCTGAAAAAAAATTGTAATGTAGATGTCATAGATTTTAGTCACAATTATCCTTTTGGCATCCCTGATAGAGCCTATAATAATAACTGAATGTTGATATCCTTATGCAGGAAAATGAACTGGAGCAAATAACAAAAAAGTTCACATTGGAATTGGCCAAGAAAGGTTTTATAGGTGAGTTCATTTTTGAAAAAAAAAAGTCATTGTTTCACAAGCTGCCCAAATATTATAAGAGGTTAAGAGATCATTCTCCAATCTGTTGTCCTCTTATTATAGCAATAGCACTTAGACTTATATACCACTTTACAGTGCTTTACAGCCCTCTCTAAGCGGTCAGCATATTGCCCCCAACAATTTGGGTCCTCATTTTGCCCACCTCAGAAGGATGGAAGATTGAGTTAACCTTGAGCCTGGTGAGATTTGAACTGCCAAACTGCAGGCCGCAGGCAGGCAGCATTATGTCTTATTATATTGAATGAGGGGACCCAGCATCATCTATCTGAGTTTTATATAGTTATAAAAATATGCCTGCCATCTCTTTATGGATATATGGCAACTAGAGTGGTTTGAATTGACATTAAAATCTGATAATTTTATTCTTTAATTAGCACTGTATCATATTATTTTGACAAGGATAGAAAAAGAATCAAATTTTGTAGAATTCTACTCCTTGTTAATATCTATTTTTCATTATTAAGGAAAATCTGGTATTTTCCAGCATTATTGCCTAATTTAAAGAGTCTTAATGCCCTCAAGAGCAGCATGGTGGCCTAGAGGTGAAGATACTCGCCTCCCATTTGGAAGGTTGAGAGTTCAGTCATAGCAGGGGCAGATGTTTCTCTATCAGGAAGGAAAGAGAAAATGTGTGTGCATTCTGAATAGGCATCGGGAACAGCATTTGGCTAGTAAATACTCAGCTCCACTCAGTCGCCCTGACTCACCCTGAATAAAGGGATTACAGGGTCATAAAAAGAAGAAAAACTTTATTGCTTAGTTTTCTTGATTATCTTACTTCCTCTCTTTAAACATTTTCAGAGAGTAACATGAAAATACAGCCATATCTTGTTTTTAAAGGGGTCTATTTTTTCCAGTCATTCAACCTTTTTCTGTTTACAATTTTTCTTCTTCTTTCTATTCTGGTGCAGAGTGTACTTTCAATTGCACCTCTCTTTATTTTTGGTTCCATAATGATTATCACTGTGATGAGCATATTTGGAGTAATTTTTTTAAAATAAAGAAACAATTTTGCTACTATGGCATTTCTAGGTCTTAGGATTTGGGATCAAGATCTGTGCCTACTAGTTCTGTTTTATTGCAACACTGCACTGCTAATAACTAAAAACATAAATGTCAGCTTTGTGTATAACATTTACTGAACAAAGTTGAAATGTGACTGAATAACATTTTAGTTGGCTAAGGATGGATTTTAAGTATTCTATTTATCTCTAATTCTTCTCAGTTAACAAGTGTGCAATCTTACAGCCTTTCGCTTAGAAATATATTCATTTGAGTGGGACTTCGAACATGCTCATTTCTTTCCTTAGTTTTATGCAGATAGTACAATTTAGACTATTTTATACAAATTTTGTTAGTCCATTTCATATGTTCAATTCTCATTTTCCAACCTTTATTAAAAGTAATAAACTGCCATCCATTATTTACTGAACTTAGTACTACATAATTGAATAAACATACATAGGATTGCATAGAAAATGCATAAATTAAACATATGTTCAATTTTATACATTTGTTTGTACACACACACATACGCACAATTGATTGATTGATGAATTCTGGCAACATTTGTGATTTGTTCTAGAAGAGACCAGTCAAAAAAATTGACTGCTGTAACTTTTTTTAATATGAGCAGGTCCTGGAATTGATGTAGCTGCTCCTGATATAAACACAGGAGAAAGGGAGATGTCCTGGATTGCTGATACTTATGCCTGTACACTTGGACACAAGGTAAATTAATTTTTTGTGCAAAAAGTTTGTGGTCTAAATAACCTTGCAGCTTGCTTACTTCTCTGAAGATTTGAATTAAAGGAAAGCTGTAGGTTTGGCTATATTACATTATTTCAAGTTTATTCTCTTTTTAAGTGGTAACTACACATATTTCAGGAAATGACACAGTTCTCAGCTTTCTGGTCTTGGGAAAATAAATATTTAGTTGGCATAGTTATATACTGTTTCATATTGATGATTGCAGGATATCAACTCATATGCCTGTGTAACTGGGAAGCCCATAAGTCAGGGAGGAATCCATGGGCGCATGTCAGCCACAGGCCGTGGAATTCTATATGGAATTGAAAACTACATCAACAATGCAACATATATGGATCTTATTGGCCTTAAAACTGGTTTCCCTGGTAAAACATTTGTTTTGCAGGTAAATATAGTATTTAGGTTCAGTGGCATAGATATAATCTCATTCTTACAGGTTACTGTTTGCAAGTCTATCCTTCCAAATTGGGGCTGATACTGCATTTCAAAAGTAATAACATAGGCTAATTGGACTCAAATTGAGCTGGGATATTTGATTGTATTTATTAAAACAATCTTGTAAAAAAATGGATTTTGATATTTTATCTGATTCTAGATAATTTGCTTATATATAGCTACATATTATGTACAGTATCATATATATCAGTAATGGCAAACCTTTTTGGCATCGCGTGCCAAAAATCGGGGGAGTGCAGTAGGGGTCGTGGTTGGGTGTGCCACGCCCATAATCCTATGCGCGCAACCCTGTGCACATGCGCACGCAAACCCACCCACACATGCGCATGCAAACCCCACCCTCTTTTGAGTCCGCGATGATCTCATTTTTTGCCCTCTCCAGGGTCCAGAGGCTTCCCTCTGGAGGCTTCCAGTGCCTTCCACTTGCACCCGCAGTGCCTGCTGCTCCCTGCAGCCTTCAGAGGCAACGGAGGCAAACGCTATTCTTGGTGGAGCGGCTGTGCTTGTGTGGTCCTGATCCGAAGCCTCATGACACCACCACCCCGGCTGAGCCAAGTGCGGCTCAACTGCTCCGGGAGGCAACTGGCAACCCCAGGCGTCTCCCTGGTGGCTGGCAGGTGGTTGCAAGTGCAATGCTCCTGATGTCCAGCGCCTTCCACCAACGCAAAAAGGTTGTGCGGTGGGGAAACAGGTTCCTTGGGCGGGGTGGTGGTGAAAGAGAGATCAGTCCAGCGGGGGGGGGGGGCGTTTTCCCCTGTTTGCCACAGGAACAGCGCTGGACTGAAGTGCCTCGCCGGGCATTTTCATTCTGAGGGAGGTGGATCTTCCCTGAAATCTCCCTCCATGGACTTGAGGAGAAAGCCCCCCTTTCCCCCCTTCTCAAATTGCGGGAGGGCGGCACATCTCAACAAATTGCCGAGCTTATCAGCTAGCTGGAGAGACTAATCCACCAATGAATCCTAATCGTAGCCTCGGCCCCTCTCCTTCTCTGTCGCCAGGCACTCCGTGATTTCAGTAGGGGGAAAGGGGGGCTTCTCCCCCCTCAAGTCCATGGAGGGAACAGTGCTGGGCTGAGGTGTGGGGAGCTTTGCTTTTCATTTTCACTGACATGGGGATAATAACTCTGACAGTTTTGCAAAAAGTCATGGCAAAACTTCAAGAGTGTTTTGCACATTTCAGCCCAGCCTCTCCTTTCAAGCTCAAAGCAGAGGACGATTAAAAAGATACAATTGAATAAACGTAAACATAAACTATGTACTGCTGTTCATAGGAATTTTAAAAAGGAGTCGGGCATTGAAGGCACTCTGAACAGAGTGTTTGACTCGGAGGGGGAAAATATTAAGTTCTTTCCAAGGTAACTTGAGAGCAATGGCTGCACTAGAAACTCAATGCTTTGCACAGATTGTAGAGAAGGAAGAAGAAGAAAACAAAGCAAAGCTCCCCACGCCTCAGCCCAGCGCTGCTCCCTCCGTGGACTTGAGGGGGAAAAAGCCCCCCCTCTTTTCCCCCTTCTCAAATCTCAATGTGCCTTCTGAGAGAGGGAGGGAGAGTGTGCACCACCTCTGATTAGCTCTCCAAGCTTGGCTTCTCGCCTCTGCTGCCAGCGCTTCGCGCCTGGCTGGTGCATGGGTCACCACAGCACTTGAGCGAAGAAATCCATGCAGTCCAAGCGAGCCAGGGACAGAGAGAGAGAGCCTGTTTGCCCACGTGCCTGCTGGGCTGAGGCTATGATTAGGGTTCATTGGTGGATTAGTCTCTCCAGCTAGCCGGCGTGCTTGGCAACTAGTTGAGAGGTGCTGCTCTCCCGCAATTTGAGAAGGGGGAAAAAGGGGGGCTTTCCACTCAAGTCCATGGAGGGAGATTTCAGGGAAGCTCCAAATGCCCAGCAGGGTGCTTCAGCCCAGCGCTGCTCCTGCGGCAAACAGGGGAAAGTCGTCCCCTCCCCCATTAGTCCAATATTTTTCTCTCACACACACATCCGGGAACCTGCTTCCCTACCGCACACCCTTTCTGTGCCTTTCTCCCATGGAGGAGGACATTCTGCCTCCTAGCTCGGGAGCCAGAGGGGAGGGGGCAGCTGGGCAGGTGCGATGGTAATGGGGAGAAGGTTAGTGCACGCCCATCCGCACCCACCACCTCTGCCAGCTCAGAGCAGCTGACCCATGTATGAGCCAAGGCTGCAGGGAGCCCCTTGCGTGTTGCAGAGGGGGGCCCCAGCTTTTGCCTGCATGACAAAGCATTCCCCGTCACTAAGGGCGAATGGGAGTACCCCCAACAAGCAAAGGACGTGCCAGCAAACTGCCCGCCTGTTCTCAAGTCAGCCTGCCTCTGTCCCCACATGGTCTCTTTGGGCTCTGGCAAGACCGGATTCTTTCCTGCCCTGCATCATCTCTCCGTACCCAGAGGTGTCTGGGGCAACAGTTTCGCCTCCCCCCTACTCAAGCCCAGCAGCCTGATCATCCCACCAGATCCATCCAAGGAAGGAGAGAGAGAGCCGGGCTCAGCCGATCTGCTCTCCCCTAGAAGCAGCAGTTAAGGGCAAAAAAAAATATGGCTGAAAATGAAAGCTGAAGTCAGCTGGCCAGCGCACGCATTCATGCTGGAGCTGACAGGGCAAAGCCACGCATGCCTTGACAAATGGCTCCATGTGCCACCTATGGTACGCGTGTCATAGGTTCTCCATCACGGATATATATCATTTATTATGGTCACAAGCATTTTTGATGAGATTCATTATATGTGCATACACATGCATGCACGACATGGTGCTATTATCTTAAATGTTTCTGCTGAACGTCTCTTCATTGAAAGTTGTGGACCATTATTTATCATGCTTATCAGGTGCAAGTTGTTGGATAGAAGTTAGGGCTGAGAGAGAAAATGACTGTCACAAGGCCACCCAATTGGCTTCCATATCCAAGAGAGGAGTGGATTGATTGATTGATTGACTGATTGATTAGCCTACCTATCATGTTTCCCCGAAAATAAGACAGGGTATTATTTTCTTTTGATCCCCTCCCCCAAATAAGCACTTGGCCTTATTTTTGGGGAGGGCTTATTATTTTTGAAGTGCAGGATGCGGTGAGCGTGGTCACCTCATGGCTGCTGCTGTGTTGCAATATTTTCGGGGAGGTCTTATTATCTGGGGAGTCTTATTTTCAGAGAAACAGGATACATTTGAAAAAGAAAACAGTGAGACTGAGAGAAAATGATCTGCTGTGATGGAAGGAGGGAGGGAAGAAGGAAGGAAAGAGGGAAGGACAGACCTGGGATACTTGGAAGTGGAGAGTGTTGAAGGACGTGCCAAAGGTTTGGGACATTAACAAAGGAGAGGGAGAGAGGGAAGGCACTGAGAATATTTAAGGTTAGGCAGACTTATTGAATCTAATCTACTGTACAAGTAGTAATCACACTTATTAAGTGATTGGATTTTATAAAGGCACTGAATGAGAGATACTTTCAACAGGTTTTATAATTACAACTATCACAGCCTCCCTACAGTCATGTGATCACTATTTGGGTAACTTGGCAACTGGAATCTCCAATATTAATCATAAATTGTGGGATGCTGCCACATAATGATAGCAACTGTGACTGCCCAGACTGCCATCATAAACCAATCCCTTCACCATGTTAGCCACTGTTCTGTGAATTCTTTCTTCAACATCTTTCTTGTAAAGTATTGTCTGGTTCAGTCTGACCTCTCAAGAATAAACTAGAAATACTCAATTATTTTCTGATCTCAGTATTATAACTCTATTGATGCATTCCAAGTTTCCATTGGCTCTTTTGGCATCTGCAGCACACTGTTGGCTCATACTAAATCTATGCTCTCCCTCACAATTATGACTATTGAGCCATGTACCATTTATCTTGTACTTTGAAAGAGGAAAGGTGGAAAAAGTGCCTCCAGAAGTTGTGAATGCCCCAACACTGGAAGTCTTTAAGAAGATATTGGATAGCCATCTATCTGAAACGGTATAGGGTTTCGTGCCTAGGCAGGCGGTTGGATTAGAAGACCTCCAAGGTCCCTTCCAACTCTGGTATTGTATTTGTGTTATAAATAGCAGTTATAAGAATGTAAAGTGCTACTAGATTCCTGCTATTTTGTACCTATGCATCTGGTTCTTTCTACCTAAGTGCACAGCCCTTTATTTCTTGTGCTTGAATGACATTTTTGAAAAATAGAGGCCAGAGTTCAAGTTTAATATTAGCGAAGTTGTCATCTGAGATGATAGCAGCTTTTTTTAGCTTTGTGTCATCTGTAAATTTGCTGAACCTCTATTCTATCCCCTCATCTAGGTCATTTATGAAAATTTTCAAGAGCACTGGACAGATTATGGATAGTCAGATTAGTGAGATATGCTGCCCTGGGTGTTCTTTGGAAAGAGAGAGAGGTAGTACATATCAGCTTTGGCCTTTTCTTTTTTCTCAGCCCGCAGTGCTGATGCCTTTAACATTTTGCCTATTTGTCATCTACAACATCTACACAGAGTAATTTTTTTTTCTATATAAGGATCACAACATCTGAAGCACATTGCAGTTTGAGCATAGACTATAAAAATACCTGTTCATGGAGCCATTCAGAATAGAAAGTATTCACACCTCTATTGAATTTCTGTTGAAGTAAATTGTTACCATCTGCTTTAAGCTGCTATAAGCTTCCATATGGCCATATAATTGCTTAGGACTTATTTCTGGCAATTTGCTCAACTCCTATCCTAGTGCATCTCAGTCTTTAGGTAGAGATAGATTACTAAAACCATTCTGTAGGCTAACAAGATTTGGCTCTTAAAATGTAATCAACTCAGATTTCACAGCACAATTCATCTAAGCTAGAAGCTCTACCATGGAACAGGTCTTTCTTGTTCTTTTCAATCTACTGAAATGTAAAAAGACTTCAACAGAATGAAATCAAATTTACATGATGGGAGAAATTAGCAAAAGAAAGATTAAATAGAAAATAGTCAAAATATGTATAGGAACTGCAAAAAATAAAAAAGGAAAAAAAGGAAAAAATCTTCCAACATTTTTCAATGGGAAACAGTCAGACAGTGTTTGGAATCCCTCTGATGCCTCCATTTTAAATCCCTTCTTCTTTTACAGTTCAGTTTTGTAACTCAGAGTGGAGCTTATGTACATTACTCTACTCCATATATCTCGATCCACATTTAGCTTACACTATGAAGGGAAAGCAGAAAAACATATTGCATAGGCAGCATGTGTGCACATATACTTCTGTTTATCCTGGGGGTAAGGTTGATGTGCTTCTGCCCCCGCCCTCGCCCCCAACTTTACTGCATTATAGAGAAAAACACGGACATCTCAAAAGGTCATTACTAATAAAGATGTTAAAGGAGATCCAAAAGCCATGATTTGCATTCTTTTCTTACCTTTCTTATAGTACAATTATATAACATCATATTTATAAACTTGCTGAATTTGTTGGTAACTTCAATATATTAACTCCAATCTTTTTGTTATAGAGCATCAAATTAGGCAATTTTAAACTATAGTGC
The DNA here is from genome assembly GCF_964273705.1 of Natrix helvetica. NCBI lineage: Eukaryota > Metazoa > Chordata > Lepidosauria > Squamata > Natricidae > Natrix > Natrix helvetica. The sequence continues at coordinate 292,120,325 of NC_138548.1, forward strand.
TAATCTCTGACTAAGTCTAACTCTAAATGGTATCCAGAATTGCTCACTATGAAGTGGGGGGGGGGCAGCAGTGATATTTATCATCATGTACAGTTCTCAGCTAAAGTATCGGAGAGTAGAATTCATCCTGAAAATATAATTTTCTTTTCTACTGTATTGCTTACAGGTATTTCACTTCCAATATGATGCAGCTACTGACCAGCAACTAGGGGTCTCATAAAGAGATCATAAACCCTAAACAAAGCCTATGTGATATTCCATCTGGGTAGTTATATTGTACAGAATAAGAAAAATTCTTCTCATGTATATTTTTACATTACTTTGGTTATACTTTTTTGTCATTGATGGCTAGAGAGCAATCACAGCCTGCACTGATTGGATTAATTAGTTTGGATTTGGAATGTGTTAGCATTATGAACAGTGCCGTCATATGTCTATTGCTGCCTTTTATATTACTTGAATTTGGGGCCTCACTTGTTTAAGAAAAAGAAGATTCTGAGTATTCAGAATATCTGTTTGATTTGGTGATCATGCTATATTTCTGAAAAAAAAAGACCATGATCTATGAAAATATATGGTATAATAAGATTACAATACAATACAATACAATACAATACAATACAATAGTAGAGTTGGAAGGGACCTTGGAGGTCTTCTAGTCCAACCCCCTGCCTAGGCAGGAAACCCTATACCGTTTCAGACAAATAGCTATCCAACATCTTCTTAAAGACTTCCAGTGTTGGGGCATTCACAACTTCTGGAGGCAAGCTGTTCCACTGATTAATTGTTCTCACTGTCAGGAAATTTCTCCTCAGTTCTAAGTTGCTTCTCTCCTTGATTAGTTTCCACCCATTGCTTCTTGTTCTACCCTCAGGTGCTTTGGAGAATAGTTTGACTCCCTCTTCTTTGTGGCAACCTCTGAGATATTGGAATAATGCTATCATGTCTCCCCTAGTCCTTCTTTCTCTTAAGCTAAACATACCCAGTTCCTGCAACCGTTCTTCATATGTTTTAGTCTCCAGTCCCCTAATCATCTTTGTTGCTCTTCTCTGCACTCTTTCTAGAGTCTCCACATCTTTTTTACATCGTGGCGACCAGAACTGAATGCAGTATTCCAAGTGTGGCCTTACCAAGGCATTATAAAGTGGTATTAACACTTCACGTGATCTTGATTCTATCCCTCTGTTGATGCAGCCTAGAACTGTGTTGGCTTTTTTGGCAGCTGCTGCACACTGCTGGCTCATATTTAAATGGTTGTCCACTAGGACTCCAAGATCCCTTTCACAGTTACTACTACTGAGTAAGGTATCACCTATACTGTACCTGTGCATTCCGTTTTTGTTGCCTAAATGTAGAACCTTACTCTTTTCACCATTGAATTTCATTTTATTAGATAGTGCCCAATGTTCAAGTTTGTCAAGATCCTTCTGTATCTTAAGCCTATCTTCTGGAGTGTTGGCTATTCCTGCCAGCTTGGTATCATCTGCAAATTTGATGAGTTCCCCATTTATTCCCTCATCCAAATCATTGATGAAGATGTTGAAGAGTACTGGGCCTAAAACAGAGCCTTGGGGTACTCCACTGCATACTTCCCTCCATGTAGATGCAGTTCCATTGAGAACTACACGTTGAGTGCGGTTGGTCAGCCAGTTACCAATCCATCTGGTGGTGATGCTGTCTAACCCACATTCTTCTACTTTATCTAGTAGTAGGTTATGGTCTACCTTATCAAAAGCCTTACTGAAGTCCAAGTAAACTATATCAACGGCATTCCTCTGGTCCACTAATTTTGTCACATTATCAAAGAATGCAATAAGATTAGTCTGGCATGATCTGTTTTTGACAAATCCATGTTGGCTTTTGGCTATTACTTTGTTTGCTTCTAGGTGTTCGCAAATTCGTTGCTTGATTATTTTTTCCAGAATCTTTCCTGGTATTGAGGTTAGGCTGATAGGTCTGTAGTTTCCTGGATCTAATTTTTTCCCTTTTTTGAAGATGGGAACCACATCAGCTCTTTTCCAGTCCTCTGGTAGTTCCCCGGTGTTCCAGGATCTCTGAAAGATATAATTCAGTGGTTCTGAGATCTCGTCTGCTAGTTCCTTCAGAACTCTGGGGTGTAATCCATCCGGTCCTGGTGATTTGAACTCATCTAGGGTAGACAGGTGCTCACTTACCATTTTCTTCCCTATTTCAATTTGTGTTCCTAATTTTGTGGTGCTGCTTTTGATAGGTTGGACTGTTTTATCCCTTTGTGTAAAGACAGATGCAAAACATGAGTTAAATAGTTCTGCTTTCTCCCTGTTGCTTGTCACCTTCTTGCCACTTTCTCCTAGCAATGGACCAATTGTTTCCTTAACTTTTTTCTTGTTTTTAACATGTTGGAAGAAGCTTTTTTTGTTAATTTTTACTTTTGTGGCAAGCCTTTCTTCATTGTGAGCCTTAGCTTTCCTCACTTCATCTTTACAGGCTCGGGCTATTTGCTGATATTCTGCCTTAGTTATGTCCCCCTCCTTCCACTTTTTATACTTACTTTTTTTGTCTTTCAGTTTGTCAGATAGTTGTTTATGCAGCCATGCTGGTTTCTTTTGGGAGCTGTTGTTTTTCTTCTTCATTGGTATTGTGTTAGACTGGGCTTTTCTAATCTCATTTTTCAAAATTTCCCAAGCTTCTTGAGTTGTTTTCCCCTCGAGGATTCTCATCCATGGAATTTTTCCCAAGCTCTCTCTAAGTTTATTGAAATTAGCTTTCTTAAAGTCCAAGACTCTAGTTTGACTTTGTTCTACTACTTGTGTTTGGATAATGTTGAATTCCAATATTGCATGGTCACTTGCCCCCAGGGTTCCTATGGCTTCAACACCTTCTATCATTTCCTCTCTGTTAGTGAGAATTAAGTCCAGTATGGCTGATCCCCTTGTTTCCTTCTCTACTTTTTGGAAAACAAAGTTGTCTGCTAGGTTTGTTAGGAACCTGTTGGATCTTCCACTTGGTGCAGAGTTTGTTTCCCAGTTGATGTCAGGGTAGTTAAAATCTCCCATTACTATTGTGGTGTGCTTCCTACATACCTTAGTTAGCTGACTAGCAAAAAGTTCATCTTCTTCCTCTGCTTGGTTGGGTGGCCTGTAGTATAGACCTATGGCAATGTCATTTCCCCCACAACCTTTAATATTGACCCAAATGCATTCAAGATAGTTCTCATTATTGTTGTGCTCTATTTCTGTAGAGACATAGTTATTTCTTATATATAGTGCAACTCCACCTCCTCTTTTATTTGGTCTATTTCTTTTAAATAATTTAAATCCTTCTAGCTGTATGTTCCATTTGTCAGTTTCATCCCACCAAGTTTCTGTAATGGCAATAATATCATATCTGCCCTCTTTTACTTGAATTTCTAATTCTCCCTGTTTATTCCTCATGCTCTGTGCATTGGTATATAGACATTTGAGTCCATTTTGATTGACCTTGTGTTTACTGTCTACATAACCTGTATTATGCCTGACTGCCCCTATTTTCTTGCCACTTGTGTGATTCGTGCACATGGTATGACAATCACTATTACATGCTTGGTTTTGCTTGACAGCAGGAGTGATAATCTTACCCACACACACATCTATGTTACATGCATTTATAACCCTATGAATTTTAGAGATTACTCTCCTACCTGTTCTCCAAAGAGCTTAAATGTTTCCTTGCCCTCCAATCTGCTTCATGCTCAGTGTGGTCTTATGAAGTAGGTTAGGCAGGCTGAAAGGGGAGTAGCTGATCAAAATATAAAATTCCATAAGTTTCATAATGTCTTTTGCTTTTAACTTGAATTTTTCTCAGTAATAGGCCAGCTTTTTAATCAAGACACTGTGACTCTGAGGTAATAAATAAGTGTCAATGTATATTAGATCAGAATATCATCAAAATATTGTTTAATGGAAGCAATGTTTTACTTGGGTTGTACCTTTTTTGAGTATCAGCTCGCTCTCAGAATGGCTCTCTTGTTAATATATTTCTCCTAAAGTGGAAGTTTGCCAACCTCTCTTACGAAAGAAAAGAAAAATGTCTTTCTCCCAAAGCAATTTTTGCCTTACATTGGAAAACTTGGCAAGCAGGACAAAGCTGAAGTTCTATAAGTAACTATCTCTAAGTCACCTCTATTGTATTGAGTTTGCTGAGCAATACCTCAATAAATGCTTCACTTACTATAATTAACTTATCAAGAAAATTAAACTTGGAAGGAAGGCCCACAAATCCTTTGGGAGTCTTTGTGGATTGTTATTCTCCTATTGTCAAAGAAATCAAGGAGGGGCACAGTATACAAGCAGTTGCTAAAAGTGGAAGAGCTGAGTTACTGTGAGTTCTTTCCTAAAGGTGGTTTCTCAAGAGGCAACTGGACTTTCTGGTTTTTCTTTTAAGATGTTTCACCTCTCATCCAAGAAGCTTCTTCAACTCTGATTGAAGCAAAGCGTGTTCAAAGGAAAACCAGAAAGACCAGTTGCCTCTTGAAAAACCAGCTTTGGGACAACCATGACCTGGATGACTGAGAATCTCCATAGACCTCCATATGAGTTCTTTCCCACCTGAATTCACTTTTCCATTCTTGATGGTTAAATCTAAACTGGAATTCATCATATAATATGATTTAGTTGTTGATATCTTATTGGAAAGTTCTATAGTGATATCTTATTGGAAAGTTCTATAGTGAGTGTCATCTTTGTATTTTGCTGTTTTCTATTGGATTTTTTTAAAGTTCATTGAACAATGAATGTTTTAATGAATGCAAAGTTCATTAAGAATGTAAATGTTACAACTAATCTAAGCATACATCCTTCCTCTACAGATAAAATAGGGGAAAAGGCAACAGGGCCTGGTTTTGTGACAACAACAAAAAACATTTTTAGACTTAGATTTTTTAAAAATAATCATTTCAGCACTTGGAATTAAAGTCTTTCTTTAACTAGTGGAAGCCTCCCCCACAAGTTCTACATCCTGCAGTAGTATAAAGAAACAACAGTTTATGTATTTTATTTATTAGTTACAGGTAGTCCTCGACTTACAACAGTTCGCTTAGTGATCATTCAACAATACAATGGCACTGAAATGGCACAAAGTTACAACAGCACTGAAACAAGTGACTTATGACCTTTTTTCACACTTATGACCATTGTGTCATCCCAAGATCATGTGATCAAAATTCAGACGCTTTGGAACTGATTCATATTTATGACAGTTGTAGCATCCTAGGGTCAGGTGATCCCCTTTTGCAACCATCTTACAAGCAAAGTCATTGGGGAAGCCAAATTCACTTAACAATTGTGTTACTAAGTCAGCACTTGCAATGATTCACTTAAGAACTGTGGCAAGAAAAGTTGTAAAATGGGGCAAAACTCACTTTAAAATTGTTTCAGTAAGCAACAGAAATGTGGGGTTCAATTGTAGTCGTAAGTCAAGGACCACATGTATTTAATAGATTTTTATCCTACCTTTGTGGTTTGCTATTCCAGGTACCCTGAAGAGTGAAGAAACTTTGCTTATGCCTGTCAGCTTTGCTTTTATTTCTCAGAGTTTTTCTCCACTACTGAATTAAAATACCATCTATCTTTGAGTCAGCACAGAATAATGCAATGAAAAATTAACTGCATCCTATTTCCAATTCCTGTCCTTCTATTATGTCAGTTGAAAAGTTTTTCTTGATTTCTGAGCATGCTACTAGTTTATAGACAGCATTATTGGTTTCCCCTCTGACTATCACAAGTAAGCAGGAAAGACATCCACTAATTAGGGCACTACAGAAGATGAATCTCATTTTAAAAACCTATCTTTTCGGAAGTGATTTTCTGTTCTTCCCATCTCCCAAACTAGATTAATATGAAAGAAAGAAACTTAAAGGAAAAAAATCAAAAAAGAGAAGGCAGCCTCTGCCATGATGGCACAATTAACTAGGTTTGGTAGTTGCTGAGTTCTGGAGAAGTTGGGGAAAATGGCAAATAAGCACTTTCTCTCGCTTTAGAGTCAATTATTGAGAAAAAGCAGGACTGCTGCATCTTAAGATGTGTTCTAAAAATAGTGAAAAATGCCTCTTACTCTTCCTTAAGTGAAATTGTGGTGAGCTTTACTTTCATTTAACCTGGAGAGAAATTCAGCTTGAAAATGGAAGGGCTTGGGGAGGTAACAGAGGTGAAAGGAAAAATGTCCGATGGAGGAATGTCTATAGAGGTTCTCAGACATCCAGGTCATGGTTGTCTCAAATTTCTCTCCTGATAGAGAGAGATAATGGAAAAGGAGATTGGCTAGTGACTGGTGAGGAAATACTTCCAAAGCATACTTCTAATTACATGTATAGCTCGACTGGTGCCAAAACAATGAATGACATAGCATTACAGATTTTATTCATCTTGGGGGTATATACTGTTGGAAAATGGAGAAAATACTTTTGTGCCAATATAGATGTGGTCAAAAACTAGGAACGAGATAAAGCCAATATAATGGGGATGGAGGACTGTGATTCATGTTGACAGGGCATGATTGGGTTGGAGTTAATTGAGGACCTAGATAATTTCTTTTCTGTAAATTAACATGGGGAAACAATGCCACATGGACCAGTTCATTGAGCTTTTCTGTTTGTTAACCATCGAACTTGTAATGCTCAGTGTCAAAACAAAGAGCATTTGTATGAAAGCTAAATAGAATAATAAAAACATATTGCCAAAAAATTTTTTTTTTAAAAAAGCACATTTTAAAACCTGTCATGATTGTTAAAGATGTAATTATTCTTCAACTTGACTAATTGTGCCTGGATAAATATCTAATACATTTCCTTTGATAGGGCAATTAATTCTTAAATGCCTGACAAGCAGGTTTTTTTCCTGAAATCCTGCCCAGAGAACTGCAGGGCTTTGTCTAGGGCAGTGGTTCTCAACCTTTTTTTGGCCATGCTCCACCTAAGCGTTTCTAAAATCCTGATGCCCCCCTCCCCCCATATAATTCTTACTTTACTCAAAAAGTTAACTGTACTCACCTGGAGAAAGCCTAAAAGGACATTAACTTGGTTTAAACAGGGTTCAAATTGCCCCCATTAAAAATCAAATTGCCCCCCTGTGGGGAATGGGCCCCAGTTGGGTAGTCATCAAGAGTCAATGCTGCCTTAATGTAGCTGCTTGGTAGTTACTGCAGCTGACACTTTATCTTCCAGAGTTATCTGTTTACCTGGTGTCTTTTTTACAACTCCCGACACTGTTGTGTCAGATCCCACTGTCTTTATGGGGAAGTAAAAGAACAAGAAATTGAAGATGTTGGATAGCTATTTGTCTGAAACGGTATAGGGTTTCCTGCCTAGGCAGGGGGTTGGACTAGAAGACCTCCAAGGTCCCTTCCAACTCTACTATTGTATTGTATTGTATTGTATTGTATTGTATTGAGTAACAATGAAATAAGTTCAGTAGAGTCACCTCCAGAACTTGTAACATTAAATGTATGACTAGAGAAATGAGCCCCCTTCTTTTAGAGATAGGTCCGTGTTTCAAGAGGTAAATAAATGTTAATGTTTATTGTTAAAAGGAAAAAAGGAAAGCTAAACATTTATTGTTCATTTTAAGTATTTATTTGGAAAACATTTAGTGATGAGTGAACTTAAAACTGAAAATATGAAATTACAGAGAAAAGTTAGAAGTATCTCCCATAGGAAAATACTGTAATGGAGTTAAACAGACAACAAAAGCAAAAATCATAAAGAGACCTAAAAAGAAATTAAATCAAGTACAATAAGAAAAAGCTACCGTAATAATTTATCTAGAGAAAATATCACCTTTGGAACAGATGTTACCTTTATTTCAACTTAAGCCTCAGCTGAGGAGACAAGAGTAAATCCCACTGACTTCCGGTCTATGAGAGAATGGGAGAGGAGGGCATTCTATCTATGAAGATATAGATTGGAGGTGTTTACAAATGTTGGAGAGGATACCAGAATATACTGGGAATGTCTGAGTTCTGCCAGCAGTCAAGGGAACATTCACAGCAGAAGCAGATCTTCCTTCTTAGTCAAGATAGTGTATGTGTGTTTTGTTGCTGACTGAAAATTTGCTCTGTTTTCCCAATTTTGCTTTCACAGGGATTTGGCAATGTAGGTTTTCACTCAATGCGATACCTGCAGCGAAATGGAGCATGCTGTATATGCGTTGAAGAAGTAGATGGTGCCATCTATAACACCGATGGAATTGATTCCAGTGAACTACAACACTACAAACAAGTATGCTGAATACAAATAGTCCTCAACTTAAAACAGTCATTTAGTGACTGTTCAAAGTTAAAATCGCACTAAAAATAGTGACTTATGACCATTTTTCCCACTTACAATCAAAGAAGCCTCCCTAAGGTCACATGGTCAAAATTTAGATGCTTGGCAACTGGTTCACATTTATAATGGTTGCAGTGTCCTTTTCTGACCTTCTGACAAGCAAAGTCAATGGGGAATCCAGATTCACTTAACAACCATGTCATTAATTTAACAAATGCAATGATTTATTTACCAACTATAGCAAGAAAGGTCATAAAATGGGCCAACTCACTTAACAAATGTTTCACTTAACAACATAAATTTTGATCTCACTTTCGTAACTTGAGGACTACCTGTATATGGAGGTACTGGTGAGTTTTTTTCTCTAAAAATAATCCAATGCAGATAGGCTCTAGCCTATTTCCGGCACAGATGGACCACTAAATATTAGTGAAAAACATACTTCCCTGTTTTTTCTCTCTTGGCTTGGCTAACTGATGTTTTTATTCCAGGAACATGGCACCATTGTTGGTTTTCCAAAGGCTAAGAAACTTGAGGGCAGTGCCCTTGAGGTACCTTGTGATATCCTTATTCCTGCTGCTATTGAGAAACAGCTTACAAAGGCAAACGCTCATCGTGTCCAAGCAAAGGTATTGTTTAGAGACAGTTATTTTTAATCTCATAAACATCAGTCTTGTTTCTAGTAAGAAAAAAAAGCTGAGGCCTGGTTAATTGATGATAAAAAATATATACAGATAGTCCTCAATTTATGATCACAATTGAGCCCAAAATTTCTGTTGCTAAGTGAAACATTTGTTATTATACAAACTTCCTTGCCACTGTTGTTAAGCAAATCACTGCAGTTATTAAATTAGCAACAAGGTTGTTAATTGAATCTAATATCCCCATTGACTTTGCTTGTAGGAAGGTCGCAAAAAAAGTTTATGACACTGCAACGGTCATAAATATGAGTCAGTTGCCAAGTGTCTGAATTTTGATCATGTGACCTTGGGAATGCTGCAATGATTGTAAGTGTGACAAACTCTCATAAGTCCCTTTTTTCAGTGCCATTGTAACTTTAAGTGGTCACTAAATGAATTGTTGTAAATCGAGGACTACCTTTATTGATGTATCTGATACTTCAGTGAAAAAGACAGTTCCAATATGCAGTGACTAGAAAAATGAAAAATAGTAAGTTCTGTATTACAGATCAGTAAGAAAGTGTCTAAAATAAAACTAAGGACATTTAATTGCCCTCAGGGAAATATTTGCTGTCTGTGTATTGAGCACCATGCATTCTTCTGGTTGCTGCCTTCGACTTACAACCACAAACATTTCAAACATTGCAAGAAGGGAGAAGATGACTTCAAGTTCTCTTTCTCTCTTCTAGCAGTGTTTGAGACACACTCATATTTAATTTAATTTATTTATTAGTATCTCGCCCAAGGTTACCCAGCCGGCATTCCTTGCTAAGGACAGTCTCAAACTCACAATCTCTGACCTTCTAATCCACGACCCCAAAACTTACGCTACCAATTGAACCGGTCATTAACCAATAATATGGATCATTAAGTGAATGGAGTCCCAGTGCAGGGTTGCTTCAAGAGTAGGGGATGGTAGAGGAGGCCTGGTGCAGGCCGTGTGTGAGTTGGACAGGGTGTTGCAGTGCAGCACAAACACTAGGAGGCTGGAAAAGAAACTATAGCTTGGTTGGAATGGGAAGCTTCAGCCACACCAGTCCAGATTTCAAGTTCTCCTTACAGTGTATGACACATATATCAGAGGTGGGTTGTTGCTGGTGTTGCTGCTGGTTCGCTTCGCACGTGTGCACCAAATGTGTATTGCGCGCGTATGGGCAGTTGACTGCAAATTGTTCTGTGCACATACAGAACATGAAAAAATTAGTAAAAAACAAGCCTGCAACAGCAGCGGCGACCAGGGAACCAGTTCGGGTGTGTGGCCAGCCTGCTGCCCCTACCAGTTTGGGGACCCAGTCCCAATTTCCACTACCGGTTCACTCGAACCGGTGCAAACCGGTAGCAACCCATCTCTGACATATATGTATGTGTGTGAGTGCATATGCACAATTCCCACCTCGATATAGGAACTGACCTGGCTGAGGACGGGAATCAAACACATCAATTTGGTATCACTATACCCCTGTAAGAGACCTAATGTCAGCCCTCTTTGAAGTCCATTGACTCTTATCTGGCGTGAATTTGCCTTGACAGCTAGTAGATCAGATTCGTATGTATAGGTTGCATGGAATAAACTCGAAGTACTTTTGAGCTCTATTCTGACTCCTGATTTCCTGCCCCTCGCCTTCTTTAAAGCCCAATGCTTTAAAGAGATGAAGGAGACGTCTTTCGAGAATAGACAAACACACAGAGGTACCTCAAACATTGCAAGAAAGAAGTTTGGAATTCTCCTTCCTTCCTTGCAATGTTTGAGACGTGTGTGACTCCCTCCTCTCCTCCTTTAAAGTTCTTCCCCACCATCTTATGGACTCCAGTGGATTTTTTTTTTCTTTTTCTAATTGATAGCACCTTGGACAGTAGGCCAAAATCCCTGGCAACTGTAGACTGGTAAGATTGGTGCTCCACGTAGGGCAGGGGGCTGGGGGGGATAAATCCAACCCTGGCAATGGGGGATGGGCAAAGGCTGGGGCAAGCACTGCTGCAATAGGTAAAGCCACCAGTGGGAGGAAAGCCACTGGCAGGGATGGTTCAGTTGCTGTTTCATTGTAGCTGTTGGCACCCACTTCTGGGATGGAGCCATGCGGCCAGGGACACTGTGGTGCAGCGACCTACCATCCTTGCCTAACATAAGGGATATCTGTTACTACAGATATCTTCCAAAAATATGGGGATGGGGAAAAGGGTATGTGCCTAGTGGGATAGGAAGTAGGCCTGTGGGGTTAAGATTGGGGAGGAGTGAGGGGAAGATAGATGGGGTGGGGTGCTTCAGTGTCCCTGCGGTTAATTGTAAAGGCGAATGATTGCACGAATGCTGCAGTGGCAGTAACTTCGAAACTGGATCATAAATAGCTTTTGGAAGGCTCCGTTGTAACTCAAACAGTTGCTAAGTGACCCGTCATATGTTGAGGATTGTGTTTAACTCTTGTAAAAATGCATGAGGTAACTCATTATGACTTGCATGATGAGAGAAAATTAGAATGTTACAGACATGAGGGGTCTCTAATTTTAATCCTGAGCTACAAATATTCTCCTTTAATGTAACAGACAGACATTTTAGCTTAGAAAAAAAGTAAATGAAGAAAGATATCAAAGTGTGTTAAAATCACTCATGACTAAAAAAAAATAGAGAGACATTTTTCTCATCTCAAAATATAAAGTAGAATCAGCCAACCAAACTAATTGGCAGGAGATTTAAATAAGACAAAGCACTACTTCATATCACATATAATTAGACTTTGTGTTTTAGCTGTGATAATTCTGGTTTATTCTTTTATCTTTGTCATGCCTCACAGATTATTGCTGAAGGTGCTAATGGCCCTACAACTCCAGATGCTCATGACATCTTTTTGCAGAGAAAAATCCTTGTACTTCCGGTATGTCTGCAAACATGATGGCTCCATTAATGCCCATGCTCTGCTATTTGGGCCTCTAGCTTATAGATTGTTGTTGGGCGTTGTCCACCTTGTAGCACCTTGGAATACTGGACAATCCTTTGGGAATGCAGTTAAATGTGACTGGATTTTGCAGTACATTGAAAATATCCAGAGCAATCTAACGAAAGTTGAATACACAAGGCAACTTGCATTTTTTTGTATGGATTTTTGAATGTTACCTCTGTTTGTATATTAATTCCTAATTTTGAATTGGTAGCAAAATGAGGTTAAAATAGAAGTATATGACTTTATTTTATTACATTTATTTTTGTGTTGTATTCTATATAAATTAGCCTTAATGTGAACTGTAAAATTAAAACCATGTCCATAATGTCATAATCTTGTCCTGTGGAATATAAATATTTGTAGTCCATTGGACTGAAATAAAGAATATATGCATTCGCTAATGTTGAGGTTGTCTTAGGTTCATTATTGAGTTTCACCATAGCTGGCCAAATACAGGAGTAAGTATAATTCTCACTGTGCAATAAGGTAAAGTCCCAAGTATCCCAAGGATATGAATTGGAAGTAGGCATGCATCAAGAACCAGCAACTTTTTTTAGCTGAGAGTATATATATGAACATTTGAGAAAATGTTAAGAGTATTCTTATAAAATGTCTGCTGGGAACTCCTCTATTCTTCTCTTTTATGATTTTCTACATAATCTCTGCTTATTTTAATTTTTTCCTGAGGTGTGTATACTTTAAAATACAATTTTGGGTCTGCATTACATCATTTTTATTTTTGAAGTAAGCTTGTGGAATCTGTTCCTCTTAGGCATGAAAAGTAAATGGAAACTGTGTTTTGCTTTGCAGCTAATTTCCTTCTCCCCATAACTAATTCAATTATTCAAGTAGGACTCTTATAAATGACAAGAAAAACACTGGTGCTGTATTTGGGGCCCCAAGTTCTGTGTTTAAAAGAATATGTGTTTAAAAGAACAGCATAATGTCCATATTCATAGACAGTACAAATTGTTTAGAGCAAAGAAATGTCAAACAAATTGTTCTTCAATCTGTGAACAGATGGGAAAATAGCAGAGGTGACTACAGAGGTACATTTACATTGATGTAATATGTGAAGATGTGATGACTAACCAAGAAAGAGTTATTGGAGTCCTAAGAAAGAGTTCATTGAAAACTTTGCCTCAGTGTGCAATGGTTGTTTAATAAGGGGAGAAAAAAGATCAAATGCATCTATTTAAAGTGGAGATAGAGATAGAATAGCACAATCCCCTTGCTATGTTGTGGGCAAGATGTTTTCATTGTATTGTCCTAAAATGTGTTGCTGAAAATGTCTGTATTTGTATTTGACCAAACAGTACTAAACAACATGTTGTAGGGGCTTTCCATAATTCATTTGACCTAAAATATTTTCAGTTGGTCAATCCAGGAAGCAATTTCTGTTCTAAGAACCAGTGTATATTCAGAAGTTTACAGAACTTGAAACCTACCATTTGGTACAAGTATGAATAAAACAAGAAATTTGTGACTGGTTTTTGGCTACCCAGTGACATTTGGCACTAGTTTTTTCCCCCCTGTGACTATGATATTACACTACTTCATTTGCCTCCTATTGTTTTTTCTCCCCCTCCCCTTTTAAAAACCATCTAGTGATAATTGTTTACTTATTTAGAGACTCTGAATGGCTGACTTCCTAATCTTACGATAACCTCAAATTGTTCAGTATTTTTAATCACTGTTGCTAATATAAAAAGGGAAGGGGCAAATGTCTAGGCTTTTGAAGTCTGTATTATCATTCATCCACAGCACAGGAAATAAATTTCTGTGCTGCAGTAAAGTTGGGTATTCTTTATCTTCCGCATTACAAGATAATCAATGTATTGTAATACAGGTGCCTGAGCTCATTTTCATTGTCAGTAAGTAGAAACCAAACAACAATGTGTTCGTTATTTTTAAATTTTTGTGTTGCTTTTTTATATGAATTTATAACATTCTCAGAGTTCTCTTACAGAAAATTCATCAAGTGACTGAAACTATTTGTTTCTTCATGACAGGATTTATACATAAATGCAGGTGGTGTGACAGTTTCCTTTTTTGAATGGCTGAAGAATCTCAACCATGTCAGCTATGGGCGTCTTACTTTCAAATATGAGCGTGATTCTAACTATCATCTGCTGATGTCAGTGCAACAAAGTCTGGAGAAAAAATTTGGGAAAAGCTGTGGAAGTATCCCTATTATACCCACACCAGAATTTCAAGCTAGAATAGCAGTAAGTTATATATTTAACTCCCCTTCCCTTCCCTTTTGGAGCATTCTCTTAAACAAAAAATGCCTAGGGCACTGTATTTCTCATGAAGTCACATGGGGATTTTCATTCCTCACAACTTTCACCAAAAAGGAAATGTTAGGTAATTATCTAAAACATATAGAACCAAGAATGGAAGGAACCAACATCTCTTTCTGGTAATGAGGGCATTGAATCTTCATATATGAAACCATTCGCCATCTCCTGGATCTAGTGTATAAACCTGCTCCTCACCCCATCCCATTCCAATTATCCAAAGAAGCCAGGAGAGGCAAGAATCCAATTTGTAGGTGGATGACATCCTAGAAAGCCACTTTCTTAACAGGCATAAAAGAAGGCCTAATTACCACAGGTAATTCAACTGGGTGGCCCTTACCCAAGACAGCATTATCTAGAACAGGGATTCCCTAACTGCTGGTCTGTGGCATGCCAGCAACATGGTCACGCAAACAAGTGAAGCCCCATCCACGGAATGCAGGCAGCACACAAAACCACACCCCTCTAGTCCACAGAAAAACTCCACAGAAGTGGTCCCTGGTGCCCAAAAGGTTGGGGGCCACTGATCTAGAAGAAGGTCTCTGAAACAGCCTGCCAATGCAATAAGAAAGGTTTTGTTAAGTCTTAGGTTGGCAAGTCAGCATCTGTGGACTGATTTTGTTCTCACATCAATGACCTGAGATAGGTTGGGACCAATACACTGTATGTATTTTACAACCCATGGTTCCAAATCCATTCAGTCCATTACATTGCAAAACAAAAGTGAGAAATAATCTAAACATTGATAGGAAAATAGAATGATATACAGTATTTTTCTTAAGTTTGTATTTTTTTCAAGGGTGCCTCAGAGAAGGATATTGTTCATTCTGGACTAGCTTTCACCATGGAACGTTCAGCCAAGGTAAGTATTTCTGGGTTGCATTTATCACTGTCTTTTAAAAAATCATTTTGTTTTTCATACAATAGACTTTTTACTTTATGCTTGTGTGTCTGTAATATCCATTGCTGCATTACTGAAATAATTGTCACTTTTACAGTGGTACCATTTTTATTCAATAATTACTTTTTAGGTTTTGGTTTCAGACCAGAATACTAGCTCCACATTGCTTATGTTTATATGTTATTTTCCAGCAAATCATGACTGTAGCCACAAAGTATAATCTAGGCTTGGACCAGAGAACAGCTGCCTATATTTGTGCCATTGAAAAGATCTTTAAGACTTACATTGAAGCAAGTTTCATTTAATGAAACTACCCACTGCTGGCCTTCAACTTGCTGGTTAAAAAATACAAACAACAAAAAAGTATGTATTACTTTAGAAGATAAGGAACTTCTAAGCACGAAAGCTGGATCAAGATGTTGCTGTTATGTTATAGAACATTTTTCTCTTGTTTTTATCCTATTCCTTTCTTTCATTTTCACAGACTTTCTGAGATATAATTATTATTTTTCCTGAGTTTCAGTTTCGATCTATAGGTAGATGCTTTGTTGTTGTGCAACTCTATGTTACTCCTATTTCATTTGTCCCTAATTCTTTCCTCTATTTTGGTCTTTGCGATACCACTTTTCTATCTGTTTTGTGACTTCCTCTGCAGATGAGATTTATTACGAATTAATGTTTTTTTTAAGTTGTCAACTTGGATTCTGAATCTGGCAAAGTTTATTCCTTGCAATAAACCTTCTTATTTATTTTTATTTTCAATATCATACATATAATCAGTATTTATATCCTTGATCTTCTGTGCTGCAGAAACAAACCCACATGCTGATTACGTCACCAGATCATGCCCCTTAGCGGAAGTGACGTGCACAACCCCCACCCTCCGGATATGACGTGCATAGCCCTCCTCCCCGGCTGTGATGTGCATAATTGACCTCACGTGGCGCAGGATTCACAAGGTCATAACCCTAACCGGATATGTTGTATTGGCCTAAGCCCATTATGATAAGCACGAGTAGCCCTAACAGATAAGGTGTCGTGCAAGGTCCTAGCCCTATTTTTTCAGATAAGACATGTTGAACCTAACCCCATCAAGAAAGATTCCAAGCCTCTGGGTACATGATTAGCTTAACCCTAGACTAATTCTATGGACATTAAAGGGGAAGGGGGGTTGTGAAATAAACAAAATGTTTTTTTATTTCTAATCATTCTCTTAGGGCCTGCATTTAACCCCATTTCCCCCCCCCCCCAAAAAAGGTATTTATTTCTAGGCAATGTTGGTTTTAGTTTTTGTGGAGACAGGGCCTGCATTTAACCCACCTTTTTTTCTAAAAGGTATTTATTTCTAGGAGGTTTTAAAAATATTTCCTCGAAGACCAGGGGGGGGGGGGAAACACAGCCCTTTTAAACCCTGCAGCTGGTTTTTACCTTTGTAAAATCTAAAGACACATATTTTGCCAATTGCACCCTCAAATACTCATGTAACCGTTTGAAGACCACCTACAGGAAAAGACAAGGAATATTAACAGGAATTAAAATGTTCACAAGAGGCAAGCTGCCAGGCTGCGTGCAGAGGTTAAGCCTTGTTCAGGCATGTCTGGGAAATGCCTGGGCATGTCATACCCACCCACCCCCTGTGATTCTGGGCATGAGCAAGAGGCTTGTCTGGGACATGCCCCGCCATGCCTTATCCACCCACCCACCCAGCCCCTGTGATTCTGCGCATGTGCAAGAGGCATGCCAGGGACATGCCTGGGCATGTCATACCCCCTGTGATTCTGGGCATGCGCAAGGCACAAGGACTTGTCATTGGGAACTTTGTGCAGGTAGCCCCCTTAATTCCAGCAATCTCTTGAAGATTGCAACCTCTGATTCCAAGGATGTTTTTAAAGCAACAGCAAAAGCCAGCATCACATGCTCTGACACAAGACCCAGCCACCAGAATGCAACAAACCTTGTTGCAAGGGTTATGATAAAGAATTTTTTTTATTCAGACCCGTTTTGCACGGTTGCAGCATGGTGTGTTGTAATTTTAACAATGAGGTGTAGAGTACTTACCGGACAGTATGTGAAACAGCTAATGATGCTTCATTACCTCCCAGCAATGGTAAGTAAATATGTTTTTAATTTATGATATTGTAAATGACACTGGAGTGGATATTTCACTAACAAGATGCACTTTATATTTTGCAGACTCCAAAATAATAACATCTAGTCGGCAAACACTTCAAGACACTCCGATTTTATATTCCAGTGCTAATTGCCACGGTCACAAAGCTTCTGCAGATTTTTCTGATCTAGACTATAACTGGGATTCTGAGCTATCCCAGAGACTACGCTATCTATTCTACAAGTAGTAGAACAAAGTCAAACTAGAGTCTTGGACTTTAAGAAAGCTAATTTCAATAAACTTAGAGAGAGCTTGGGAAAAATTCCATGGATGAGAATCCTCGAGGGGAAAACAACTCAAGAAGCTTGGGAAATTTTGAAAAATGAGATTAGAAAAGCCCAGTCTAACACAATACCAATGAAGAAGAAAAACAACAGCTCCCAAAAGAAACCAGCATGGCTGCATAAACAACTATCTGACAAACTGAAAGACAAAAAAAGTAAGTATAAAAAGTGGAAGGAGGGGGACATAACTAAGGCAGAATATCAGCAAATAGCCCGAGCCTGTAAAGATGAAGTGAGGAAAGCTAAGGCTCACAATGAAGAAAGGCTTGCCACAAAAGTAAAAATTAACAAAAAAAGCTTCTTCCAACATGTTAAAAACAAGAAAAAAGTTAAGGAAACAATTGGTCCATTGCTAGGAGAAAGTGGCAAGAAGGTGACAAGCAACAGGGAGAAAGCAGAACTATTTAACTCATGTTTTGCATCTGTCTTTACACAAAGGGATAAAACAGTCCAACCTATCAAAAGCAGCACCACAAAATTAGGAACACAAATTGAAATAGGGAAGAAAATGGTAAGTGAGCACCTGTCTACCCTAGATGAGTTCAAATCACCAGGACCGGATGGATTACACCCCAGAGTTCTGAAGGAACTAGCAGACGAGATCTCAGAACCACTGAATTATATCTTTCAGAGATCCTGGAACACCGGGGAACTACCAGAGGACTGGAAAAGAGCTGATGTGGTTCCCATCTTCAAAAAAGGGAAAAAATTAGATCCAGGAAACTACAGACCTATCAGCCTAACCTCAATACCAGGAAAGATTCTGGAAAAAATAATCAAGCAACGAATTTGCGAACACCTAGAAGCAAACAAAGTAATAGCCAAAAGCCAACATGGATTTGTCAAAAACAGATCATGCCAGACTAATCTTATTGCATTCTTTGATAATGTGACAAAATTAGTGGACCAGAGGAATGCCGTTGATATAGTTTACTTGGACTTCAGTAAGGCTTTTGATAAGGTAGACCATAACCTACTACTAGATAAAGTAGAAGAATGTGGGTTAGACAGCATCACCACCAGATGGATTGGTAACTGGCTGACCAACCGCACTCAACGTGTAGTTCTCAATGGAACTGCATCTACATGGAGGGAAGTATGCAGTGGAGTACCCCAAGGCTCTGTTTTAGGCCCAGTACTCTTCAACATCTTCATCAATGATTTGGATGAGGGAATAAATGGGGAACTCATCAAATTTGCAGATGATACCAAGCTGGCAGGAATAGCCAACACTCCAGAAGATAGGCTTAAGATACAGAAGGATCTTGACAAACTTGAACATTGGGCACTATCTAATAAAATGAAATTCAATGGTGAAAAGAGTAAGGTTCTACATTTAGGCAACAAAAACGGAATGCACAGGTACAGTATAGGTGATACCTTACTCAGTAGTAGTAACTGTGAAAGGGATCTTGGAGTCCTAGTGGACAACCATTTAAATATGAGCCAGCAGTGTGCAGCAGCTGCCAAAAAAGCCAACACAGTTCTAGGCTGCATCAACAGAGGGATAGAATCAAGATCACGTGAAGTGTTAATACCACTTTATAATGCCTTGGTAAGGCCACACTTGGAATACTGCATTCAGTTCTGGTCGCCACGATGTAAAAAAGATGTGGAGACTCTAGAAAGAGTGCAGAGAAGAGCAACAAAGATGATTAGGGGACTGGAGACTAAAACATATGAAGAACGGTTGCAGGAACTGGGTATGTTTAGCTTAAGAGAAAGAAGGACTAGGGGAGACATGATAGCATTATTCCAATATCTCAGAGGTTGCCACAAAGAAGAGGGAGTCAAACTATTCTCCAAAGCACCTGAGGGTAGAACAAGAAGCAATGGGTGGAAACTAATCAAGGAGAGAAGCAACTTAGAACTGAGGAGAAATTTCCTGACAGTGAGAACAATTAATCAGTGGAACAGCTTGCCTCCAGAAGTTGTGAATGCCCCAACACTGGAAGTCTTTAAGAAGATGTTGGATAGCTATTTGTCTGAAACGGTATAGGGTTTCCTGCCTAGGCAGGGGGTTGGACTAGAAGACCTCCAAGGTCCCTTCCAACTCTACTATTGTATTATTGTATTATTGTATCTGGTTGAGAGGCAATCATAGAATCACAACTAACACTGTCTGCTGGGGATGCAGGAAGTCCATCGCCATGCATTTTTGTTTTTTTGCAGACCGGCTCTGGTTAAACAAACAAACAAAAAGTTATCACCAACATTCCTAATAAAGTAATACCAACACACACACACACAAACACACACACCCCTTTAGTTTCTAAAAAATAATACTAATAGTTTTGTAGTTTGATAAAATGCTAGATATTATACCTCCTAACATCATTCGTGTTGTGTGGCTTGTGGAAGGCTGAAGGGTCATGTCATGCTGGGGGCCCCTGGTGTTCTGCGAGAATAGTGAGCTCCACGAATGGCTGATCATCCTCCCATTCTGAAGGAAAAGAAAACCCTAATGGTCAGAATTGTTGCAGAAATGTTTATTAGAATCTAAATGTATTAAAGTATGAAAGATAAATACCTTCATTTGCCCTCAAAAATTCTGAGTCTGTCAATTCATTCTAGTGAAAAAAATGAGCAGTCAAACAAACAAGCAAGCAAGCAAGAATGTTATAAACACATTTTACATATAAGGGGTCAGTGTTTCAAAAAAATTAGGCATAAAACTATTTACAATTGTAGCTCCCCTCAAACATTATGAGTCTATCAATTCATTCTAGTGAAAGAAAATTATCAATCAAACAAACAAGCAAGCAAGCAGACAGGAACACTATAAAAACCATATTGCATCTAAGTGTTTCAAAATTAGGCATAAATTTACTTACAATAGTAGCTTCCATTCTGAATAGGGTTCTTCTTAGCAGATCAAATGGCTCCGGAGGTATGGCTATGCCAGAAACCCGCAAACATGACTGGCCAAGTATGGGACCTACTTTTATACACCCTGGTGATGCCACAAATTAATCACATCAGAAAAGAGGAGTTCTTCACATCTTTTACAAAACTGTCCACCCTGCCTACCCAGGAAGATGCATTTGAATAGTAGACAATGTCACAAATTAATCACATCAGAGTTGGTGAGTTCTTCACACCTTTTACAAACACTTGCCAGGTCCCCCACCAGCATCTGAAAATCCCGAATGAATAATATCACATGACCATTGATTAAACGGTACCTCTGTGTTTAACAACTGACAAGGTTAAACAGGAGGGTCAGCAAAAGAAAAAAAACATAATACATATTACGTATGATTTGTAAAACACATTTTATTATAAATTTCATAGCTTTAACAGTTTCTTGTAATTAATTTATGTTACATTCTGGCATATGAACCTCTTCAGATCCAATGGCAATTCAGCTTCAATCTTTGACATTAATGACTGTGGTTTACTGCTCTTCTCGATACACTGTATGAATGTCTTGAGCTCACCAAGGGAATCCTGGGAGAAATATAATTTATTCACTGTCAAAAATACTGTTGATGATCCAGAGAACATGCGGCATAGAAAGTCTAATACATAAGCTGTTAATAAGATCTGTTTCACTGTTATGTTGACATTATCTTCTGATTTTAAGCAGCCAATTAAACAATGAGGTATTATTTTAATAACAAGTGATTTCAGAACCTGTGGCATGCTGACATTTTGAGGCTCCACCATTTCTAAAGCAGGAAATAAGGTAGAATTAGATTGGCTGTTTCAACTAATCAAAATACTGTTTTCTTTATTTTTATATTTACTTACCATTTGATATTTTGCAGAACCTGCAATAACAAGGCTTTATAAGTTCATTCTCTTCAATGAAGCCTGTAGCTCAGATCTTTTTCTCATTCTACGCCCACGCTTAGGAGGTTTGGCGGTCAAATTTACATCAAACAAATCTCCATCTGAGGTTGCCATCTTCAAGAGACTGCTGGAATTAAGGGGGCTACCTGTATAAAGTTCCCAGCTCTTGTAATGAGAAGTCCTTGTGCCTTGCGCATGCCCAAAATCACGGGAGATATGACATGCCCAGGCATGTTCCTGGCATGCCTATTGTACATGCACAGAATCACAAAGGCTGGGTGGGTGGGTAAGGCATGCTCAGGCATGTCCCAGACAAGCCTCTTGCGCATGCCAGAATCACAGAGGGTGGGTATGGGTGGGTATGACATGCCCGGGCATTTCCCAGACATGCCTGAACAAGGCTTAACCCCTGCATGCAATCTGGCAGCTTGCCTCTTGTGAACATTTTAATTCCTGTTAATATTCCTAGTCTTTTCCTGTAGGTGGTCTTCAAACGGTTACATGAGTATTTGAGGGTGCAATTGGCAAAATATATGTCTTTAGATTTTACAAAGGTAAAAACCAGCTGCAGGGTTTTAAAAGGCTGTGTTTTTCCCCCCAGTCTTCGAGGAAATGTTTTTAAAACCGCCTAGAAATAAATACCTTTTAGAAAAAATGCAGGCCCTGTCTCCACAAAAATTAAAGCCATCATTGCCTAGAAATAAATAACTTTTCCGGGGGGAAAAGTGGGGTTAAATGCAGGCCCTAGGAGAATGATTAGAAATTTAAAAAAATTTTTTTTTTTAATTTAACAACCCCCCTTCCCCTTGAATGTCCTTAGAATTAGTCTAGGGTTAAGCTAATCATGTACCCAGAGGCTTGGAATCTTTCTTGATGGGGTTAGGTTCAACATGTCTTATCTGAAAAAATAGGGCTAGGACCTTGCACAACACTTTATCTGTTAAGGCTACTCATGCTTAACATGATGGGCTCAGGCTAATACAACATATCCGTTTAGGGTTATGACCTTGTGAATCCCACGCCACATGAGGTCAATTATGCACATCATAGCCGGGGAGGAGGGCTATGCACATCATATCCGGAGGTGGGGGCTGTGCACGTCACTTCCTCTTAGGGGCATGATCTGGTGACGTAATCAGAACGTGGGTTTGTTTACTTTGATGATGTCACTGATCAAAAGTACTGATAATTTTCATCAAAAAAGGTATATATTCTTTCTACTGTAATTTGTTTCTCATATACAGTATGTTCCCAAGATCCTGCAACCTAAATTGCAGCTTGTACCTTTAAAGGAATATTATCATTGCATTGTTGAATAACACTGACGAAATATCGTATAGTAGTAAGGGAATGTAATGGCAAAGATCTATCCAAATCTCTGGATAACATTCTGTTAATTAGTCTTTCCAGTCACATTTCTGAAAGGATGTATGCTGTGACAGAACTAATGAAAAAAAGAATTCTGCCTTAGATATCTGGGCAGAAACCTTTATGTAATTGTACTCTGTTCAGAAGCAGCAGCAGGATCTCTTTATTCAAGGAAGCTGATTCACATTGTTATAGTAGGCTGTAACATAGTCTGATAAACTTGGTAAGTTTCTTTTGTATGCACACTTGCCTATTTTTTCTAAGCAACTACAGAAATTACTTCCTATATTACTAGTGAATTTTCAGGACTTGGCAAAAATCAAGGCAGCCATGTGCTCTATACTTGTGACTCAATGGACAACATTCACAAAAACGAGGAATCTCTTTCAAACACAAATCTTTTTCCCCTAGAAAGATTGACTTTTAAAGTTTAAATAAATAAATTTGATAGACAGATAGACAGACGGACAGACAGACACGGTAAATAGATACATAGATAGAAATAGATGAATATTAATAATAAAATAGCTATAAGTTTGGGAACAGAATTGCATTGTGAGTCATTGTTTCTTTTGGTTTAAGAAGGTCAAGGTTATTATTTTTATAAAGCATCCAAAAGTTTTAATAAATTTAAAAAGATTACTAAGATCTAATTAACATAGACAAATTTAATGGGCAGAGTCTAAAAAGTAGCCAAGTATTTGAAGTATTTCCATTCCCTAAGGGTTGTAGATTTAGTCACACCATGTTTGGGCATTCGACTAATCATGTTCCACTTGTAAATGTTATCAGCAGGAATCCCATAGGTCGTATCCGATTAGGTCTAAGTAACTTATAGGCACTTACGTCTCTCCCACCTGGCTCATAATTTGTTTATACATTGACATCTGCTGTGATAGTTCTTTGGTCGTAAAATTCAGTATCATAAAAAGGGGTTTGCCACCAGAGGGCAGGGTTGACCTTAACTAGGAGGAAAAAGGAAAGTGAGAATAAGAAAAGAAAAATGACTGATGATAACCATAAAAGATAAGCCTAAGAAAGGGACAGGTACTGGTAATCATTTGTGACAAGAGAGTTGAACAGGAAAAAAAGCCTGTCAATTTCACCTTGCATTATCACTATATACTGTACAATTGGTGTCTGTCTTGGTAGAAATTGCTTTTCATCTCATTCAGGTTGATTTGGCTGCAGTAAGGCATGTTATATATTCAAGTCAAGTCCTAGCTTTCCTATGAGTGCATTGAATTCCAAAGGGAATTACATTTGAAGGCAACTTTTATACCAAAAAGCATAAAAAATTCACAATACTATGTTAGCTTGGAAAATAAGTTTTGGTTCTTTGGCAGTAGAAATGATTATGTAAATGTTCCAGGAAATATATTGTGAACCTAGGTTGGGCAAAGTTTATTTTTTTCTAAAATTAATTCAATTTGGTGGTATCAGCAGTTGCATACTATCTTTAAATAATTCAGAAAGCATTGAGCTGCTATTAGAACTCAAGCAAGAGATTACTATAAAAAGTCAGCTATGTAAAAATGATTGCATAAATATTTTGTAGTTGCCATTCTTGTAAACGTGATTATAAATTTTGTTAGTGGAAGTTTTGGTGCCATGTCTATCAGCAGAATTGGAATGCTTGATTATAAAGTTTGACAAGCAGCAGCAGCTTTAAACTGTTAACTTGTATCAGGCTTTGGTAAAACCTTTAAGCTTCTGAGCAAAATATTTTTGACAAAAAAATATTTTTATTGAAAAATAAGCCATGTAATAATATGTATGCTTCTCCTTCTTTCACAATTATTAAAAAAATATGACCTCTTATCATAGCCTTTAAAGTTAGTCTTTAATCACGTAGTAAAAGTCAGTAAATCAGCATTGCAACTGATTAGGTGTTGGATAGTATGCTACTACGTTATATGCTGGGAACACTTTAAAGGGGCTGTTGAATTCCTCATTAGTGGGGCAAAGATTTCTGTTATTACTGCCAGATTTGGGCTACAAAAATCTAGATGACAACCAGATGATGATGATATTTTAATTATTATTTTTATTGACTGAGGTTTCTCCCTCTAGTTTAAGAGGAATCTTCTCTGGAATCATTTAAGTTGCTAAGCATTAACTGCTTTGAATACTGGCTTGAAATATGATTTATTTAAAGAATAAAATAGATGAGGTGCCTCAAGACTAATGGAACATGGATCAACATATGTGTTTGTATGCATAATTTCTGTTCTTGCAGATTTTGAATTGGGTTTAGGTCAGCTCATAAGAATAAGCAAAAGAGATGTTCATGCCAACTATTTTTACCTGTTCTACATATACATAGTTCTTGTGTTTGTGTTTCCCTTGTGATAGCTATTCATTGAAAGCAGTCACAGTTTTTGGAATCAAACAGGAGAGGTGAAATTCAATTAATGTGAGAAGAAGTAACAGCCCAGACATGGTGGCCATGGAACGGAAGTGTTTCAAATAGATCCTGGCTTAACTGATTCACTGCAAGTCTGCCTGGGAATATACTTTTACACTATCGGGACTGTGTTTTTACCTTTGATCAGGATTGCCAATACCTTCCTTAAATCCACATGGTTTTCTTTCAGCTATATGGGGCGAAACATATATGGAATATCCAGGGTTAGTTTTGAACATGGACACATGCATGGGTCTAGTAAAGCTTTACAGCTCTGCTGCTTTCATTTGGTAGACTGTGCTTCTTCCTATTATTTATAGACTTAGTGTGCACACTGTGCTGAGGCATAGTAGGGTTAAATTTCAAGCTCTGTCTTACAGTACATTAATGGGGTTTCCTCCTATTCTTGAGTCAAGACAAAGTATAAGAATGTAAACCCCTCCCCACTTTAATAACCTGCTCTTACTATGCCTCAGTAATGAGATAAAACAGGGTTGCTCAACTTACACAATTAAATGCAGAAATTCATAAAGCAATTGCAAGATTTGCTGCCATCCTCTCCCTTTCTGCTCAGCAATACTTACGGGCAGGAAAACCAGTCCTCCTCCTAAAAATATAACCGGGTGGAGAGTTGGATGTTCACACCTTAGTTTGTAATATTTCTTTATATAGCCTTATTTTTATTATTTAGCGCATGCTTCTTATGATAAGACTGTCCATCTCTCAGGAGTTCCTTAATCTCATGAAAACTTCATGGTGTTTTCAACCTGAAGTTTTCAACCATACATGATTTCTAAATGGTTTATAATATTTCATAAAAGTATAAATCATAGTCCTGTCAGAGAAATATAATATTAATTTACTTAGGAACATGGCCAAAAGTATTGATATCCCCACTTTTCCCTAAAGAATCCCAATTTGCTAGGAAATAAGTAGAAACTGACCCACCATTTATCATTCCATAGAGACAGAACAGAGACTTTGCTTTTGATGTTTGATTTAAGACATTTTGCTTTGGGAAAAGAAAGAAAACAATAGTACCAACCAATCAACCAACCAACCAACAAGAACATCTATAGGTAGTTCTCAGTTAACAGCGGTAAGTGGGACTGGTATTTCCAGTGCTAGGCAATGCAATAGTAAAGCATAACATCATGGGACCACATCATGTAGTGATAGTAATCCCTGCAGTTCCCGTTGCCATCACTAAGTCAGGATTGCATGTCATTAAGCGAGCACCTCCTTGCAACTTCCTTCTGCCTTCCAACAACCAAAATTAGAGGGGAAACTAGTAACCACTTGCAACTTCCAAGTGGCTCACAAGCAGGCTGGCAGGCAAGTAAATGGATGGGTGGATGGCCAATGAGAGTCAACACGTGCACTAGGGCTGGAGGATGGTACAGAGGGGGTGCAAGCAGTCCCAAAGCAAGAAGCCCTAGAGATATGATATTTTCTCTGCATGGCTAGGATAGTGAGCCTAGGAGAGGGAAGGCAGGTGAAGATGACAAAGATTAGCTGGGGGACAGGGAGTGGCATGAAGCCTAGCTCGAATTTTTATCACATGAGTTAGGGATGCTGTAATAGTCATAAGTTCAAGAATCAGGCATTACATTCAATGGATATAAATTGTGAATTTTTAGAATTTTATTCAGAATTATATAATAAGCCAAATGTTATATCGAATGAGGCTATATGAGTCTTTTAAAATAACATTAATTTGCCACATTTAAATTACACAAAACCAACTTTTATTTGCTTCACTATCTGAGTTAGAGACTAAACAAATGTTTTTGGAAATGCCAACTTGTAAAAAAAAAAAGTTTAGATGGCTTCCCTATCAAGTGGCTTCCCCATTCATTGTTCGCATCCGCTGCTCGTCTTCTCGGTGGGCTCCCTTTAAGCTTAAGGGGAGCACAGGGAGCCTTGGAGGGACTCCCTTGTCACGATGTTAAAAGGTTTGCTAGGCCTGAACTGCCTGAATTGACACTCAAGAGTTAAACTAAGAAAGCTTTATTGCGCAGGTCATAAAACAAAAAAAAGGTTCTTATCTGAAAGTGATTTATTGCGCACGCGTTACACATTCCAAATTCCTCTCTTCTTTGTTCGGCAGCCAACTTTGGCAAACGTAGCTTTCATTATCAAAATGTAACCAATTAGTTACTTCTGTTTTTCATTTACTTTATTTTATTATTAAAGTTTGTTTATTAATTAGAATACTTTTAAAGAGTATTTCTTTTCTAAATATCTCAAAAGATATGCAGAAGGGAATCAGCCACGGTCCATCGATCTTCAACAGGGTGTTTTTTCCCCTGACAACCTTGGTAGCAGAGTTTGGCTTTTGATGATACAAGCTGAGATGGTTACAATTTATGGCTGTATTTTCCCTTCATGCTATCTAAAGATAACCGACTAAGCCTAATTAGCAATGTCGGAGAAAAAGAAAAAAAAGAAAAAGAAAGATGGGGCGAGCACAGATGGATCAGCTTCCTCTGACAAGGAGGCTCCCTCGGACACAGAGAAGCAAGATCAAAACGTGCTTCAGGAACAACAAATTCCTTCAGGTGCCGAGCCAAATATGGGAGAAGGAGCTACAGGACGCGACATCCACGAAACGAGGTCAGTGGTTCCTCCTTCTAAAATATCTCCAGGAGATTATGAATTTTTGGGGGCCAAGCCAAAACTTCCCACTCTGCCAGAGCCACTCCATTCCCAGACCCTCGCAGATTATCAAACGATTGATGAATGGCAACTGCCGGCACAGAAAATATCCTCCCACGCAGAAAGCAGATTTTATAACATCTCCCCAGATGGTGAGCAAGAAATGCAAAGCTATCTAGATCAAATAGAACTGTTTGAAAAATATGCTAGGGAGGCGAGAGTGTGTTTTGAAGAGATAAGGCGAAGTAGAAGAAGCTCCCCCACTCCCAAAAAGTCTGAGGACGCCATCTTGTCTTCTTCAAAACAACAGCCTAAGACACACCCCACAGAGTTCATTGGTCAATTAGAACAAAGAGACATGTACACGTCACCGAGGTCACGTGGTCCCTTTGAGTCGACTGAACTTCCGCATACGTATAGAAAGGAGAGGCAGCCAAAAAGTGAAGCTGCACTGCCATCTGCTGGCGGAGAAAAATTATTACAGCAAAAGATTAAGCAATTGGACCAGATTTTCAGAGATATGTCTATGAGTCCTTTAGAAGCCAAAACTTTGTCTCCAGAGGTTAAGTCTTCAACACCCCCTGGCGGTGTGGAATTCTCCCTAGATGGAAAAAGGCAAAGCCAAAGGCGAATTCGAGGAAGCCAATTTGATGTTGCCACGCAAAGGCCAATGATGCAACCCCAGCATCCCCTGGTTCAACAACCAGATTTGCAACCAGAGCAACAAATTATTCCTCAGCAGGTATTCACAGTCACCCCCTTGACTGGTGAGTCCAAATTAAAGGAGTCAGGAGAGAATTATAAAGCCTGGGTCAGTGAAATTGCGCTCTTGCTTCGAAGAGAAGGCACATATTCCATGGTTTTTGATCCTCCCCGTCAACCCTGGACGCCTGCAATAAGAAACCTTGAAAACAGAGCTATCACGACTTTACTCATGTCAATGGAAATTGAGATCCAAGGTATCTTTCCACCTGATGCAACTGCCCAAGAAATTTGGGCTATTTTGGAAGATTGCTACAGGCCCGTTTCAATTGAATCCTCATGTTTGCTCATGTCTGAGTTCCATGGTTCGAAGTTGAAACCTGGTGAACGAATTGGTGGACATTTGACCAAACTGAAAAGAATGAGAAGTGAATTGAGACAAAATGGCCATGTAATCGATGATATCCAAATGATTAGCATCATCATTAACTCATTGAATTATGAATGGAAAGATGCTGTTGCAAAGATTAACTACGTGCCTATTGCTCAACGCACAGTTAACCACGTTTGCAGACTTTTAGTGGAAGACGAAGCTATCAGGTTAGCTACCCCACATCTGCAACGGCCTCCAGCACCAAAGGCTCCAGCCAGACGTCCCTTCCGAGGAAGAGGCTACGCTCCAAGGATGCCAAAATGCTACACCTGCAACCGTGTGGGACATGACACCCGGGATTGTCCCCAACGAGTTCCAGCTCCCGCCACGTACCAGCCCAGAGGAACAGATTCCAGAGGCAAAGGTAGAGGCGGAAGACAAGGTCGTCGTGGTCCAAGGCATGATTCACAAGCTCCACTTGCAACACTGGCCATAACCAACGTTCCACAACCTGATCCAAAGTTCGACAGACGTCTTTTGTGGACTTTAGATAGTGGAGCAGCTGTGCACGTTACCCACAGAAGGGAACTTTTCACAGAGATGGGCGAACCAGAGCCCGAGTATCGAGAACTGTATTCCTTCACCAACCACACTTGCAAGGTTATGGGAAAAGGAACTGTTTACATTGAAGAGCTCGATACACACATCCCTGATGTTTATTACATACCTTCAGCAACCAGTAATTTGCTTAGTCAAAGTCACTTGTCTAGAGATTTAAAGTTCCAGGTTCACCACCTCGAAAAAGCAAGTTACTTAGTTAAAGATGGTGATATTGTTGCTGAAACCATGCTGATTGGTGGTGTTTATTACTTAAAGCCAAAGCCTAAAGGGCAAGCACAGGCAAGTATGCAAACTCCAAAAAGGCACAACGCAGACCCAGAGAGAGTTGTCCCAGAGAGAGAAAGCGTTACTGTGCCAAAGGCTCCTAAAGCCAACAAACAAAGAAAACAGAAACAGATTGCTCAGAGTAAGCCTGAGGGTCCTCATGAAACTGTTAATGTTGAGAATTCACTAACTGGTAAACCTTTGCATTCCAGGTGTATTCACAAGTGGCACAGAAGATTGGGGCATGCCAGTTTCCGTGTTCTTAGAAAGATGCCGGAGTTCGCAAAAGGTTTGGATCTAAAGGGGTGTAAGGTGTTTTTGGATTGTGCGGTTTGCAAAAAGGCTAAATCCAAGGCGGCTGCAATTCCCAAACACGCTACACGCCGGTCAACACGCATTTTTGATTTGGTACACACTGACATAGTGGGTCCTTTCCCACCAACACTTGGTGGCAGAAAGTATTTTTTAACAATTGTAGATAATCATTCTAGATATGGATTTGTATATCCTATGAGAGAGAAATCTGAGACCTTTCAGATCTTTAAAGACTTTGCAGCATTTGTTTCTACACAATACCAAGTTCGCATCGCCAGAATCCAGAGTGACCGTGGTGCAGAATTCATGTCTCAGCGTTTCCAGGACTGGATGCGTAAGAATGGAATTCTTCATCAGACATCTGCTCCATATACACCGGCTCATAACGGAGTCGTAGAAAGAAGACAAGGGGTTCTACAAACCATGATGCGTTGTCTTCTAGAAGATGCCAATCTCAGTAACGCATACTGGGGTGAAGCAATCAAATATGCAAATTACATTGTCAACCGTACTTGGAGCAGTGTAATCAATCAAACTCCTTTCTACATGCTGTATGGCTACAAGCCTAATCTCAAGAACCTCCATATTTTTGGTTCATATGCTATGGTGAACACTCCCTTAAGTCAAAGAAGAAAGGGAGGTACAGTAGCAAAGAGACTGAGATTTATGGGTATTGATGATAATTCAAAATGGTACAAATTCATTGATACTAAACATGTGATTGTCATTTCACAATCTGCTAATTTTGAGGAAGACATTGACTGGTCCAGGATTCATTCCAATGATCCTGAAGTTTATTTTCCTAGAGATGGTGTTCCAGATGCCACGCAGCCTGATGACAATTCGCAGGCAGATGTTCCTTCTACCAGTTCTTCACAACCTGATGTTCCGTCTTCTCAAGCCGCGGATGCTGATGCTAGCGACGAACGTGAGGACGAGGATGATGATGAAGAAGAAGAAGAAGACTGGTCTGTTGTTCCTAGACGCTCCAAGAGGGCCACAAAAGGAATCCCTCCACAACGTTATTCATGGCAACTGACAAAAACACCATTACCTTTGATTTGCAACGTTACTCTTCCTCCAGAGACATTCACACAAATCAAACAGCTTCCTGATTCAGAACAAGACAAATGGTATGATGCAATGCAGGATGAAATGGACAGTTTAAAGAAACTTAATGTATTCACACCTGCAAAACCTCCAGCAAATAAGAAAGTCATTGGCACCCGATGGGTCTACAGAATCAAGAAGAAACCGAATGGTGAGTCTTTATACAA
The DNA here is from genome assembly GCF_964273705.1 of Natrix helvetica. Classification (NCBI taxonomy): domain Eukaryota; kingdom Metazoa; phylum Chordata; class Lepidosauria; order Squamata; family Natricidae; genus Natrix; species Natrix helvetica. The sequence continues at coordinate 292,151,654 of NC_138548.1, forward strand.
AGCCAGACTTGTAGCTCAGGGTTTCGCTCAACGTTATCCTGAGGACTACACAAACACTTACTCACCAACAGTCAGAACTGAAAGTGTAAAAATTGCTTTAACCACTGCAACTATTCTTGGTTTAGAAGTTTTTCAATTTGATGTGGACACAGCTTATCTACATGCAGACCTAGATGAAGAGATCTACGTGAGAAGCCCTCCAGGATTCCGAAAGCAAGAAGGGGATACCTGGTTCCTGAACAAAAGTCTTTATGGTCTGAAACAGTCAGGTTTAATGTGGTATTTATGTCTTACTGACAAACTAAATTCAATGGGCTTTATTAAGTCCGAAACTGATGAATGCGTGTTCACAAAAAGATCTAACAATGCATATGAGATAATTCTTGTTTATGTTGATGATATTGTTTATATTGGTCCAAATAAGAAAATGAGTGAGATTTTTGCCAAAAGTTTGCAGAGATACTTCACACTAAAATCTTTAGGACACATTAGCACTTATTTAGGTGTTCAAATTGAAAAGACACAGAAGGGGTTTAGTCTTTCACAAGAGGAGAAAATTGACCACATTCTACATCAATGCAACATGAAAGATGCTAGCACAACAAAGACACCCATGCAAACAGATTTTCACAACTTAACACATGAACCAAGTCCTGAGTTCGAGGATCAAACACTTTATCGTTCAGTCATTGGTTCACTATTATACATTAGTAGTTGGACCAGACCTGACATCGCACTTAGTGTTAATCTTTTATCACGACACGTAGGTAAGGCAACACAATTTCATTGGTCATGCATTAAGAAGTTGTTGAAATACCTGAAACGCACTAAGCACATGAAGTTATTGCTAGAACCAACACACACTGATCAACCAAAGTTGATTTGTTTTTCTGACGCCGACTGGGTGAGCGACAAGAAGTCACGCAAAAGCACTTCTGGTTACATGATGTTCCTAAATGGTTGTCCTGTTTACTGGCAAGTGAGAAAACAGAGTTTTGTTTCATGTTCATCTACTGAAGCTGAATATGCTTGTGTTTCAGATGCTTGTAATTCTCTAACGTGGTTTGATGCTTTGATCACAGATATCTGGACACGTCCGATTCGACCAATCACCGTGATGGAAGATAATGTATCTGTTGTTTATATTTCTGAGTCACATTTTACAGGTTCTAGGTCCAGACACATTGACATTCGTTATCAAAACACAAAGCAATTAGTTAAGCAAGGTTTTGTTAAATTGCAATATGTTTCTACACATGATCAGATCGCAGACATGCTTAACAAACCACTTGCTGCAAATCAACACGAGTATCTGCGAAAGAAGATGTGCCTTAATTGATGATTTGATGACGTCAGCCCAGACTAGCAAAAGAAGGGGTGTCACGATGTTAAAAGGTTTGCTAGGCCTGAACTGCCTGAATTGACACTCAAGAGTTAAACTAAGAAAGCTTTATTGCGCAGGTCATAAAACAAAAAAAAGGTTCTTATCTGAAAGTGATTTATTGCGCACGCGTTACACATTCCAAATTCCTCTCTTCTTTGTTCGGCAGCCAACTTTGGCAAACGTAGCTTTCATTATCAAAATGTAACCAATTAGTTACTTCTGTTTTTCATTTACTTTATTTTATTATTAAAGTTTGTTTATTAATTAGAATACTTTTAAAGAGTATTTCTTTTCTAAATATCTCAAAAGATATGCAGAAGGGAATCAGCCACGGTCCATCGATCTTCAACAGGGTGTTTTTTCCCCTGACATCCCTGCCATAGGGCGGCTTGTTGGCCCCCCCTGGATCAGCGGTGGCTGCGGGGGGGGGGGTCTCCAGCTTCGCCCCAGGAGCCAGGGAGCATGGGGGGTGCGCAGCAGCGCGCCTTCGCCGAGCAGAGCCTGGAAGGAAACAACTAATGGGACGTTACAGCTGAAATGCGGTGAGGTGGGAAGCTTCCCTCAATCTCCTTTTTAACTATTTAATCGATGAACAGCAGCCTTTCTTAAACTGTGCTTTCAACCTTTTGAAGTGTTAAGACTGGAGGGAGGGGTTTTCCTCCCCTTGAAAAAGCGGTGATTGGAAAATCCCCCTCTCTCTGAAGAGAGAGAGAGAGAGTGAGTTAGAAGCTACTTTCTCTTCCTTTAAACAATGGGAGGATGATTTCTTGCTACAATTGCAAAGGAGGACTGCTGAGTTGATTCTTTTAAACTATTTTATGGAAACTTTGGACGTTGCTTTCTGATCTCCTGTGAAGGCGGAGCCAAGATGGCCAACTTCCTCCTTCTTCTTGCACGTATGAATGAAGTTTCCCTTTTGAAAGAATTTTTGGCTTCATATTATATCACACCCTAGAGATCTCCAGGAGCCTCTCCTTGCACGTATCTCCCTTGGATTTGGAACACTTGATTTATATCACCTGGCTTGGAGCTGTATAGAGACTAACGCTCTCCTCTGGATTTGTTTGCCCTATGATTTCTCCCGGTTGTGTCTCTCCATAGATGCCATTTCTTTGTGCAGACTTATAGCTATCTCTGAACTTATAGTTTAGTTTAGTTATAGTTTATTTAATTTATAGACCGCCCCCTCTCCCCGTAGGGACTCGGGGCGGTGTACAGACCATTCGTAATCAAAACAATAAAATGACATAAGACATAAGACATGCAACATAAACAACTCACACACACGGTCTGTTATAAAATCCCAAAACCAATTAAATATTAAGAACAATTTAAAAACCCATTAAAACCCCAATATAAAATTTAAAAAGCCATCCAGGAAGGTTTGAATAGATGTTAAATGCAGTTACGATTATGGTTGTAATTAAGCCAGACCTGCTACTCGAAACAGGTGGGTCTTGAGTTTCTTGCGGAAGGAGCGGAGATCAGAGGTGGTTCTAAAATCGGGGGGGAGATCGTTCCAGAGGGTTGGGCCCATCACAGAGAAGGCCCTACTCCTAGGCACCGCCCGCCCGCACTGTTTAGCGGATGGTACCCGGAGGAGGCCCTCTCTGTGAGAGCGGATTGGTCGCAGGGATGTATGGGGTAGAATGCGATCCCGCAAATAACTAGGTCCCGAGCCATGGAGTGCTTTGAAGATGACAATCAACACCTTGAAACGCACCTGAAAGGCCACAGGTAGCCAGTGCAGCTCGCGCAGGAGAGGTGTTACATGGGAGTACTTGGTACTCCCCATAATAACCCGCACGGCTGCATTCTGGACCAGCTGGAGCCTTCGGGTGCATCTCAAGGGGAGCCCCATGTAGAGAGCGTTACAGTAATCAAGGCGAGAAGTCACTAGGGCATGAGTGACTGTGCAAAGGGCGTCCCGCTCCAGTAAGGGACGCAATTGCCGCATCAGGCGAACCTGATGGAACGCCCCCCTAGCCACGGCCGTCACATGATCATCTAGCGACAGCCGGGAATCTAGGAGGACGCCCAAATTGCATACCCTATCCACCGGGGGCAGTTGTACCCCCCCAATGGCCAGAGATGGAACACATTGGCTAAAGCGGGGCGCCGGTAGCCATAGCCACTCCGTCTTGGAAGGGTTGAGTCTGAGTCTGTTGTCGCCCATCCAGACCCGCACGGCTTCCAGACACCGGGACATCACCTCGACGGCTTCGTTGGGATGGTTCGGGGTAGAAATGTATAACTGAGTGTCATCTGCATACAGATGGCACTCAACCCCGAATCCTCGAATGATCTCACCCAGCGGTTTCATGTATGTGTTGAACAGGAGAGGGGAGAGGACCGACCCCTGTGGCACTCCACACATGAGCGGCCTCAGGGTCGATCTCTGCTCTCCCGCCAACACACATTGCGTCCGACCGGAGAGGAAGGAGGAGAACCACCGCAAAACGGTGCCCCTCACCCCCATCCCCTCCAGCCGACGCAACAGGATACCATGGTCGATGGTATCGAAAGCCGCTGAGAGGTCTAACAGGACTAAGATAGAGGAACAACCCCCATCTTTCGCCCTCCAGAGATCATCCACCAACGCGACCAAAGCCGTCTCTGTGCTGTGGCCCGGCCGGAAACCGGACTGGCGCGGATCTAGATAAGTAATTTCCTCCAGGTGTCGAGGGAACTGCTGCGCCACCACACTCTCAACAACCTTCGCTAAAAAGGGAAGGTTGGAGACAGGACGATAATTGGCTAACTCAACTGGGTCTAGGGAAGGCCTCTTAAGTAGGGGCCTCACCACCGCCTCCTTCAAGGAGGCTGGCAGGAACCCCTCCTCCAGCGAGGCATTCACCAGACCCAGGAGCCAGTCACATGTAACCTCCCAGGTTGCCAGTACAAGCCAGGAGGGACACGGGTCCAATAAACATGTGGTGGCCCGCAGTCGCCCGCGTAGCCTGTCCATATCCTCGGCGGCAACAGAGTCAAACTCCTCCCAGATAGGTACCTCAAGACTCGCCTCCGGTGTCTCCTCACGATCACTGAAGGGGACCCATTCGCTCCGGATCTGAGCGATTTTGTCCTGCAGATATTCCCCAAATTCCTCTGCCCTCCCCTGTAAAGGGGCTTCCCGCGACCTCTGTGATAGGAGGGAGCGGGTCACCCGAAACAGGGCGGCAGGGCGGTTTTCTGCAGACGCAATAAGGGTGGCATAATATCGACGTTTAGCCACCCTTAGTGCCACAAGGTAGGTCCGTAAATGGGCTCTTACCTGTGTTCGGTCAGATTCGGCCCGAGAGGATCTCCATCTGCTCTCTAGGCGTCTCTTGTGGCGCTTCATCACCCTCAGCTCCTCGGAAAACCAAGGGGCCAGGGTGGTTCGCTGCCACCGGAGAGGCCGCAAGGGTGCTACCCGGTCCAAGGCCCCGGCCGCCGCACTGTTCCATGCGGCCGCCAGGTCCTCCGTCCGGGAGCGGGTCAGGGCAACAGGAGGTGGCCCAAGCTCCGTCTGGAACCTGTCTGGTTCCATCAGTCGCCTGGGGCGGAACCATCTAAGATCCTCTGGTTCCGCCTCCCCGCGATGGGGGGTGGCGTCAGGGAAGTCCAGCCGGAGAAGCGAGTGATCTGACCATGACAGGGGAGTGATCACCTGATCCCCTATTCCCAGATCGCTCTTCCATTGACCAGAGATAAAAACAAGGTCCAGCATGTGTCCTCCTTCGTGTGTGGGGCCCTGAATTATTTGGGTCAGGTCCAGAACTTAATATGTGTCCTAAAAAATTACCACCTGGCAAGCCGTCCTCGGCCCCAACATCTTCTATGTCCAGCCCGGTCATCCAAAAGGCACCACTGGCTTCATTTCTATAACCTAAAGCGACTGAAGAGAGCTCAAAGGAACTATCAATTGAGCAAATGTTTCAAACTATTATAAAGGGACAGGACGAACTGAAAAAACAACTGGCAGATTTAACTGATGAGCTCAGAGAAACGCAACAAGAAACAACACAAAATAAACAGAGAATAGGTGTGCTGGAGGAAGGCGCGACTGGGATGAGGGAAGAGGTTAAGACAATCCAGAAGGGAAATGTAGAATTTGAAAATCATATGATAAAGGTGGAATTTGAGAGAATGTCTTTTTTTCTTAGATTTCAAAACTTGCCAGAAACAGAGAATGAAGATCTCAAGGAGATCATGACCACAATCTTGGCAGAATATATTAAAAGAGATAAACAACAGCTATGGTGGGATATTGATTTGATCTATAGGATTAATTCAGCATACGCTAGAACACACAACGTGCCAAGGGAAATACATGTTAAATTTCTTAGGAAGACCACAAGAGATGAGGTCTTAGGAGCTCAAAAGGTGTGACCACTAAAATATAAAGACAAAGAAATAACCATTCTTAAACAGATTCCAAAGAAAGTAAGAGATAAGAGGAAGAAATATTCCTCTTTAGCAAAGAAATTATATAATAATGGAGTCTGGTTTAGATGGTTATTGCCAGAAGGAATGCTGATTTTCTGGGAGGGCAGCAGAATTAGAATCAACACAGTTGTGGAGGTGGAGGCCTTTATCAAAAAACATAGTGCCCTCTTAGATGAAACAGGGGACAGTACACAAGATATGAAGGAGGGAGGGGCCGCGGCTCTGCCAGCAGACAGGGGGGAGGATGCAACACTCAGAAGACTCAGGTCACAAAAATGAGTTGAAACATTTTGCAATTGTTGTTATAATGTAATTCTTGGAAGTGATACAAGAAATGATTGAATATATTGATGATTGAATGTAAAAACAAAAAGCTGCCAATGTTTATTCAAATTTTGATGTTTTTCTTTTTCTTTTTTGTAAAAGTTGTGAGATTTGGGGGGATTTCTACCTTCCGCATGATGTAGCTGTCAAAATTTTCTATACCTATTTACCCTTTTCCTCAAAACATTTGTGAAAACCAATAAAAATTTTACAATATAAAAGTGGTATAAAACATTCATACAGTAGATCTTCTGGTGCCAAAATGAGAGATATTTGATAAGGGAATTTTATCACCAGTGTTTAAACAGACTTATAGTTATACCAAAAGGAGGTAAAAATCATATACAGTGTCTAATTATCATTCAATTGTATAGATTAGTGTTGATACAAAGATTTTAATAGCAGTGTTAGCAAATAGATTATAGCAAGTTTTATCATTTGTTACTAAACATGATCAAGGATGTTTGAATAAAAATAAATAACAGTTTGTAATTTTATTATTATATGTTGGAAAACTTTTAACAAAGTACATACAAAGTCCTCTTTGCTGTACTAAATAGATTCAGATTCCCTTTGGAATTCATTAAATGAATGAAGGTATAATATGAGTTGCCCATATCCAAAGTAAAGGTTAATGAAATGTGTTTTCCTTCTTCCATTATTCAGAGGAACTAGTTAAGGATATCCACTTTCATCCTTACTTTTTAATATCTATGTTGTAGACAACACAGAGAGATCTACAGTATTGAGTAGCACATAATTCATGTAGAATATATGGTTTTATTTGCAGATGACATTCTTTTGTTTATTTCTAAACCTCATATACTACCCTAGTGTTGATGCAAAAGATAGATACCTTTAGCAACATAGCAGATGATTCTATTAACTTGTCCAAATCAGAATTGATGCCAATAGGTGAAATTGGGTTATCCATCCATTTAAGAAATACCAATTCCATACTTCTATTGAATCCATTAAATATATAGAGATGTGTATACCAAAGGATATAACTCAATTAGAAACATGTAATATAAGTAAAGTATATAGAGAAGTTTCTTCAGATACCGGTAGAAGGGAGTCATTAAATTTTATTCTTTGGAGAAAGGTGAATGCTTTAAAATGAATAATTTTCCCAGGTTAATTTATATTCTTAGTGGTATTCAGAATATGTATAGAAAATTGTGTAGAAAATTTCTATGGGAACCATGAATTCTGAGAATATATGGCATCTTTGATTGGATGGACAATATTAAGATACAAATATACTAAAACTTTAATATTTTTGAAAAGTATTATATCAGTTAAAAAGTTATGGAATGGAATGGCTAATAAAAAAAAAAGATTCAACCCTTCAATACATACCAAATTGACCTTATAGAATAACCAACTTTGAAAATTGACAAGAAGATGAATTTTTAACATACTCTGTGTTAAGACATAGATATCATCTATCAAATGTAACCCAATGGCAATATTTATAATTACGACAACATAGTGTGGACCAGCAACATTTTCAGCTTCTGACAGTCCTGAAATACTAGAACAACTGTTCTGGTTAAATCCTTCAAAACCAAAAACCCTCTTATCATAAATCAAATTGATATGCAAATGTTAAAAAATGAATGGAATAAAAAATGTCTAAACAATGGGAGTGTCTTAAATTCTATAGCAAGAATGTCAATAGACTTCAGATTACAACTATGGAGCACCATTACATTTGTACAGAAAAGATAGTCAAGAAAGCACTTCGTTGGAGATGTAATAAAGATAATGCTTCTTTTAAAACATGTTTCTACAATGTCCTACACTCACCAAGTTCTGAGAGAAAATAATGGATTATATAAATGTCATTCTGCAACAAAAGCTAAACTTTTCAGAAGATTTGAGCTATGTACTTAGTATATGGAATTTGACAACTGGAGAACATAAATAGATTCTCTGTGTCCCTCCTCTGCGTAAAATGCTGATTTGCAAAGATAAATGGAATATCTTTGGATATTGGAAAGATAAATTTATGGCTCTATTTAGCCAATGGGTCAAGGAACTGATTGCACCTGCCACCAATCAGTTGATTGCCTATAGAGGTACTCCTCAACTTATCAGTTGCTTAGACCATTCAATATTACAATGAACACCCGCCCCAAAGGGTACTTAAAACTTGGATTCAAAATTCTGATGTTCTTCCCCCTAGGAGTCATATGATTTACATGTTGAGTGCTTAGCTACTGCAATGCTCTCTACATGGGGCTTCCCTTGAGATGCACTCGGAGACTGCAGTTGGTCCAGAATGCGGCCGCGCGGGTGATTATGGGGAGTACTAGGTACTCCCATGTAACACCTCTCCTGCGCGAGCTGCACTGGCTTCCTGTGGTCTATCGGGTGCGTTTCAAGGTTCTGATAACGATCTTTAAAGCGCTCCATAGCACAGGACCTAGTTATCTGCGGGATCGCATCCTGCCCCATATATCCCTACGACCAATTCGCTCGCACAGAGAGGGACTTCTCCAGGTGCCGTCCACCAAACAGTGTCGGGGGGCGGCGCCTAGGAGCAGAGCCTTCTCTGTGGCGGGCCCAGTCCTGTGGAATGACCTCCCCCCTGATATCAGGATTACCTCTGATCTCCGCTCCTTCCTTGTAAAGCTCAAGACCCACCTCTTCCAATTAGCTGGCCTGGCTCAACCATAGTTTTATCCAATTGCTCCTGACGGGTTTTTAAATTTTGTAATTTTTAACTGAGGGTGTTTTAAATAGTTATTTTAATTCTATTTTATATATATTTTATGAGTGTTACCTCCTCCATGTACATGTATGTGTATGTGTTTATTTGTATTGGTATATGTATTGTATATATATGTATATTGTATGTGTTTTATTGTACGCCGCCCCAAGTCCTTTTGGAGAGGGTGCGGCTAACAAATTAAATTTCATTCATTCATTCATTAGCAACTAGCCCACATTTTCATCTGTTTGCAGTATCCTGCAGTCATGTGACCGCACTTTACAATGTTTTCTGCCAGAAACCAGTATTTACTTCCAGTTTCTGGCATAAAAAAGAGAGAAGCCAATTGTGGGCAATAGGTTCACTTAATAGTTTTCAATACCACCAACCATAGTATCCTTTTGGATCAACAAAGGAGAATGAGGGTGGGCAGCACAGTTTTGCACTGGTTTGACTCCTTTCTCCGAAGCTAGTCCCCATCAGTGTGACTAGGGAGTGAGAGGTCCAGTTCTGGGTCACTCTCTTGTGCATTGTCACAGCACTCGATATTCTCTCCACTCCTTTTTAACATCTACACGAAACTGCTGGATGAGGTCATGCAACCCATCGGTTGAGGTATCTGCAGTACACTGACCATACCCAACTCTATATTTCCACACAAGACTGATTGGCTTTGGATGCATGGAGTCCCGAGATCTGGCATTTTGTTATCTTTGACTTTGGTTGGGTTGGTAGTACCCCAGACAGATCCAATCTGCAATTTGGGGATTGTCCTGGATTCACAATTCCTGCTCAAAGAGCAGGTGGAAATCATGGCTAGGAGAGCCTTTCCACAGCTTCAGGTTGTGTGGCAGTTGGAGCCTTTGTTGGATCAGAAGTCCATGTGCTCAGTCATTCAGTCCCTAATCATCTCACTGTTGGACTACTATAGTACATTCTATATGGTGTTGAAGAGCATTCTGTAGCTGCAGCTGGTACAGAGTGCAGTTGCGCAGGCAATTCTTGGGGCTTCAAGAATGGCCCATGTAACACCACTGCTCCATTAATTGCCAGTCTGTTTCTGGGTACAATTTAAAGTGTTGGTAACCTTTAAAACCTTTCATGGCAAGGTGCCAGGCTGAGGCTGGTCCCAATCCTTCTGACCTTTCATAAGGGCCTAAAGACTTGGCTCTGCCAGTTAACTTCGGGGCCCAATGGGAGAACATCACAGTGGAGGTGGTTGATTGTTTAACAATAGATCCCCCTGTCACGATGTTAAAAAGTTTGCTAGGCCTGAACTGAATGAATTGACACTCAAGAGTTAAACTAAGGAAGAGTTATTGCGCAGGTCATAAAAGTTCTTATCTGAAAGTGATTTATTGCGCATGCGTTACACATTCCAGAACTAAATTCCTTTCTTCTTTGTTCGGCTGCCAACTTGGCAACCGGAGATTTTTCATTATCAAAATGTAACAATTAGTTATTTTCTGTTTTATTTTATTATTAAAGTTTGTTTATTAATTAGAATACTTGTCAAAGACTTTTATTTTATTTTTTTAATATCTCAAAAGATATGCGGAAGGGAATCAGCCTCGGTCCATAGACCTCATTTTCTACAGGGTGTTTTTCCCCTGACAACTTGGTAGCAGAGGATGGTTTTGATGATACCAGCTGAGATGGCTACAATTTATGGCTGTATTTTCCCTTCATGCTATCTAAAGATAACCGACTAAGCCTAATTAGCAATGTCGGAGAAAAAGAAAAAAAAGAAAAAGAAAGATGGGGCGAGCACAGACGGATCAGCTTCTTCTGACAAAGAATCCATTCCCTCAGACACAGAGGAACAACAAATTCCTTCAGGTGCCGAGCCAGATGTGGGGGAAGGAGCTACAGGACGCGACATCCACGAAACGAGGTCAGTGGTTCCTCCTTCTAAAATATCTCCAGGAGATTATGAATTTTTGGGGGCCAAGCCAAAACTTCCCACTCTGCCAGAGCCACTCCATTCCCAGACCCTCGCAGATTATCAAACAATTGATGAATGGCAACTGCCGGCAGAAAAAAAATCCTCCCACGCAGAAAGCAGATTTTATGAATTCCCCCCAAATGATGAGCAAGAAATGCAAAGCTATCTTGATCAAATAGAACGCTTTGAAAAATATGCTAGGGACGCGAGAATATGTTTTGAGGAGATAAAGCGAAGTAGGAGGAGCTCCCCCACTCCCAAAATGTCTGAGGACGCCATCTTGTCTTCAAAACAACAGCCTAAGACACACCCCACAGAGTTCATTGGTCAATTAGAACAAAGAGACATGTACACGTCACCGAGGTCACGTGGTCCCTTTGAGTCAACTGAACTTCCGCATACGTATAGACGACTGCAGCCAAAAAGTGAGGCTGCACTGCCATCTGCTGGCGGAGAAAAATCATTACAGCAAAAGATGAAGCAGTTGCACCAGAGTTTTAGAGATCTGGCTATGAGCCCTTTAGAAGCCAAAACTTTGCCCCCAAAGGTTAAGTCTTCAACACCCCCTGGCTGTGCTGAATCCTCCCTAGATGGAAAAAGGCAAAATCAAAGGCGAATTCGAGGAAGCCAATTTGATGTTGCCACGCAAAGGCCAATGATGCAACCCCAGCATCCCCTGGTTCAACAACCAGCTTTGCAACCTGCGCAACAAATTGTTCCGATCCACATTCCTCAGCAGGTATTCACAGTCACCCCCTTGACTGGTGAGTCCAAATTAAAGGAGTCAGGAGAGAATTATAAAGCCTGGGTCAGTGAAATTGCGCTCTTGCTTCGAAGAGAAGGCACACATTCCATGGTTTTTAATCCTCCTCCTCAACCCTGGACACCTGCAATGAGAGACCTCGAAAACAGAGCAATCACGACTTTGCTCATGTCAATGGAAATTGAGATCCAAGGTATCTTTCCACCTGATGCAACTGCCCAAGAAATTTGGGCTATTTTGGAAGATTGCTACAGGCCCGTTTCAATTGAATCTTCATATTTGCTCATGTCTGAGTTCCATGGTTCGAAGTTGAAACCTGGTGAACGAATTGGTGGACATTTGACCAAACTGAAAAGAATGAGAAGTGAATTGAGACAAAATGGCCATGTAATCGATGATATCCAAATGATTAGCATCATCATTAACTCATTGAATTATGAATGGAAAGATGCTGTTGCAAAGATTAACTACGTGCCTATTGCTCAACGCACAGTTAACCACGTTTGCAGACTTTTAGTGGAAGACGAAGCTATCAGGTTAGCTACACCACATCTGCAACGACCTCCAGCGTCGAAGGCTCCAGCCAGACGTCCCTTCCGAGGAAGAGGCTACGCTCCAAGGATGCCAAAATGCTACACCTGCAACCGTGTGGGACATGACACCCGGGATTGTCCCCAACGAGTTCCAGCTCCCGCCACGTACCAGCCCAGAGGAACAGATTCCAGAGGCAGAGGTAGAGGCGGAAGACAAGGTCGTCGTGGTCCAAGGCGTGATTCACAAGCTCCACTTGTGACACTGGCCATAACCAACGTTCCACAACCTGATCCAAAGTTCGACAGACGTCTTTTGTGGACTTTAGATAGTGGAGCAGCTGTGCACGTTACCCACAGAAGGGAACTTTTCACAGAGATGGGCGAACCAGAGCCCGAGTATCGAGAACTGTATTCCTTCACCAACCACACTTGCAAGGTCATGGGAAAAGGAACTGTTTACATTGAAGAGCTCGATACACACATCCCTGATGTTTATTACATACCTTCAGCAACCAGTAATTTGCTTAGTCAAAGTCACTTGTCTAGAGATTTAAAGTTCCAGGTTCACCACCTCGAAAAAGCAAGTTACTTAGTTAAAGATGGTGATATTGTTGCTGAAACCATGCTGATTGGTAGTGTTTATTACTTAAAGCCAAAGCCTAAAGGGCAAGCACAGGCAAGTATGCAAACTCCAAAAAGGCACAACGCAGACCCAGAGAGAGTTGTCCCAGAGAGAGAAAACGTTACTGTGCCAAAGGCTCCTAAAGCCAACACACAAAGAAAACAGAAACAGATTGCTCAGAGCAAGCCTGAGGGTCCTCATGAAACTGTTAATGTTGAGAATTCACTAACTGGTAAACCTTTACATTCCAGGTGTATTCACAAGTGGCACAGAAGATTGGGGCATGCCAGTTTCCGTGTTCTTAGAAAGATGCCGGAGTTCGCAAAAGGTTTGGATCTAAAGGGGTGTAAGGTGTTTTTGGATTGTGTGGTTTGCAAAAAGGCTAAATCCAAGGCGGCTCCAATTCCAAAACACGCTACACGCCGGTCAACACGCATTTTTGATTTGGTACACACTGACATAGTGGGTCCTTTCCCACCAACACTTGGTGGCAGAAAGTATTTTTTAACAATTGTAGATAATCATTCTAGATATGGATTTGTATATCCTATGAGAGAGAAATTTGAGACCTTTCAGATCTTTAAAGACTTTGCAGCTTTTGTTTCTACACAATACCAAGTTCGCATCGCCAGAATCCAGAGTGACCGTGGTGCAGAATTCATGTCTCAGAGTTTCCAGGACTGGATGCGTAAGAATGGAATTCTTCATCAGACATCTGCTCCATATACACCGGCTCATAACGGAGTTGTAGAAAGAAGACAAGGGGTTCTACAAACCATGATGCGTTGTCTTCTAGAAGATGCCAATCTCAGTAACGCATACTGGGGTGAAGCAATCAAATATGCAAATTACATTGTCAACCGTACTTGGAGCAGTGTAATCAATCAAACTCCTTTCTACATGCTGTATGGCTACAAGCCCGATCTCAAGAACCTCCATATTTTTGGTTCATATGCTATGGTGAACACTCCCTTAAGTCAAAGAAGAAAGGGAGGTACAGTAGCAAAGAGACTGAGATTTATGGGTATTGATGATAATTCAAAATGGTACAAATTCATTGATACTAAACATGTGATTGTCATTTCACAATCTGCTAATTTTGAGGAAGATATTGACTGGTCCAGGATTCATTCCAATGATCCTGAAGTTTATTTTCCTAGAGATGGTGTTCCAGATGCCACGCAGCCTGATGACAATTCACAGGCAGATATTCCTTCTACCAGTTCTTCACAACCTGATGTTCCGTCTTCGCGAGCCGCGGATACTGATGCTAGCGACGAACGTGAGGACGAGGATGATGATGATGAAGAAGAAGAAGACTGGACTGTTGCTCCTAGACGCTCCAAGAGGGTCACAAAAGGAATCCCTCCACAACGATATTCATGGCAACTGACAAAAACACCAGTACCTTTGATTTGCAACGTTACTCTTCCTCCAGAGACATTCACACAAATCAAACAGCTTCCTGATTCAGAACAAGACAAGTGGTATGATGCAATGCAGGATGAAATGGACAGTTTAAAGAAACTTAATGTATTCACACCTGCAAAACCTCCAGCAAACAAGAAAGTCATTGGCACCCGATGGGTCTACAGAATCAAGAAGAAACCGAATGGTGAGTCTTTATACAAAGCCAGACTTGTAGCTCAGGGTTTCGCTCAACGTTATCCTGAGGACTACACAAACACTTACTCACCAACAGTCAGAACTGAAAGTGTAAAAATTGCCTTAACCACTGCAACTATTCTTGGTTTAGAAGTTTTTCAATTTGATGTAGACACAGCTTATCTACATGCAGACCTAGATGAAGAGATCTACGTGAGAAGCCCTCCAGGATTCCGAAGGCAAGAAGGGGATACCTGGTTCCTGAACAAAAGTCTTTATGGTCTGAAACAGTCAGGTTTAATGTGGTATTTATGTCTTACTGACAAACTAAATTCAATGGGCTTTATTAAGTCCGAAACTGATGAATGCGTGTTCACAAAAAGATCTAACAATGCATATGAGATAATTCTTGTTTATGTTGATGATATTGTTTATATTGGTCCAAATAAGAAAATGAGTGAGATTTTTGCTAAAAGTTTGCAGAGATACTTCACACTAAAATCTTTAGGACACATTAGCACTTATTTAGGTGTTCAAATTGAAAAGACACAGAAGGGGTTTAGTCTTTCACAAGAAGAGAAAATTGACCACATTCTACATCATTGCAACATGAAAGATGCTAGCACAACAAAGACACCCATGCAAACAGATTTTCACAACTTAACACATGAACCAAGTCCTGAGTTCGAGGATCAAACACTTTATCGTTCAGTCATTGGTTCACTATTATACATTAGTAGTTGGACCAGACCTGACATCGCACTTAGTGTTAATCTTTTATCACGACACGTAGGTAAGGCAACACAATTTCATTGGTCATGCATTAAGAAGTTATTGAAATACCTAAAACACACTAAACACATGAAGTTATTGCTAGAACCAACACACGCTGATCAACCAAAGTTGATTTGTTTTGCTGACGCCGACTGGGCGAGCGACAAGAAGTCACGCAAAAGCACTTCTGGTTACATGATGTTCCTAAATGGTTGTCCTGTTTACTGGCAAGTGAGAAAACAGAGTTTTGTTTCATGTTCATCTACTGAAGCTGAATATGCTTGTGTTTCAGATGCTTGTAATTCTCTAACGTGGTTTGATGCTTTGATCACAGATATCTGGACACGTCCGATTCGACCAATCACCGTGATGGAAGATAATGTATCTGTGGTTTATATTTCTGAGTCACATTTTACAGGTTCTAGGTCCAGACACATTGACATTCGTTATCAAAACACAAAGCAATTAGTTAAGCAAGGTTTTGTTAAATTGCAATATGTTTCTACACATGATCAGATCGCAGACATGCTTAACAAACCACTTGCCGCAAATCAACACGAGTATCTGCGAAAGAAGATGTGCCTTAATTGATGATTTGATGACGTCAGCCCAGACTAGCAAAAGAAGGGGTGTCACGATGTTAAAAAGTTTGCTAGGCCTGAACTGAATGAATTGACACTCAAGAGTTAAACTAAGAAAGAGTTATTGCGCAGGTCATAAAAGTTCTTATCTGAAAGTGATTTATTGCGCATGCGTTACACATTCCAGAACTAAATTCCTTTCTTCTTTGTTCGGCTGCCAACTTGGCAACCGGAGATTTTTCATTATCAAAATGTAACAATTAGTTATTTTCTGTTTTATTTTATTATTAAAGTTTGTTTATTAATTAGAATATTTGTCAAAGACTTTTATTTTATTTTTTTAATATCTCAAAAGATATGCGGAAGGGAATCAGCCTCGGTCCATAGACCTCATTTTCTACAGGGTGTTTTTCCCCTGACACCCCCCTCCCCCAATCCTGTCCCCACCCTCCCCATCTGTAATTGGATTGTAGCATCTGCAGATGTTAATTGGTTTGTGTGTGTGTGTGTGTGTGTGTGTTTTGTTACAAGCTGCCCGGAGTTACGGTGTGATAAAATGGACAGCTAATTAAGAAAAAGGAAGGAAGGAAGGAAGACCACAGCATTTGTTTTACGACTGCTGCAGAAAAGATAAAATTGGGCACAGTTGTGATGACCCATTTAATAACTGGCACAATTTCTGAACTCAATTACGGTCATAAGTCGAGGACTATCTATAGATGTAGACTTATTAGACATGTATAAGGAAATATGGGACTCATACAAAATACAGTAATTTAAAAAAAGATGTATAAATGTATTATAAATATACATACTTGACTAATATTTGCATTAAATATAATATATATAGAATTGTAACTTACATATTTTTCTCTCATTTTTTCACTTTTTATTAGAGCACTTTCTGTTTTGTTTTCTCTTTTTGATAGTATACGTACTTCTATCATTATCTTTACCTTTTGCTCTTTTTCTTTCTGTCATTAATTAATTAATTATAAATACATAAATAAATATCAATCAGAAGTCCAGTTTTTCAGCAGTCATAACTTTGAACTGTCATTGAATGAATAGACATTAAGTGAGGAGTATCTTAAAAACCACTCTAGATAGCTTCAGCAACAGACCGGGGATGATATGGAGCAGCAGACTGAGTGGGATATCATGGGGACTTGTCCTTCAAAAATAGTAGTGTCTTCAGACTGCAGCAAGCAGGATGTGAGAGGTATTCTCAGAGAGACAAGTGAGGCAAAAGATAATACATGGATAATGATGTAGTCATGCAAATGCCAAAACTTATGTATCTGCATGCAACATCTTCAATTACCTATTGCTGGTGTAGTAGAATTTTGTAGGGAACAAAATACCAGGATACATTACATTGAAGCATTAATTCACTTATTGAAGTACTGGAGGCAAAGACAAGCCAAAAGAGGATGCGGTTAAAGCCTCAGCTTATTAGCATTCTTTGGGCTTCTAATGTTATTGTGATTGAGTTGAATTTTAGTTGCCCTAGGAAATTGCTTTTTTGTAATTGCTTTATTTTTTTCAGGAAGATGCATTTGGGTTAGGTGGCTTTTAGTCTGGACCTCTAAATTCTCCTTCAGTTACAGTCATGTTATTATGTAGTCATGCACATGTTATTATATTTGTGTTATTGTGGTTTCCTGCAGAATACATTAACTAATTGTGACAATTGAATTGAGTTCATGAACATAGTATAGCAGTGGTTAAATGTCAAACAGTCCAGAGCAATGAGTTGTGCTTGGCTTACCTGTACTAATTGTATGTCCCATGTCACCTGAAGACAATCTATCTATCTATCATCTATCTATCTATCTATCTATCTATCTATCTATCTATCTATCTATCTATCATCTATCTATCTATCTATCTATCTATCTATCTATCTATCTATCTATCTATCTATCATCTATCTATCTATCATCTATCTATCTATCTATCTATCTATCATCTATCTATCTATCTATCTATCTATCTATCTATCTATCTATCTATCTATCATCTATCTACCTACCTACCTACCTACCTACCCACCTACCCATCCACCCACCTACCTAATTTATATGTTGCTCACCTTACTGTGCAAGATAACACTCAGTGGCTTAAACATAATAAAACATATGGAAGTAAAAACAAATATAAATATAAAAATGATTGAAATGACAAGAGATCAAAACAAACTAAAAAACCATGGGTCTGGAGCAGAGAGGTGGTGGCGGCTTCTCTGTTACTATACTAGCCATCTCCAGCCAACATCTTCCTCCTTCAGGGCCCCATGTTAGCCAGCATAGATAGCCAAGTTTTAAGGCATTTCCTGAAGCCAGAAGAGTGGGGATAGACTTTATTTCTTCCATCAAGATGAAATGGTGAAGACATTTCACTGTCTTCAGTACTGACAATGCATATTGACAACACTGAAGCTCAGTGTTATAAGTCAAGTTATGATTTGTTGTTCCAGATTGTTAACCACCAAGTGTGTGCAGCAAAGTACCAGCACTTTATTTCAGACAGCATTGTGATTTTTTTTCTTCACCTGCTATAGGATAAAAAAACAGGTGTCATGAATCTCCCATACCACCAACTTGGTATTAAAATAAAAGAACAAGGTATCTTACATATTGTGCATTTAAAGGCATGACTGCTATCATGCTATGCTTCTGTATAACTATTCATCTTACATCCATCTTACAACAACTTGCAGCCATTTGCTTAACAACTTTCAAAGGTACAAGAGCACTGAAAAAAGTGAGTTATGTGGTCCTTACACTTATAACCATAACAACATCCCCTGTGATCACCTGATTAAAATTCTGGTGCTTGGCAACCAGCATGTACTTATGATGGTTGCAGTGTCCCAGGGTCACATTATTGCCATTTGAGACCTTCCCAGACAGTTTCCAATAAGCAAAGTCAATGGAGGAAACCAGATTCACTGAATGATGATTCATTTGAGAACCACAGTGATTTGCTTAATGACCATGGCAAAAAATGTAGTAAAATCAACCATGACTATAACCACCTTGTTAGTGATTGGTTCCAATTGTGGCCGTAAGTCAAGGACTGCCTATACGTGATTTTAAATTAGAAAATTGATGCCAAAGTGTAGGACCTCTCATTCAATGTGGAAAGTCTGTTTAACTTTAATAAATGACACCCTGAATTAAATGCGGAAACTGAGGACTCGTGTTAAAAGAATGAGCTTTTATCATTCTCTTTAGGAGTTTGATAACAACTGTTGTCCAGCTCACTGCTAAATTGCAGCTCCCATTCTTCATATGTCCAGTTATGAACACAGTATTAAAGGCCAAAACACTCAGATTTGAAATCAACACTGAGTTGTGCAGAAAGGCTATGGGTGTAGCACCTTTGACTTCAGAATGCCTAATACAGACAGTCCTTGTTTAACAACTGTTCACAGTTACGATGTTGAGTAAAAAGTAACTTTGTTTACTTGGCAAATTTGTATATAGCCACCCAAGGTAAAAAGATACTTTGGATGGCTTGCAAGGAAAATAATAATTCAAACCATATTACTATGAAAATCAGACATGAATTAAAAAAAAAAAATAACAATGTAAAAGAACCCCAAAATGGCAAGGAGACAGCCGTCATTTAGCGTCACTGAATCAGTTTGTAGGCTCGCCATGTGATTCTCAGGTTAATGGAAAAATCATGTTGTCAAGGTTTTACGGATGGTTAACGGATGGCCTAATCTCATCTCAGGGTGGGGGATGGTGTTCCAGAGGGCAGGAACTATAATAAAAAAGGCACATCTCCTGGGTTCTGTCAGATGGAACCTCCTTCACTGACAGGACTAGGTGGGAGCATGCCTTTCTATTGTACTTGATGGGGCGTGTAAATGTAACCAGGAAGAGATAGTCCATCAGATAATTTGGTCCCATGCCGAGCTTTAAAGATCAAAATCTGATGATTTTGATCTTTAAAGCACCTTGAATTGCGTCTAGAAGCAAACTAGTAACCAGCGCAATTTGCAGAACAGAGATTAACATGCGCCATTCTAGAAGCACACATAACTGTCTGGGCAACTGCATTCCGCACCAGTTGAAGCTCCTGGATGTTCTTCAAAGGCAGTCCCAGGTTGAGTGCATTACAACAATCCATTAAACTCTATGATCAGTCCTTGCATTTATGATCTTTGCAGGTCTGTAAAGCAAAGAAAAGCTGAAGAACGGTCAGAAGTACAGTTGCAGTTTCACTTAGCAACTGCTTTGCTTAACAACTAAGCACTGGCCTCAATTGTGGTTGCTAAATAAGGACTAGCTGTATATTGCCATTTGGGAACTGCTTCACTTTTTTTCACGTGTCAGTCTTTATCATCATGGGTGATGTTGATAATCTTTGGTGAATAATGTTCTTCCCTTCCCCTCCAGACCAATTCTCTATCATTCACTACCATTTTTCATAAAAGCATATTTTCTAAATGGGAGCAACTGAGCCTTTTCCACAGATGAAGATGAATGTTTTTTACTTCCACTTGACTGAAATGGAGCCTGAGGCCAATTCAGGCTTTGAGAAATCTAAGTTTCATTTGAGAGTTTTGTATAGTAGTCATGACAACTTTATTTACATATACTCATGTGATGATTGCAAATATCTGCAATTCAGAGTAGGATCTGAGGTTTCTCAATTTAATAAGTGCATGTAAATAGTCACCTATTGCCTCTTCTCTGTTGATGCAGCTCTAATTTTTTTCCCTTTTAATGGTTAAAAACATGTAAAGATTGGGGACAAGGAAATAAAAACTTTTTTTTTACTTCTCTAGCAATTCCTCTTTAAGATTTTCATTTTATTTATATATTGATTAATACTAAGTTCCAATTCGCTGAGGGGTAACTTTTACAACATTATTTAGTTAATACTGTTGGTTTTGCAACCTTTGGGATTGTTGTAAATTAATACCAGGTTTATAACTGAGGCATCACCCTCGCAGTTTATTCAGACCCCTACCTGCTTCTTCAAATTAGAACTTACATGGGCCATTTTGCTGCCATAAATTTCCCATCTCATCCATTGTATCAATACTTTTACTGACAAAATGTATTTTTCCAATTCTTTTGTTTTCTTTGCTATCTATTTTGGGCTTTAACAAATTGCAAGAAAATAGGTTCTAATAGGTCACATTCTCAATAAAATATTTTTTTTCTTGTTGCTAGAAAATCAAAGTTCAGGTTGATAATCTAGGAAATCATTTAGTAATCAACCTTGTGGCTATTTCGTTTAGTAGTTTAATTGCTGGTCTTAGATGTGACGTTAAAGTAGGGGCTAATGTTGTGCAAGACAAATTGCGTAGCATGCTGTCATTGTATGTGAAGTCATCAAGCAGGTAATACATGTTTTTCTTGACAACTGTAGGCATGTGTTAAAAATGCAAAAGAACATATAGGATTCAAAAGGGCAATTCAGAATTGCTAAACAAAGTAATGTATCTTAAAATATCAAACAGAACCACCATTCTAAGAGTTTCAGGAATGACATTTAGGTCTGTAATCTTGATATGTATGTATTTAAGACAAATAGACAAATTGAAATAGACTGAAATGTTTATCGAGAAAGCTTTATCACAGGAAAGGGAGACAATGTAAGATTGGTATTGATTTTAAAATAAAAGTTGTAATAAGAAACTCCACAAATTATTAAGCCATCTATAACTTAACAAAATAACATGGAAATTAGCAGCTACAATATTGTTCTTATCTTTTAGCAACTATTCAGATATTGGGTAGGTAAATTGGTAGGGATTTCAAGCCACAAAAGTAGATTTTGTGGTTTAAAAGACTTTAAATTTTTTCTCATTTCAAAGTGGAAGGCACACATTTTTCTGCCCCGTGGCAGTTTTTCTGAAGCGTGATTTTCCCACTAAAAGTAAGCAAAATGCCCTTTTAATCAAGATTTATTACATACTGTCTTCATCAATAACATGAATAGCATTATTATTAATTAATGGCAGTGCAACTGTTTTGGAATTGGATACTAGATCGACTACTTATAAGCAGGCTTGGTATTCAGTAGACTATATTAATTTCTAATAATTGTTATGTCAGAAGACAGTGTTGCCCTAATATTTTAAGGCTGAATAGGGGTATTCGTGTGTGTGTGTGTTGACATGTATATCTTAAGACTATAATAGCTCTCTTGGATCAGATCTATGGCTTATCTAGCACAGCGTTCTGTCTCTAGCAATCACCAATCAGATGCCTCTGAGAAGCCAATAAATACAATAATGCAAATAAGTTTCCTTCTCTGATAATGGTTCCCTAGTGATAGCTTATGGCCATGATGGCTAACCTATGGCATGCATTCCAGAGGTGGCACACAGAGCCCTCTCTGTGGGCATGCGTACCATGGCCAGCTGGTCTTCCGGTTTACGGCACTCTGGCACACATGCGCGTTCCAATTCGGGCACTCAGTGCCGAAAAGGTTTGCCCTCACTGGCTTATGGGACTGAAGCTGCTTTATGGCTTAATGATATCTATTGATACATTTCCAATGAATTTGTGTTAAAAAGTAGTCTAAACTACTCTCACTGTGTCTTGTGATAGCAAATTTTATAAATTATCGTATGTTGTTTCTATCTTCAATTTCCTGCAAATCAGCTTCAATGGAAGTGCCTAGGTTCTAGTTTTATAAGAGAAGGAGAACAAAAAAAAAATTCACTTTCTCTGTACCATGCACAATTATCTTCCTTACTTTCTTTCTATCAGGTTCTAAGCCATAAATGTTATAATCTTTCAGAAAAGGTATTTCTGTCCTTTGACTATTTTCTCTACATGTTTTCTACCGTTACGGTTTGTTTTTTTAAATCTTGTGCAGAATAGAGTTCTGGTTCAAGTATGACTGCACAATAGAGATGGATATAATATTGGCAGTTCAATTTTAAGACCTCTAGCTTATTCATCTAGGGTGAAAACAATATACCTGCTTAAGGGGCTTGTTCAGCACTTCCAATGGATGTTCCATTTTAGTTACTGATTTGCTTATACTTCAATTTTGAAAAAAAAACCCACTAAAGTTGTATTAGTTTGTAAGAAGCAACATCCGCCACTTCCCTTAGACATTACAGTTATGCTCTTCTCAAAGCCTTGAAAGGTCAGCAATGTGGACACTTGGCCCATTGAAAACTACCTTGTTCTCAGAAAAGCACTGGATAACTGCTCCCCCTCTTGACCTATGAACTAAGTGGAAGCAGAAAAACAGCTACCATCAAGAATTGGCTTTATTCATGGAGATGGGTAGCCGCATCACTGGCAGCAACCCAGGATTGCACATACAGCGACAGTGGGAGGTATATATATATCCCTGCCACAGTCAAAATATACAGAGCGCTGGGGGCAGGAAAGGAAAAATGCTCCTTTTGTTTAGGATACATAGACACAACTTCTGCACCGTTAAAATCAGGAAGTCTCTTTTACATGACCAGGACGGAGATATATTTTTTTAAAAAGTTCCAATGATAATGGAACGGAGTTGGCATGATTCACGTGCAAGCAAATGTACAGTGGGCCTAGTGCAAGGTCCCAGTCAAGGACATGGAATGCTCTGTTTAAAAACAGAGAAGATACAACATGCTGCTTACAGACACATGAAGTCTGGCCCTACTGCACTGGGAGGGAGACAGGCAGTAAGGCTGGGCTTTGAAATGTACACATGTACACAAACCACTGCGGCCAGGGTTTGTCTTCAGTATTCTTTCTCTTTAACGCTAAAGACCACAATACACAAAACACTGATCCTGATGAGGTCTCTTGGAGCAGAATTGGAGGAAGAACTCATGACAGGACGGGGTATGGGGGGTTCTCTCCATTACCATCTGCATCAAGGCCTTCCTTTGGAGAGATGGATGTGGATAGGGAAGAAGAAATTATTGTTATTGTGCTGCTGGTGGAAGTGTCGGGAACAGCTGTGGCCATTATGCTTCTGGCTCATATTCCTGATATTCCTCCTGGAAAGAAAGGGAAAACATTAATTGTATTAGATGATAGAAGGACATGAGGCAAAATAACCCAGCTCTAGAGCAGAGAACAGAAAAGCTTATCCTACAGATCCACTCTTCTACTTTTTACTTGCCGTCTTTATCCTATCAACTATAATTATTTACTAAACAAAACTGCCTACTTACAAAAGCCCCTGCATTTAAACATGGCGGGTAAAGTGACCGGTTGTTTGTATTTCTCAAAACTAATTTTTATTGAAAAATGTAATTATAATAGAATAAGCCAATACAAACTAAAAGAGAAAAAAGAGAGCTGGAAGAAGAGATTCAAGAGAAGGAAAAGGAAAATGTAAGAAAAAAAAGATTAAAAATATATTTAAAGAAATTACTTTTTCTTTAATCTCCACCACAAGTATAAACAAACATAATAATTTTTCATTTGTTTGTTGGAACATTGACATCTCATAAGGTTAGAAATAAATATCTATTTTTCCCAACCCATCTTTATCTATATGCTAATGCATAAATTGTCTTGCTTATCATTTGTGTTTCCATTTCAGTTTCTTCTCTGTTTTATAATCCATGCTTTTTGGGGTGGGATTTGTTTTTTATTTTTCAGTATTTCTAGTTCTAATATTTCTCCATCAGGCAAAATTTTCTCCACCTCTTTATCCTAAACTTATCTCAGCAGGTTTCTCTTTTACCTCTGCCATTCCTTTATTAACTTCTTTGAGAAACAGTCTGTCCCTAGAAGCAGACACCATTGCTGACATTGTAGGTGCTAATGTCTGACCCCTCTTCAAAAATCTGGATTATTTCAAATGTCATTTTGTAAATTCCGGTACTAACCAAGATTAAAAGCAAACTTTCACTTTTTTTCCTCTCCCTTTTCTGCCTGGAAACTTTAGTTCCCTTTAGTGTCCCAATTTCTGAAATTGTAGAGTCTCAAATTTCTATTACAACTCAGGAAAGACCAAACAATTTTCTCCACAATTATTTATATAATTATTCCCAAAACCTTATTATAAAAGTCTTAATATTCCAATTTTCTCTCATCCCTTAATTTGTTTATAACTTTCTTGGCTTAAAGTTTTATTTAGCTTTTTGCCTTTTGTAGCAATTCCTAATGTTCTTGAAAATGGTGAGCTGAAAATCATATTGTTGAAGCTGGTTGGCTTTGTTCTTCCCTGTGGAATTTGCACAAGAGAGTTTGTGATCTGTTCCATGCATTAAGGTGTCAATTTGTTTAAACAATGTGTTACCAATAAAGACATTATTGGATGCCATAAATTGGTAAATCATTCTCCTTAATTTCTATTTTCTAACTCCAGCCACATTTTCCTTACTAATTCAAATTTTGGCATTTCAGTCTCCCGTCAAACAAGCACATCTTGTTTACACGTTTGATCAATTTCAAATTCAATTTGACCATAAAACTCATCAGTCTTCTCTTTTTCTGCCTCAATAGTTGGAACATAAATTTGGAGAATCATTACATTAAAGAGTTGTTCATAAAGTCTACTTTGTATTCTTTGATCATTTACTCATTATACCTCAATACTGTCTCTGCTATGTATATCCTTCATAATTATGAAAGCAATACCTTTTTTTCATGTCCCGAATAGTAAACATGAAGTACTGATTGAAAATTCCCAATTCCACTCTGTTTCAGTTTTGTGATATCTAAGATGTCACTGTTAATTAATTTCATCTTTCACTGTTCAACTTTTCCATGTTTATGTTTCATATATTTTTTTCATATCATTTTCCCCCCCAAGATGGCGGCGCGCTTAGACGCTGCGGCTTTGAGCTCCTGGTGCCACAGTAGAGTTAGGCAAAAACTATATACCCGCAGGGAGTTATTAAAGATTGATCTTCTAGTTGACTAGATATTACCAGCGACTTCCAGCAGTCTCATAATATACCGAGTAACATAGTAGGACTGCCAGGTTCTCCATCGATCGTTGTTGGGCTTAGGAGGTGGCGAAGAAAGCGAAAGCAGAAGCGGGGATGCAGAGCTGGTTTGCTAGTTCGGTTATGGAAGCAGCCTCACAGACCAGCATTACCAAGCATTTTTCTAACCAACTCTAGATACTTTGTCCACAAAACTGATGAACTACAGCTATGGATGGCAGCGAATAAGCTAATTTGTGACTGCTGTGTGATGATCATCACAGAGACCTGGCTTCATCCACTTGTACCGGATGTGTCAATGGAGCTAACTAACCGCACCACACACCGCTTTGACAGAAACAGCAACTCTGGTAAAAGCAAAGGTGGAGGACTTTGTATTTACACACATAATAACTGATGTACTAACAGTAGAGTTGCTTATACTCACTGTTCTGCAGATGTGGAATTCTTAACTGTCATTTGTCGGCCATTTTATTTACCTAGAGAGATTTCTGTTATAGTTATCACTGCTGTCTATATTCCACCTGATGCAAATGTTAGCGCAGCGCTCTCTAAGTTACATGACGCCATCGAGAGGCAGCAGCAAACTTACCCTGAGGGCGCTTTTATCGTGGCTGGGGATTTTAATCAAGCCAGTCTAAAGTATGTTCTCCCTAAGTTTGTGCAGTATGTGCAGTGTACCACCAGAGGTAAGAATACTCTAGATCATATGTACTCAAACTTAAGACAGGCATATACAGCAATCCCCTCTCCCATCTGGGTACGTCTGACCACATCTCTCTGCTACTGTGCCCAAAGTATATCCCCCTTAGGAAAAGGATACGACCAGTCTTGAAAACTGTGAAAATCTGGCCGGAGGGAGCACTCTGCCAGTTGCAGGATTGCTTTGAGACTACCGAGTGGAGTATATTTGAACATTTGGAACTGCAAGAATTCACTGACACTGTACTCTCATACATTAAAATATGCACAGACAATGTAACAGTGAATAAGCGCATCAGAGTTTACAGTAATCGTAAACCCTGGATGTCAGCAGAGGTACAATCACTTCTGAGAGCCCAAAACTCCACCTTCAAGGCAGGAAACAAATACAAATACAATGAAGCCAGGGCAAACTTGAGAAGAGGCATTAAGGCGGCTAAACAGAAATACAAACAAAAGGTAGAGAAGTATCTGGAAGATAATAACTCAAGACAGGTGTGGCAGGGGCTACAATACCTAACCAACTATAAGGGCAATACGAAAAAAATAGCTAATGCTAATGCCCTGCTAGTAGGGGAGCTAAATAGCCTCTTCACCCGCTTTGAGGTCAAAATATCAGTCTCTGTGGCTCTAGCCCAAAGGCCCTCTGACCTACAGCCACTCACCCTGGATGAACATCAAGTGAGAGCTGAGCTGAAGGCTGTAAATCCCAACAAAGCTGCAGGTCCAGACGGGATGTTGGGGAAAGTCTTAAAAACCTGTGCTGACCAATTAACAGGGGTCCTGACAAGGATTTTTAACCTCTCCCTGCAACAGGCTAGATAGTCCCCTCATGCTTGAAAGCAACCACAATTATCCCAGTTCTGAAGAAAGCCATAAAAAGCTTGAATGACTATAGACCCATTGCACTGATGTCTATAGTGATGAAGTGCTTTGAGAGTCTGGTCCTACAACACCTCAGGTCCTGTTTTCCACCAAATTTTGATCAACACCAGTTTGCTTATAGAAGCAACAGGTCGACAGGGGACACCATGACCACTGCTCTACAAATTGCACTGAGCCACCTTGAGAAATCTGGGAATTATGTCAGAATGCTTTTTATAAACTATAGCTCGGCCTTTAACACCATCTTACCAGGAATTCTCATTGAAAAGTTGACTGACCTGAATTTCCCTCCCCTCACTAGTGAATGGATCAAAGACTTCCTGACGGATCGTCCATCTTCCATGCTGAAGCTCAGCACAGGCTCCCCTCATGGCTGTGTGCTCAGCCCATACCTGTACTCGCTGTATACATATGACTGCATATCCTCTGATCCATCCAACATCATAATAAAGTTTGCAGACGACACAACAGTGCTGGTCTCATAACTGGAGGGGACGAATCAGCATACAGGGAAGAAGTCCAGAAGGTATCCACATGGTGCTCAAGAAACAACTTACATCTAAATACTATTAAAACAAAGGAGATGGTGCTAGATTTCCGGAAGCACAGAGAGGAACCTGCCCCACTGTATATTGAGGGGGGCTGTGTGGAGAGGGTTTCCTCTTTTAAATTCTTGGGAGTGCTTATTAGTCAAGATCTCATCTGGAGAAACAACACGTCTCTGGTGATTGAAAAGGCCCAACAGAGACTTCATTTCCTTAGAGTCCTGCGAAAAAATCAGGTGGAACAACGGCTGATGACCTCTTTCTATTGGTCCACCATAGAAAGTGTCCTCACAAATTGTATTAGAGTATGGTATGCTGGTTTAACAGCTGCGGACAGGAAGGCACTACAGAGAGAGATCAATTCGGCACAAGAAACCATTGGTTGTCGCTGCTTTAGCAGAGTAAGGAAGGTACTCAGAGATGATTCACACCCTGGTCAGTGTCTCTTTGCCCTTCTACCATTAGGCAGAAGGCATCAAAGCATAGCCAGCCGAACAAACAGGTTTAAAGATAGTTTCTATCCTTGGCCTGTGAGACTTTTAAATACAACCACAATCATTCCATGCACACGCTAGGTTTTTTTTCTTTTTCTTTCTTTTTTCGTTTCTGTTATAATGTTGCACCAGTGAGATTAAAACCAATTTCGTTGTATTTAAGTACAATGACAATAAAGATTATACTTATGCCTATATATGCCATGTTCCCACTGTAATTCTGTCTTTGTAGCTTTGGGTTCCTCTCCCCCCTCCCTTTATGGCAGTATCAGCAACTAAATGCCTGGAAACCTTTAATCCACATCAAAAACATTATTAGTACTCCAAAAAGAGCTTCAACCCTTCTTCAGTAGTGAGTTGAGTACATCTAATCAGTCTGGTATATCATCAGTCATTTTATCTTGTCAACACATGTGATTTTCTTGGTAAAACATAGGAGTGGTTTACCAGTGCCTTCTTCTGCACTTTATGAAATGATTGTTATTACTGCTTCCAGTAACTTCCTATATTGCTTCTGCCCGACATAGGTGCCTGCTTGCTTTAGCTTTAGGATGATCTTCATACTCTTAGCATACACACCCAGCATTCCTGATTCAAATCTCCCAGGAAGTCCCACTGCCATGATGAAGCAGACAGCAGGACTCAGGGAGTGGGGAGATAGAAGGCTAAACTCCTTTATTCCCCAGAATTTCTCATTCCCATTTTGTAATCAGTTTGCCTTAATTCTGCTTCACTCACCTGCGGTGGCTCTTCATAATTCTCACTCTCGGGTTCTAACAGTGGCTCTATCAGTGGCTCCTCCACTGCTTCCTGACCAACCTCTTCAGGCTACAAATGAAAAATGACAGCCAATATTACTTATTTCTGCAAGAGCATTTCCAATACGTCCTCTGAAGGTTTCTATAAAAAAAATAAACTTATGAAGTCTAAATAATTGGCAAATTATTTAGGAACAAACATCACATGGATTTCAGAAAGGTATTTTTCATTGCTACATTGGGGCAAAAACATAATCTTTAAAACCATAAGAGTAAATGCCCAGGCAAAGTTATAATCAGCCTTTTTGAAACTCTTGCTTCTCACAGTACCCACTCCTGGATTGCCTCTTTTCCCATAAGCTACACTCTCATGAAAATTTCATAGACAACATATATTTTACAGGAATGTTTTAAAAATACTTAGCAACTAAAAGACTAGGTAATGAGGAATAATGACACCGGGAAAGTAATGGCTGCATTTGCACAACATACCAAACATGGTTAACAATGGTTTGCTGGAAATGTTTAGATTCCTACATGAATTATACATTAACATCCCTGGTTGGGTTTACAGTATCTAATTCACAAGTTGGCCGATCACATAGCTTAACATGTAATGCAAACCCAGCCATTGTTTGATAGATCTCCTCTGTAGTTCTATATGTTATTGTATGATGGAAGATCATTTAGAGCAGAGTTAATAGTAATCAGCAGGTATTCCACTTATCTTATGAATTGGCATTGTTAGCCAGTCACATCCTTCTTTTCACTGGGATGTTCAAGGAAGGTATAAGATTGCATGAATCTGGAATGAATGAATGAATGCTTTGCATTTGTTTTTGCTAAAAAAAAAGTTATAGAACTGATATCTTTGTTATGCAATTAAGCTTTATTAATTTCCTGAACCATGGGCAGGAAGGACAATAAAAGAAAAAACAACTGAGCCCTGCTGAAAAAAAATTAGTATGGATTCTACAAAGGTAAATTGTGCTTCATTGATATTTTAGAGTTTTGTTTAAAGTGCCAGTGGGTACATGGAAGTAAACCTATCAACAATATAATTCCTCATCAAAGGGTGTATTTAATGGGAATGGGGTGAGAGTAGGAATAAATGATCTTTTTTTTTTCAATTGGAGTCCTTCAAGGATCTGAATTAAGATCAATGCTGATTTAACTTGTTCTTAAATTATCTTTATTTAGCAGTAGAGCAGGGAACAGACTAAATTTTCAGATATGTGGTGGATAAAAACCAAAAATGACTTGAAAACAGTTCCTGAAGGATCTTTTTAAACTATGCGAGTGGTTAACCAAGTAGTAAATACTGTTAGTACATTGGACAAGCCACACCATCCCTATGCAAATTTCACATAACCTATGTGAACTAAACAGAAAAAAACAGTATGGGCTCTAGTTCAAGGGAGATGTGCAGAAGCTGTTGAAAAGGGCAAATTCTATGGTAGGGATCAGTGGGAAATGAACTGAAAATATATTTCAACATTTTAATAATCTTATATGGTTCAGTCACATATTGAATATCATAGAACATTCTAGTTGCACTTTTAAAACGCAGAGAGAAAGCTTAAAAAGGACCGAAGATGTCAACCACAGTGATCAGGGGGCTCAAATGCTCTCTTTGTGATGAAAGGCTAGAATATTTAGGATTATTTAGAGAAATGGCAGTGACAAAGCACATGACCAAAGTACATAAAATTATGCTTGGCATATGGGCCAGAGGTTTCTCCCCCCGCTTTCAAACATTAGTTCTATGGGTTCGTCTATACTGTATATGAATGCCCAACAATTTGTTGTGAGGACAAGTTTTCCACTTCCTCTCATAGAGAGCCAAGCTGTTCCAGCTCGTTAGGAGTGTTTTCCAATTAACATGGTAAAAGACTTCTCTGCAGAGATGCCCATTGCACAGAAGAAATTCATTAGAAATAAACAATCTGCTGAGCTCCAGTTGGATTATTGCAGGGCCACCCTCTGCTCCATGCCTTCAAGGCCATTTCTCTTATACTGTAGCAGCCAACAAGATAGCTCTTGTTGTGTGCATGTGCAATTTGGATCAAGAAAATATTGGTCTTGTGAATGATCAAGTGCAGTTCTTCTACGAAGCCAGTATTCCCATTTGTAAGCTCTTTGCATATGTAAAGCACCAGTTATAGGAGGAAAAGTCAATTGTTTTTTACTTTTCCAGACAATCCCTGGTTTTATTGAATGGCACAATTCTTTGTTTGTTTACAAATCTATAAAAAGCTGCATTCATTTCTGTGTTACCTCAAGTGTTCATAGGTGGTCTGGAAAGCTACAGCCCCCACCTTGCCACTGTCTGTTCAATGAGGTAAATTTAAAACAGCTGCTGCACCTCCCACGCACTGATTGCAGCCTCTCTTGCCCTCTCCACGTCATCCTCCTTTGCCTGCCAGCTTCTCTATCCCTCACGGCTAAGCAATTGTTGTCCTGAAAGTAACCCTCATTGCTTCCTGTGACAGCAGAAATAACAGTCTCATTCCAAAGCTGTGGTAACAGGTAGGCTTGTGGGTCCACAATTTTTTAAATGACATTGTTTCTTCCCATCTCAAAGATGGAAGGAAAGCATCAACATGGCTGTTGGGAAGAGCCCTGTGATTGGCAGACTGACATCACTCTTCATAGGCTCCTTCCCCGCTTGCTGAGTAGAGCAGCGTGCCTCTTCCTGCCTGAATGCACTGGCCTCATTTCATCTTTAGCTGTTGCTATTTTAAGCTAAGCTGGAAGCAAATGGTTCACGGGCAGCTCAGCTGCAAGATTCGAGAGTTTTTTTCTCAGATTGGCAGTCCTGCAGCAGCCAGACAATTTCTGTAATACGGTTTGGTTTCCTCAGCCTCAAGATGCACGAAGTTGTGCTTCTGGGCACATGCCAGCCCAAATGTATACATTCATCAAGTAAGTTATAAAAATGAAGCATAAAAAACCCCATCATCAGCATGTGATGCTGAGATAAGCTAATAACACCGCCTTTAACAGTATGCACAAATGATGGGATACATATTTTCACACATATTGTATTAATATGTTACTGCACAACTGATGTATGCAAAAACACTTGTTCTTGTACACATGCACTCCCATGGCTGCACACCATGGTTATAGGTCCTCATCCCAAAGCATGAGATATCCTGTCATGCAAAATTATTGGAATGCCATTGCATTTTTTTTCCTGCTCATCCTAACAGGTCCTCATCCCAAAATAAGAATGCAGCCTAAAATCATAACATAGCCAACCTTCAGTTTTGGGGAAATTAAATTAACAAAAGATCTTACATCAATATCAAATGTCACTCAGATCCATTGGAGATCAGCTATGCTTTTTTTCTATGGTAGCTTTGAAATTCGTCTGCCCTAGATTGATTCTTAACAGCTCTTATAGCCACCTGAAGGGTGCAGGATACCTACTTTCACATCACTGGGGAAGTCTTCTTTCTTGACCAGCCCTGTGGCAGCTGCAATATTGCCAGCTCCTGAGAAGACAGCTCCACCCAGCTGTGATGCCTGCTCCTTTGTCTTCTCAGCAACTAAGAAAACCAAAAGACAGAAAGAAAAAAAGCTCTAAGTCTTATGAGACCATACAATTAGCTCATTATACTGGATGCACAATGTGTGGCCTTTCACAACTTGGCTAAAGAAAGATGTTGACTTGTAATATAATTTGGCAGTACTGTAGAAATGTACAATTACAATACAATGATACAGTCTTTTCGTCATAGATGGATAGAAGCAGAAGCATATGTATAAGGCCATGGAAGAAAAGCTATCACTGTTAAGTCCTTCCTGCAGCACATATGTCTTTTCTGGACTACGCGGTTTCAGCGTACACTCTGTCCCGTTTTAAGCAAGCCATTTATTTTGCTCTCCAGTTCAAGTCCACTTGGCCTGTTAGCAGGAAGGCAGGATGTCTCAAGTGAAAACTTTGCCCCAAGTGAGTGAAACCTGGGGTGGTGGTGTAGTTTTGGGTTAGGTTCAAAAGGTTTGGATGGGGTTTGGTTTTTTTTTTGTTTTTGTTTTTTTGCATTTTTGGAATTATAAATGTGCTATAAAACGAGTGCCTGAAGATTTGGTGTAATTTAAAGCAGCTATTCCATCTCTTAAAATTCCTGAAATTTCCCCTCAAAAATGTGTCCTAATTCTGTCCCAATTTGAAATGAATCCTTTGATAAGAGATAAGAGATGGGGTGTTTGTCAAGCTGAATCAAGTTGCACACTCACTGTATCTTAGCCAGTCTTTTTAGCCAGTTCTGCCAACAGGTGAGAAATAGATAGAACACTTTGTCCAGCTTCAGTTATGGGAAAGATTTTAACAATATCATTATTTTATTGGCTTGTCAATTTTTTAATACAACTGCCCACTCAGGATTAAGGTTGAGGGAGAAGAAAAACAGCAATAAACATTACCTGAGGCCACACCTTGCACCACACCTTCCCGAGTTTTACTTCCTAAAGAGACAGAAAGGATGAACAGTTAAAAGTTATGTCTGAAACGGTATAGGGTTTCCTGCCTAGGCAGGGGGTTGGACTAGAAGACCTCCAAGGTCCCTTCCAACTCTACTATTGTATTGTATTAAAATTAGACAAGTGTATGCCATTTCACTGGAAATAATGATAAGCAATTCATTTTATTTACTATCTTCAGGGGATAGTTTTCCTTTAAAAAAAAGTATAAGATATCACATTTATCCAGTTCCCGGAAGGGTAGCCGCATTAGTTTCTTACAGCGAAACACAAATCTTGTAGCATTTACAGGCAAATACTGTATATTAAATCCAGTTTGCATTTCATCCATTCTATGCACATTAGCGCCCCTATTCAAGTTGCCTTCTCAAGGAAACATGGAAAGGAATTTGGTATCCCAGTCCTTCAGGCAGAGACCCTTTTCAGAGGAAAGAGATTTCAGATTAAATATGTCTGGCCAACCCCCCACATTTTATAAATTGGATAACTAGTATCCATCAATCAATGAACCTATGCTTGCAATAATTCCCTCAAATATAGAAGCTGTCAGTTGCTTCTTTGTGGATTGCAACTATTCCAAGCAGCCAATTAGGACAAACATTCCTTTGTGGACAATTTATTATTGCATTTGGGAGGAGGTACTTAAAAGTGTCCATCACATTATAAAAGTGTTACATCTAAAGGGGGGGTAGTGAAAAAAGGTGAGGCAAGGGCAACATAAGGCCTTGGGTTATATGAAAACGTTAGAGTTAAGGATGAAAGGAAGAGTTGCTCAATTCTTCTGTGCTTCTGGATAATCTAAGGCAATGTTTCCCAACCTTGGCAACTTTCCTATGTGTGAACCTTAACTCCCAGAATTTCCCAGCCAACCTCTCTTCCTACTGTAAATGGATTGCCGGAACCTGGGGCTTCAAAGCTATAGTACTAGTCTGTTTGAGTGTCCAGTTGAATTCAACGGCACTTCTAGCACCTTAAGACCCATTTATATTCCCACAGCTTGCTTATGTAAGAATGCACATCTTGCCATTCTGCTCCACCCCCATGTGACTCTTTAACCAAGATTTATCATGGTTTATTGTGTCCAAGCCTAAGACAACAATTGCATTGGATTTGTGAAAACTGAGATTTATTTGTATGCCATCCATTTTGTCTGAGGGCAACTTATACTCAAGGTCTGAATAACATATAAGCCATAATATTGGTTTTAAATTTGTGTGTGTCAGGTGAGAAAAGGGTAATGTCGGGTTGCTAATTATGCTTGCTAGGCAATTTTGTTTTAGTTTTAGAGTGTCATGTGAAGTTACTGTAAAAACACAGTCATTGGCTATTATGAAATGAGGTAGGAAGAGACGGCATGAGGTGTTACATATTCTAACAGCACAGTTACCAGTATTTTGTTTCATAAATTAACAACTTACTCAAAGCTAAAATTCAAACAGTAAGATCATGAAGATAATTTAGATTATGCCATTTCAAACTTCTTTACACATTTTTTTCACTTTTAATCTTAGCATGTGAGAGGGCTACATCAGAACACTTTTCCTCCAAGCATATAGTTCTTTGCATGAAGTAGAACAGGGGTGTCCAAACTTGGGAACTTTAAGACTTGTGGACTTCAACTTCCAGAACTCCCCAAGCCAGCCATGCTGGCTGGGGAATTCTGGGAGTTGATGTCCACAAGTCTTAAAGTTCCCAAGTTTGGACACCCCTGAAGTAGAATTACTGTGAGTGCTGTAAAGAAAATCCACTCACCTGCCTCAGTCTGCAATATAACATAGTTTAATCCAAATACAGAATTGCCATCTCAGCAACAGTTATACAGGCACTGACCAAATTCTCTCTTAAGAGTAACAAAATTGATTTTTTTCAAAAACAAACATACAAAAAGAGCTAAGTCAGTTGGCATCTTCTTCAGTGCTTTAGGGGTTGTATCATCATGAGTCATCAATTGATGCAACTGCACCTGTTGAATGTGTGTCTTTTTTTTCCCCAAAGAATTTTTTATTTTTTTTATTCTTTTACATACCATTTTAAGTATACATTCACGTGATTGTTATTCTTCTTTACATTTATCATTCTTATACATTTATTATTTCATTTAATAGGTTATGATATACACTTTTTGTTGCTTTATTTACCTCCTGTTGTAACACCTTATTTTCCCTTTCTTTTCTCCCTCCCTCCCTTCTCTACTTTTTCCTTCCTCCTCTCCTTCCCCTTCCTTCTTCCTTTACCTTTCTCCTACTCCTACTCTTCCTCTTCCCCTTCCTGCCCTCTCTCCTCTTTCTCTCCCTTTCATCCTCCTCTCACCTTTTTCTTCTCCCCCCTCATCTTCCTTTCATTCTCTCATCCTCTCTCCCTTTCTTTTTCTATTGTTGTTGGTGTATATTTCAAAACTCAGTTTTTATTTCCTTGGGATGGTATTTCCGCCAACCCAGATATAATTTAGTATCATTTCTTATTCCCTTACCTTCTCTAGTCTACCCTAGATATGTTCCCCCCTTTATATCTCGCTCTTGAATATATACTTATATATTTAATATTTTCTTTACTGTTTTCACCTTCTCCCCCCCCCCCACTTTTCCATTTAAGTGTGTCATCTTGGTACTTTATCTTCTCCCTACTTTCTTTTCTAGCTTGCTTTCTCTAGCCAATCATAAAACCCTCCCCATGTCTTGAAGTACTCTGATTCCTCTTTATCCTTGATTTTCATTGTCAACCTATTGCACAATCTAATACCTTTTTTATTATCTCTTCGTCTGTTGGTAGCTTATTTAATTTCCAATTTTGTGCAAATACAATTCTCGCTGCTGTAGTTAGAAATATCTCTGGTCTAAATTCTATTTCTTGATATAACATTTTCTTTAACCATACTCTTATTTTAGTCCAATATTTCCTTGCTTCTGCGCATGTCCACTACATATGATAGTATGAACCTATTGCTTGTTGACATTTCCAACATTTCGCTCACTTGTCTTTAAACATCTTTGCTAATTTTCCTGGTGTCATGTGCCATCTGTAAAACATTTTGTATAAGTTTTCTTTGTAAGCTGTTGACATGGTTAATTTATAATTCCTTTCCCATAGTTGTTGCCACTTTTCTAGTTCAATGGTGTAGCCAAAATCCTTTGCCCAAGTTAACATTGCATCTTTAACCACTTCTTCTTCTAGAATAGTTCTTAATAGGTAGCTATATAGTTTCTTGATTATTCTTTCTTCCGTTCCCATAAGTATCTTATCCAACTCTGAACTTCCTAAGTTAAAACCATACTCCCTTTTATCTTTTTCATATCTTGATTGTATTTGCAATTTTGAAAACCATCCTATATCAATTCCTTGTTTTTCTAATTCTTGTTTTTGTTTTAGTTCCCCCCTTTCTGTTAAGATATCTTTATATCTAATAATATTTTTCATACTACTAATATTTGGATGTGTCAATGTTTCTATTGGTGAAAGCCACATTGGTATTCTAAATAATGTTTCCCTTTCACTCTTTCCCATATTGTTAATAATCCATTCTTTACATAATGTCTTTGAAAATAGCCATGTGCCCTACTTTTATCATACCACAAAAAAGTATGCAAACCCAGTTGCAGATCATGACCCTCCAATGTCAATAATCTTGTATTTCTCAGTAATATCCATTCTTTCATCCAAGCTAGTCCCGCTGCTTGATACCGTGTTTCCCTGAAAATAAGACAGGGCTTATTTTCTTTTTACCCCCTGAAATAAGTACTTGGTCTTATTTTCGGGGAGGTCTTATTATTTTTGAGGTGCAGGAGGTGGCGAGCATAGTCACCTCATGGCTGCTGCTTTCAGGGAGGGCTTATTTTCAGGGGAGGGCTTATTTTAGCGCATGCGCTCAAAACCCCGATTGGGCTTATTATCTGGGGAAGTCTTATTTTCGGGGAAACAGGGTAGTACAATTCCCAGTTTGGCAAATCAAATCCACTTCGAATCCTTGCATATTGCAACATTTTAATATTAATTATTGCTTTTCCCCCCTGCCACATATATTTCCCCACTATTTTATTCATACTTTCAAAGAATTTTTACTCTAATTTTATCGGTATTGTTTGGAACAGGTATAGCAATCTTGGAAATATATTCATTTTTACCACTGCTATTCTTCCCATCAATGATAATTGTAGGTTTTTCCATCTTTCCAGATTTATTTGTTTTTCTCACCTTATAATAGTTGTCCTCCTTTAGTATTACACACCTTGATGTCAATTGAATACCCAAATATTTCACTTTTTTCACCACCTGTATGTCCAGTTTCCCCATCAACTCTCTTTTCTGTTTTTCAGTCATATTCTTCACCAGAATTTTTGTTTTATCTTTATTAATCTTCAAGCCTGCTATTTTTCCATATTATTCTATTATTTTAACTAGTTTTGGCCCTGTTTCTATTGGATCCTCCATAAACACCAAATCATCCGCAAACGCTTGTAATTTATATTCTTCTTTCTTGACCCTCATACCTTTTACCTCTTTATTTTGTTGTATTTCTCTATTGTCAGTATAAATAATAATGGCGATAGTGGACATCCTTGTCTAGTTCCCTTCGTAATCGCTATCTTTCCTATCATATCACCATTTACCATTACCTTTGCTGATTGGTTATTATATATCGTTTTAATCATATTTATAAATCCCTCACCAAATCCCTGTCAGCCCTTGGGCTGCCATTCAGGGGGGAACCAGTCCATCGCCACACCTGCTCAGCCATGCTTACATGCCACCAATGCTGCCACGTTGATGTTGATGTTGTTGCCTCCTCAGAAGTAACTCTTCTACTCGAGTGCAACTGCCTACTCTGACGTAACTCTTCTGCTCGGATGCAGGAAGGCGGCTATGATGACACTGAGTGGGGGTGTGGCTGAGGGTGTCGGTCATGGTGATTGGTGATGGTGGTTGGGTGTCATCTGGGTGAAGTTGTGGGTGGAGCTGGGTGGGGTAATGGTATATAAATGAGTGATGGTGTTAACTTGGTTAGAACTGACTTGGATTTTCTTATCTTTGTATCATTGTCATTAGTGCTGGTTATCACGTAATATTAGATAGAGATAAAGTTTTTCACCAAACAAACTGACTCTCTGTTTGTATTCAACGTGAACGTTGGAACGTGACAGAAAGTCAGTTCTCTACCATTAATTCTTCACTTCGCATAGTTCCTGTTTGGTCTGAATGGTTGTCCAAAGGAGCCGAGGCAGCAGCAGTGGTCCTACCTGAGGCCACTCCTTTGGTTGTTCCAACACAGGATGAGAAAATAGAGGTAGCTGTTTCACTAAGTTAGATCTGAGGGAGGCTTATTACCGTGTCAGGATCTGAGAAGGGGATGAGTGGAAGACAGCCTTTAACTGTCCCCTGGGGAGCTACCAATATCAAGGGATGCCATTCGGGTTACAGGGGGCACTGGTGTTCATGCAGTTAATATACGAGGTACTGCATGAACATCTCTATAAAGGTGTACTTGTTTACCTGGACAATATTTTAATTTACACGAAGACCATGGATCAGCACGTAAGATTGGAAAGGCACGTTCTGACCAAATTGTTAAAAGCCCAATTGTATGTCAAAGTATCTAAATGTGAGTTTCACCAGACCCGTTTGGACTACTTAGGCTATAAAGTTTCCCAGGCGGGAATAGAAATGGATCCGGAAAAGGTACAGGTGGTAATGGACTGGCAGGCTCCAAGAACTCGGAAACAATTACAGAGCTCCTTGGGGTTTGCCAACTTCTACCATCAGTTCATACCATCATTTGCCAGGGTGGCTTTATCCCTTACTGATTTATTAAAAACAAGACACCTTACAGAAAAGCCTCGTCCAAGTCAACCCTTACAGTGGGATCTGGTTTGCCAAAAACCATTTGAAACATTGAAGGGATTGTTCACACCTGAGCCAATATTGAGATATCCTGATTCTGCCAGGAAATTTATAGTGCAGGCAGATGCGAGCAATGTAGCAGTGGGAGCTGTCTTACTCCAACTAAATGAAAAAGGAGAGCTGCAGCCATGTCCCTATACCTCCCGCAAACTAAGTGACACAGAACAACAATGGGCTATATGGGAAAAGGAGGCTTTTGCGGTGCGATGGGCACTGCTTACATGGAGGCATTTACTCGAGGGGGCTATGGCCCCCTTCGAGGTATGGACTGACCATAAGAACCTGGAGGCTCTACAATCTCCCCAGAAGTTGTCGCCCAAGCAGGTACGATGGCACTCTACTTCCATAGGTTTAACTTCCAGCTGAAATATATTCTCGGTGGGCAAAATTTTATGGCAGACGCTTTGTCATGGAAGCCACAATTTAATAGTGATCGAGAGCAGACCTTCCAGCCTATGTTTCTCCAGTCGGCAAATATAGTTTTAGTGGCCAACATCCAAGGCAGAAAGCCTCCAGCTGATATCACACAGTCAATTAGAGATGCACTTCCACTAGACCAGTGGCTTTCAAAGGGGGCGGTGGGATGACTTAGGGGGCGCTAAGAGGCAAGGGGGGCGGCAGGGGGACGCTAAGAGGCAAGGGAGGTGGCAGAGGAGTGCTGGAGGTGGCCTCTTTGTTAGAGTGTTGTTTTTGCGCATTTCAAGTGCTGGGTGTCGTCTTGCTTCCTCCACAAAGTCACTGGCGGTCCGATTCCGATGTGCAAAGGCAGAAGAAATGAGTTGGCTTGTTCCATAACCCAAAGTCCAGAAATGGTATCACCCCACCGGGCGGGGGGAAGCCCCTTCCCACTAACCATGATTCGTGCTGACCCGAGAGCCTATCTATCTATCTATCTATCTATCTATCTATCTATCTATCTATCTATCTATCTATCATCTATCTATCTATCTATTTATCTATCATCTATCTATCATCTATCTATCTATCTATCTATCTATCTATCTATCATCTATCTATCTATCTATCTATCTATCTATCTATCTATCTATCATCTATCTATCTCTATCTATCTAGATTTGTGGTACCTTGCTCAATAGTAGTAACTGTGAGAGGGATCTTGGAGTCCCAGTGGACAACCATTTAAATAGGAGCCAACACAGTTCTAGGTTGCATCAACAGAGGGTGGGTGACGTCTTGCTTCCTCCACAAAGTCACTGGCGGTCCGATTCCGATGTGCGAAGGCAGAAGAAATGAGTTGGCTTGTTCCATAACCCAAAGTCCAGAAATGGTATCGCCCCACCGGGCGGGGGGAAGCCCCTTCCCACTAACCATGATTCGTGCTGACCCGAGAGCCTTCCCGTGGTGCATGTGCTGCTTTGGGGGAGGATGGGGGGTTCCATGCAGGTGATTTAAGCGAGTGGTGTGGGAATGTAGCCCAGGAGGGGGGGAATGAGAGGTAGCGATCCACCCTCCAAAGAACGCCCTCCCCCTCTGGGCTGGGATTTTATAGGGAAGCGACGTAGGGCAGGTAAATCTGGGTCAACAACCCGCAGCTCCGCATCGGAGGGTTACAGAGGGGACACGGCCCAGGGCAAGAGATCTACAGATTTCTCTTTGGAGGCTTGCTCATGCACGCACACACACACACACACACACACACAGAGGGGGAGAGAGGGAGAGAGAAGCTGCATTGGGGGTGGGGGGAGGAGAGGAACAGGAGGGGGGGCAGATTTTCTGGGTGACGTGGGAAAGAAGCACCGCCAACCTCCTTGTAGACCTGGCTGGCCTCGGTTCGTCCCACACACGCCCACGGGGCTGCCCAAGTGAACTCCCAGCCAGCATCTAAGCGGCTGTGAGGACTTGCCTGGCCCCACCTCGGCAGCTCCAGGGGCTCCGCTCCAAAGCCTTGGAACCTCGGATGCTCCGCGATCCCCAAAGCCTCGGAAGCCGGTGCCTTTCAAGTGGGCGGCCGGAGCCGAAACACTCTGTGGGGCGGTGCTCTCAGCATGCTCTTTCACCCAGAGGAAGTGCCCATGACAGTGCCTCTCTCTCAAAAGCCAAGACTTTTGGCTTCTCTTTACAAAGTTTCTCCGGATGCAACTTCTCTGACACCCCCCCACCCCGGGAGGAGATCCCGGGAGAACCAGTGAGTCTGCTTGTTCCCACGCGTCATGGGAACTTCGCCACACATTCCAAATTTGGGGAGGGGGGCTCTCTGGATCGAAGCTGGAGGGCGCTAAATTCTGCCTTGATTTTCCCTTCCTGCCTGGGGGTTGCTCCTTTCTACCTTTTCTTGAAAATTCCCTCCCTCCCTCCGCTTCCTGGTCAGTGGCCCTTCCCCTCCCTCTCCCTGATTCATCCTTCTCTGAAGATTGGGGGAAGGAGGGAAGGAAGGAGGAGAAGCAGGGAAGGGGGTCAGGAGAGTCGTAGATAGCCCCCCTTTTTTGTTTAAACAGTCTTGGTTGCTGGATGCGAAATTCCGCTTCCCGCCCCCTCCCCACCTCCCCATGCGAGGAGAGCTTTCCAAGTGGAAGGGGGAGAACCCCCTGCGAGGGGTGGAAGGGGGAGTGATGCAAGATTTGGGGCGAGAGAAGCCCATATCAAAGCAAAGGCTTGGGAACATACGTATGTGGGAGGGGGGAATTATGGTGGGTGGTAAGCAGCAGCAAGGTAGCTTGCTGCTGCTTGAACCTTCACGGTTCTGCCTCCCCCCCAACTCCCTGCTGCACATTAAACGCCC
Organism: Natrix helvetica; assembly: GCF_964273705.1. NCBI lineage: Eukaryota > Metazoa > Chordata > Lepidosauria > Squamata > Natricidae > Natrix > Natrix helvetica. Next base: position 292,193,725 of record NC_138548.1, read on the forward strand.
TCCCTTCCCCTCTGCCCCAGGGACAGGCTTGTAAGTCAAACCTGCTATACCAGCTCTGAACAGAAACTTTGAACATTTCCAGATTTGGAGGGGTGGTGAGGGTGGGAGAAGGAGGGAACAGAGGAGGAGATGGGGGGTCCAGGAGTTCAAGAGCCCCTCCATAACGCCTTCATTCAGATGGGCAAAAAGGATTCCGGGGGAGGGGAGGCGCAGTCCCAGAAGGTAAGAATTAAGATTTTAATCTTCCAGAAATGCGACTCCCAAGTTTGCTGGTCCAGTGAATTTCTCTGTGGGGCTGGGAAGGTTTTGTAGAGGGGGGAAGCCCCTTAAAACAGACCTCTTTTTAAAAGGCTCCGCTCCCGACAAATTGAGCGATTCTTCAGGTGGATCTTAACAGAGTGGGAAGGGACTTCGTATATCTATGACTAGATATAAAGAAATCGACTCCAGATTACTGAACATGGTGATTTAAGACTCCTGCTAAGTGACTTAAAACCAGACATTGGCAAACTGGTATCACTTCATCAAGCCCATCCATCACATTAAGAATTTATTGAACAGTGAAGTAGTTACTAAATTTTACTGAGTTTATTAAGTTACTAGTTACTAAGGTTCTTGATAAATGACTATCAGAATTTGAAAACCTGGTATCACTGGATCATGTTCAACAATTTTGTTGAATTAACATTAACTAAAAAGGTTTTTAAATTGGATTTTGAATAAATGTGAAATTAATTGTTACAGTTTTGAATTTTACTGTTAGTATCTTCCTTCCTTCGTGCAAACCGCCCAGTCACATGACCCCCAGCCACACACCCCAAGCCACGCCCACGGAACCGGTAGTAAAAAAATTGAATTCCACTACTAGGTAGGGGGCACTGAGGATCAGTTTGTAGCACCAAGGGGGCGGTGGACTGAAAATGTTTGGGAACCACTGCACTAGACCCTTGGTTCCAGGTGAATCAGCAGACTCTAACCAAAAGAGACGGTTTAGCCTGGAAAGGGTCAAAAATATATGTTCCAACGGAACAACGGACAGCAGTTTTACAGTGTTGTCATGATGCACGGGTAGCAGGACATTATGGATTCCTGAAGACACTGCACTTGACAAATCGGCAGTTTTGGTGGCCAAAGATGAAGCGGGATATTGAGGAATATGTTCGGGGTTGTAACATTTGTGCAACTATGAAAAGTAGGCCAGGAAAGCCTCCTGGCTTGTTACAACAAGTAGCAAAGCCCACTCGGCCCTGGGAAGACATAGCGATGGATTTCATTGTGAAACGGCCAGAGAGCAGGGGAATACCATTATCTGGACAATAGTTGATTTGTTCTCGAAACAGGCTCATTTCATTGCCTGTCCAGGGCTCCTGTCAGCTAAAAAATTGGCCAAACTATTCCTAGTACATATTTACCATTTGCATGGTGTACCTAAATGTATAATTTCAGATTGTGGGGTACAGCTTAATGCTCAATTTTGGCGCAGTTTCCTGAGGAGGGTAGGGTCCTCTCGGGGTTTGAGTTCTGCATTCCTTCCGGCTACCAATGGCACAGCAGAGAGGGATAACACTGCAGTGAATGGTACCTCCATTGTTATGTGCAATATCAGCAAACTGACTGGGCGGATCTATTGCCATTTGCTGAAGTTGCACATAACAATGCAGTACATAGTAGTACTGTGTATACCCCATACCGGATTGTGAATGGGTTTGATTTCATGGCTATACCTGAATGTCCCCAAGCTACTGCTGATCACGGAAGCATAAAGGAATGGATAGACTACATGCATCCAGTGTGGGAAAATGTCCGAAAAGCATTGCAAGTAGCAGCAGAAACATACAAGAGACACGCCGAGAAGAAACGTAGTCCACAACTAATGTTTCGGGTTGGGAATAAGGTATTTTTATCTACCAAGTACATACGCCTTAAAGTGCCCTGTCGTAAGCTGGGTCCCAAGTTCATAGGTCCATTCCCAATCATCAGAATAATTAATCTGGTCACTGTAGAACTAAAGCTGACTCCCCTGTTGGGGAAAACCCACCCGGTGTTTCACAGCAGTTTACTCAAACCGGTGACCACCACTGGGCTACGTAATCTTCCGATGGTGAACACCATTATGAAATCGAACAGATAGTAGATTCCTGTCGTCGTCATGGCACTTAACAATATTTAGTAGTTTGGAAGGGATATCTGGTTAAAGACGCATCGTGGGTGAGGTCATCTGAGGTGCGCACACCACGCCTGATCGCCCGGTTCCACCGTTGATACCCTGATAAACCTATAGAGGATACCGCTAATAGTGCTTTTTGTTTTCCAGAGTCCTCTCCAGTGGTAGGGGGGTGGCATGTCAGCCCTCAGGCTGCCATTCAGGGTGGAGCCAGTCCATCGCCATACCCGCTCAGCCATGCTTACATACCACCAACGCTGCCACATTGATGTTGACTCTCTGATGTTGGCGGAGCCTGTAGCTGCATGTGGCTCTGCAAGGCTTCCCTCACTATTCTGCAGAGTAACTCTTCTACTTGGGTGCAACTACCTCCTCAGAAGTAACTCTTCTACTTGAGTGCAACTGCCTACTCTGACGTAACTCTTCTACTTGGGTACGGCTAACCAGGAAGGAGGGATGTGGCTGAGGGTGTCGGTCATGGTGATTGGTGATGGTGGTTGGGTGTCATCAGGGTGAAGTTGTGGGTGGAGCTGGGTGGGGTAATGGTATATATATGAGTGATGGTGTTAACTTGGTTAGAACTGACTTGGATTTTCTTATCTTTGTATCATTGTCATTTAGTGCTCTGTTATCACGTAATATTAGATAGAGATAAAGTTTTTCACCAAACAAACTGACTCTCTGTTTGTATTCAATGTGAATGCCGGAACATGACAATCCCATCATTTGAAGTTATATTATCATAAATTGCCAGTTCACATTATCAAAGGCCTTTTGAGGGTCCAGAAACAACACCATTTGCTTTTCTGGGTGGGCTTCATAGTACTCTAGCGCATTCAATACAATTCGCATATTGTCTCTGATCTGTCTCTTGGGGAGAAATTCATTTTGGTCTATGTGCATAAATTTATTTAAAAGTCTCTTCATTCTTTCTGCCATTATTGATGCAAAAATTTTATAATCCACATTTAATAGTGAAATAGGTCTATAGTTCTTTACTTGTTGTGGATCTGACTCTTCTTTTAGTATAAGCGCTATATATGCCTCCGTCCATGTTTCTGGCATCTTTGCCTCCCTTAGTAAGTGGTTGAATAGTTCCAACATTACATTGCTTAATACTTCTTGTAATGTTTGATACAGTTCTGCCGGTAAGCCATCTGGTCCTGGTGTTTTCCCCTTCTTTTGCCTTTTGATGCCTTCTGTTACCTCCATCATTGTAATTCTTTCTTCTAGTGCCTTCTTAAATTTTTCTGGGATTTTGGTTATTGAATGTTGGTCTTAAACAGGGTAATTTGTGTAGATAGATACCTGACATTATAGCTAGCTCAGAGACAAGGTCAAATACAACTGAACTAACAGGAAATCAGAACTCCAAGTAGGAACACTATTGACTTATTAAATAAGATGATAGAATAGTGATCTAGACAGACTACCAGAAAAGGAAGACCTAGCTTGTGTCACTAGTTCACTAGTTCAATATATTCAGTACATTGTGCAAACTCAAAAAATTAATTTCATATTAAGCAATCTAGTCTAGCAATTCAGATATAGTTTAGAAGCAAAGAAATCTGAGTTTTAATCTTGCTTTAGGCATAAAAGCCAGATGGGTAATTTTGGTCCACTCCCACCCTCTGAGCTTGGTTGTTTTCTTGCAGATGTTTGATTACCCAAACTAGATAACACCATCAGGGCGCTGACGATATTAGCTAGTTTGGTAACGAAACTTCTTCAAGAAAACAATCAAGCTCAGAGAGCACCAAGGACCCCTCATTTCAACCCTGAGCTAGAAATATTCTCCTCTGTCATCATTCCTACCCTCTCAGCCTTAGGAAGGCGGCAGTGACAAAGCACTTCTGAATATGCCACCTAGGAAACTGCATGAACTTCCCATGCAGGCAGCAGTAGTCAAATTGACTCAAAGCTATCATTATATATGGCCATGATTTACTACAGTTGTGCACAGAAGATACTCAACAATGAACCTCTTTAGTGTGTATCAGTTTCTGTGGTCTTGAAATTGTCAAGTATTATATAACAAAGACCTCCTAATGACTTTATTTAGGTTAGCTATTCCTAGACCCTCATGGATGGAATTAAGAATATTCCAGACATCTCTGTGTCTGTACCCATGTGTATGCATGTATCACAAAATGTGCATAAATATGAATCATTTTGAGCTGGAATCCCTGTTGTCTGTCTTCAGATAATATGCCTCTTAATTACTGAATGCCACCTAGAAATATTGTCTCTGAGGGAAGGCATATAAATATTTAAAAATGAAGAAATACATTGCATTTTTCTTACTCATAGATTGTAATATTTTATCCCTGGAACACTATTTCATCCCCCCTAGGTAGAGCAGCCAGTGGCACTATGAGTGTTTATGCAAGCACGCTAAACTCTGTGACATTATTAGGAATCAATGACAAAATCTTCCTAACCATAAATTAATTTCCAAATCTCAAGGCATGGACTATGGACATAACACAGCCATTCTGCTTTTGAGCTAAAAGCAAAGCACAGATATCCCGAGTAACTAACTCTCCTCCACCCTTCTTTAGTTCTCCATTCTTGAGACATGAGGCCCTTCTGTAGTTACTTAGGACTCTTTGAAAAATCAGCAAAAGCCAAGAATGTTTCTCTAATATTCCAAAGAGAATATCATTTGAAGTTTGTGTGCTATGCCTTTCCAATAGTATAGCACACGTCCTTCATGATTTTTAAAATGCTGAACAGGGATTCTGCTTTTCTATCCTCAAACAAGCTTTGTCCATTTCAAGTCTATTAAGGAAGGGATACTGAGCTCTGGCATTAAATCACTGTTAGTGTTGAATAATAGCAAAACACAGATTCTGTTATTTTTCTGGAAGGTCTAGCTGCAAATTACCCATGATGCTGAGGAGAGGAGAGAAGCAATGCCCTGTTAATATGCCTTTCATAGCATACAGCTTTTTCTTTTTTCCTTTTTTTGGAAACATTTTTTTATTATTTTAATTAAACAAAAACCCACAAAAAAGTATCATTCTTCATTACATCTTGCAGAAAGCATGTCGATTGGTTACAAATAAATTTCGTGCCTTACTACCACAATAATTCTTTATACATCTTTCATATTTTTGATTTACATTTTAAATCGAAAATTTTTATGTATTTTGCCATCAATGTACCATTATTCTCATTTAGCTATAATTATTTAAACGTGCTGGAATCATTTGTATTTAAAGACACAACCACCTACTGGCATTCTTTAGCTATTCCTATTAACCTCCAATAATTACCCTTTTATAGCATAAATATCATTAAACATTATCCATTAACATTTCCTTATTATTATTGTAGTCATCTAAAGAAAAAAGAAAAATTATTTTAACCATTTATATCACATCTCCTCTCCTCCGACACAAGAAAAATTACATCTTTATAATAAAATCTAAACAAAAGTTTGCTAGTAAAGTTTATAAGTAGCCAAGAGAAATTACATCTTTATAACAAAATCTAAGCAAAAATGTATTAGTAAAATTGATAAATCTTTTTCCCAGGTCTCGATTTACAATTTATATCCATTGTTTTTACTAATTAAGATTACTATTTCATTATTATTATCATAATGAGTTATTAATTAACAAATAAACATTTTAGAGAAAACATTCTAAAAGTGTCTACAAAATCCTACTTATTAATCCCCAAAGGTTAGCTAAATTTTGGATTATCAAACTTCATTATCAACCTGTGTCTTTCCAGTAAGAAAACAACCTTATCTCTTTCGCCAGTTGTTGCGTCAATTCTCTTATGAACTTCTTTATAAAGTTTTTAAAAACTTCTCTCCGCACTTTTTTGCTTGAAAGATCTCTCATATAGTCTCGTTGCCCTTGAAGTGGTATTAAAATTAACATATCTTTGATTTTCAAAGCATACAGCTTTTTCTATAGTATTAAAAGCTTCCACGGAATTCTTGTCAAGAGACTTCCAAGAGACTTCGTGTGGCCTAAAAATTGTCACTTGCACCATCCAAGTATCCAAAAGAGTTAAATGGAGCTTATTTTATGTCACATTTTCCAAGATGAGTCAGAAGTTCCTCACTGTGAGATGTTAACAAATGCCAGGTGAAAGACAAAAATGGCAAAATATGTGATTCTATCAGGACTGACAATCTCTGTCAGAATCTGTATTGAGGATTGGTAACTTATACTGAAGTCATGAGTCATGAGGGTGTGCAGAATTGAGGTAGGAACCAAACAATGGGCAACATTGGGAACCAGCTAAATGTTTTACATTACAACTCCTATAAGCTGTAGTCACTGTGGCCAACAATCAGGATTTGTGGGTATTGTAATAGAAATATCTGGAGAGTTCCAGGTTGCCTATTCCTGGCCAAAGTATTATATTTCATCTTCTAGCTACAATGTGTTAATATGCACAAACAGCATGCTATTAATATTCACATTAATATTAATATTTATTAATATTAATATTCCCTCACAATGAGGAAAGGTGTGGAAAGATACTCCTACTTAAAAACCATATGAAACATTCCATTCGTGTATTAAGAGTTTTCATCATTAACTGCTATGTGGGAAATACAGTGAAACACTCCTCTATGAGGAGTGAAACCTTCCTCTATGAGGGGCCACCATTTTGGGCACAACTTCAATCATCTACTAATCTACATGACATTTACAATACAATACAATAGTAGAGTTGGAAGGGACCTTGGAGGTCTTCTAGTCCAACCCCCTGCCTAGGCAGGAAACCCTATACTGTTCCAGACAAATGGCTATCCAACATCTTCTTAAAGACTTCCAGTGTTGGGGCATTCACAACTTCTGGAGGCAAGCTGTTCCACTGATTAATTGTTCTCACTGTCAGGAAATTTCTCCTCAGTTCTAAGTTGCTTCTCTCCTTGATTAGTTTCCACCAATTGCTTCTTGTTCTACCCTCAGGTACCTTGGAGAATAGTTTGACTCCCTCTTCTTTGTGGCAACCCCTGAGATACTGGAACACTGCTATCATGTCTCCCCTAGTCCTTCTTTTCATTAAACTAGACCTACTCAGTTCCTGCAACCGTTCTTCATATGTTTTAGTCTCCAGTCCCCTAATCATCTTTCTTCCTCTTCTCCCCACTCTTTCTAGAGTCTCCACATCTTTTTTACATCATGGCGACCAGAACTGAATGCAGTATTCCAAGTGTGGCCTTACCAAGGCATTATAAAGTGGTATTAACACTTCACGTGATCTTGATTCTATCCCTCTGTTGATGCAGCCTAGAACTGTGTTGGCTTTTTTTTAAACATAGATCTTTTTAACATTTACACTTTATTGTGTTTATTCATCTAGATGAAATATTAATATATATTGCTTATGTATGACATGACATACCCTAAATTAATAAATAATTTAAAAAGGACTAATAATAATATACAAACACCAAACTGAGGCCCTGTTCCAAAGGTGTGTTTGAGATACTTCGATTGTGCAAATATTATCTCTGCAGTCCCTAATTCCACACTTTAATAGTTTGAACATCAAGACTGAAGTGGGTGAGGGACAATAGGCTTTGTACAGGAGTCCCCATTTTAATGTTCTTTGCTAAAATACCCTGTTTGGACAATTCTGAGGCTGCAACTAGCTAGAATAAACTTATCTAGCCAGTTTTAGGAGCAGATTTTACAAGGAGAGGACTTGAGACCACCCATAAATGCTCCAGACAGCTGCTCTTTCTATATAAAATTTATATATTTTAAATAGTTATAATACTTTCAATCATTCTTTTTAGATTTTTTTTATAATGATTGTTCTCATCTGTGATTTTGTTCAATGGTTATACACTATTCAGAGTCATGTTTAGTGAGATTGGCAGCTATTTAAATGTGCAAAATAAATGAACTCACATCAACACTTTTAAGAGGACACTAAGTTCACATACTTCCTTTTCTATTCACTTTTGGAAATTGCTTGTTAACTGCTTTTCAGCAATTGGGAACTTTTGGATCAACAAGGTGGATAGCCCTGGGTAAGTTTCCTAAATCCTTAGCGAAATAATGTTTTAAGTACAACTTTAAGAATGAAATAATAATAATTTGGAATAATCAGCCAAAGATTAAAACTTTGATTTTAGAATGTTGCAAATGGACTAGGGACCCAGATATATTTGAAATGCATTTTTTAAATTAATTACCAAGAATTCTCCCCACAGGAAAGTGCTTTTATTTTTATTTTTTAAATGTTAAGGTAAGACTTTAAAACTTGAACACCAGAGGGAACTGGAGGAACTAAATATTGCAATTAAAGAAGAACACTCAAATTCAACTTTCAATTATAGAATGAAGCAAGATAAATATATTTTTGGATATTGGAATAATATTGGAAATAGTCAATTATATTTTTAAACAACGAATCCATAAATTAAAGAGTGGTTGCTTGTATGGACAGATTGTTGAAAAGATGTTATGAAAGAGGAACAAGTTTTATCTGACAAGATTGAGACGGATTTGAAACAATAATAGGCTATGAGAATGACACAGGAAACATGTTGCATTGAACATACAAAATAAACCAGCTGATGTCTTAAAGATTAGAAGAGAGATACAGATAACAAACCAAGAGAATGGCAAGGATAATTTTTCTAGTATATTGGTTTTACAAAAGAAGCTTGTTAAAGTTTTGAATTTTTAGAAAAGATCAACAAATGAAAAGAACTCAACTTCTAGGACATTATTTGGACTAAATAATGTCCAAATCAAGATTATTAGAAGTAAAAGGAAGGAATATAAAGTTGATTTATTTGATCAAGCAAATAATATGTTGTTTTCTCTATATCTCCCCCAATGGACAACAGGACAGAAATTACTAGGTTTTATGGATACAAATAAAAGATGGGATGGGAAGAAAAAAAACATTTGTTGTATTTTAACAGGTGATGAGTTACTAAAATTGATTATATTTGTGATACAGGTCAGAAGTCATTTATATATTCCTTTTTTTCTATTTCTATTTCTCTTATTTTCTTTTTTTACTATACCTTCTATTTTTTCTTTTTCAGTTTGCATTGGTTTCTACCATTGTATTTGCAATCTTTAGCAAAATTATTATTTTAAAAAAGGTATAAAGCTATCTCAACAGCATAATAAACGGCATAATACTGACTTTCAACAGGCAGCAAAATGTCTTGAGCTGCTGTGGGTTTCCACTGGCCTTCTTCAAATCAGTTGATGTTTTCTTCCAATATGATCATATTTCACTGGTCAGTGAGCCATCCAAAAATGGAAGCTCTCCTCCATCAGTTTTCTTGCAGCATGTGGCAGCAAAGTGTGATATACCCCAAATCACCTCTAGTTCTTTCCCTCTTGCCAAGCTCCCTTGCATTTACATGGACTACAAGAAATGTGTGCCAGTTTTACGAAGTCAGTTTTATTTTGCTGGCAGCACAGCTTTCCAATTGGCCCTTGAAAATTCAGTTAACACCAAAAGGATAGGGGTATTAATTACATGCATAGTCTGTGATGATCAAAACCATTACAGGAAGCCATATTTTTGGCAGACTAAACAACTATGAATTCACTCAACACACCCTATGGGGGAAAGCCTGGATGCAGTGATGCTCCAAAGTATCACTGACTTGAGCAGTTTTTTCCATCTCTTGTTTTAAAGGGGGGGGGGAATTAGATTCTAGAGCAGTGGTTCTCAACCTTTCCAATACTGTGACCCTTTAATACACTTTCCTCATGTTGTGGTGACCCCCAACCATAAAATTGATGTCTCGGTTCCTAAGACCATCGAAAATATCTGTTTTCCGATGGTCTTAGGCGACCCCTGTGAAAGGGTCGTTCGACCCCCAAAGGAGTCCCGACCCACAGGTTGAGAACCACTGTTCTAGAGATTTTATCTACTAGCAGTGCTTCCATTCAATGATACAATTAGTGAAAAAAATGTGTTTTGGAAGCTTTCTTTTCTTTTTGCTTTGGAAACTTGCCAGTGATCCCCTGGAGAAGCAGAAACTATTTTTGGCACAGAACAAACATGCAACTGCTCAGAGGCCAAGCAATTGGCATGGAATTCACACACCTTCTCTGCGTGCCAAAAGGGGTGAGCTGGGATCAGGTAAACAACCTCCATTCCAAAGAGATTCTCCTGGGGCCTGTCTCATTTATGCAGATTTTATTCCTCAAGATCAGTAGATATTTTTCCTGTTGCAAAACAAACCTGGTGAACTATTTAGCAGACTAAGCCAATAGAAATCCATTCCCATATCCTTTTGTTTGAGATTACAGCAAGAACAAGCTGCCATTCCATTGTGTGTGTCTCTGTTCTCCATTGCAGAGCTATCTGTGATTGGGAAAATTATCTGACTATTCAGTACAGAAAAACCTCTGTGTTTTGTTTTTCTGCTCTGTCTACTTGGCACAACAGGAGAAATTTGTTAGACATCTCATCTCCTAATACTGATGCTTCCCTACCTGTTCATCTGCCAGCTGTTCTTTGAACACACAGATAAGTTCAGAAGGGTAATGTAATTATTATAACTGAGTGCTTTAAGAGATCCCACTTGCTTTCTTGGAGCATTCCAGTTAAGGAAATAGCACCATCATGATCAATAAACTACAATTCAGTTATTAAGCATGCAGAAAGCAGAAGTACTTATATTAAAATCCCAGAGTGATCCGTTGCAGGCCCAGTGGCCTTCAGTGTTTTTCTTTAATTAGTGATCTGGAAAAAGATATAAAGATGCTTGCCAATAAAATATGCCAAAACTACAAAATGGCCATAGTGATAATTAATGAAAAGGGCCCAAGACTTCCAGCATTGTGGATTGCTTGCTCTGCTGGGCCTGTTCCAAGAAACATGTTGGTGCAGCCAATTGCAAGGTCAAACATCGAGGAAAAAAATGTAAAGCAGATCTCAGCAATGGGAAACTGTCTTCAAAAGCAGTAGAGTGCAGTTTTTGTTTCCCTATTTTTCATGGCATCTACCAGCCTCCCATTTAAATCTTGGACTCACCGTGTTTGTTAGCTATCCAGTCAAGCACACTTTCACAGTCTACATGGATTAATTAAACCCCAAGTCTATTTAAGCAACCTTTTCTTCATACAGTCAGCAAAATAAAGGTGTGGCAAAATGTTGTCTCTACTATTCTGCTTGCATGCAGATGTTAATTATAATAATTAATTACTGGCAAGCAGGATAGATTTTCTGCTGTAAACCAACAAAAGATTCTCTTGTTAATCAGAGTCTTTAAACAACTTAATTCCACCCCTTAACCCATTTTCCATGTCTCACTATGCCACGTGCTGGAGGACAAACATCTGCAGTATATTATCTCCACGTGCAATTCAGAACCCGGCATTCTCTTATACAGCTTTCCTGTACTGTAGAATGAACACCTACAGTGAGGAATGTTCAAATAGTACAAGGCATTAGAAAAAGCAGAGAGCAAGCATACCTTATGCTCTCTAGCCAAGGTCTAGGGCAACTCACCACAGCCAACTTGCTATGGCCAACTTACCATGATCAACTTGCCACGGCCAACTCACCATGGCCAACTCACAGTGGGACAAGAGTTACACTAACATCAATGAAATTGTGGGAAAGAATCATTAAAGAAAAAATGCAAAATGAAATGTGAATGACAAAAATTAAAATAATGTTTACATTATTTTAAATAATTAAATTGAATTGTTCAGTTATCCGGCAGCGAGTTGTCTCATGGCAAGCCTGCAGTAGCAAATTGTCCCATTCCTTTCTAAGCACACATCACTGTCATAGAAGACCTCCAAAGGGTGATGGAGAAAATACTAATTGCAGAACAGATGCAGCCTGATCTTATGCATCTGTAATTAGAAGCCCCACTGTATTCAATGGGAATTATTCCTATAGATAATCCTAAACATACAATCACAACTGAGATCACAACTTCCATCAGTAAGTGAGGTGATTGTCAATTGAGTTGCACCTGATTTCAGACTTTTTTTGCTGCAGTTGTTAAATGAATTGCTTGGTTATTAAGTGAATTTGACTTTCCCTGTTGATTTTGCTTCTTGGAAGCCTGCTGGGAAAGTCACATATAGTGATCATGTGACCCGGGAACAACGCAACCATCATAAATACATGCCAATTGCCAAGTGTCTGTATTTTCATCATATAACAATGTGGATATTGCAAAAGTGGTAAGTGCAAGGTCTGCCCATAAATACTTTTTTCACTTGTAAGATGGAATGGTTACTAAATGAATGGTTGTAAGTTAAGAACTATCTGTATAAATGGTCACAAGATTATAGCAATAGTTCCTTCTGGGACAAATACCTGAGAAAGGCCTGGACTCGCCTATAGCTGAAAAGAAACAGAAGAATGACTTAATAGGTGGGAATACCGATATAAGTTCCTTGAGTATAGAAAGGTAGCATTTCAAGGAAAATGAAATAATTCAGTATGCTAAATTATTACATGAAGGGAAGTTTGTTTATTCTATAAAGAGGGGCATTCTAAAAAAATATTTACAGTTGCAAGTGGCATAATCACATTTACAGTTGTAAGGGGCACAGTCCAACATCTCATCAATCTACTTACATAAATATGAAATCCTTAAACCAATGTCCTGCAGTCACCCAGATACAAAATATATTTTTCACAGGTGAGTCTATACAGGTGAATCCCATTCCACATGTGAAAACAGCCTCTGCATGCAAAGACAGAAACATTTTTCTGCCTCTCCCCTGCTAACCTTATTTCTCTCTACCATCCCTTGCCTTAGCCATATTGGGAGGAAAGTTCCATCAGTCTGATCATTTCCTCTCTTCCTCTTGGAACTCCACATGGTCTCTGCAATTCTTCCTACAATTTGAAAATATATGAACTAGGCTATTATGGCTGAGTGTTGTGGATTTAAGATCTGCTGCTTGTAAATGGAACTGGGAATGGTAGAAGAGAAATGTTTTGGATCAAGTCCTGTAAGTATGATGTCCTGTATCAGAGTACTGTAAGATCTGTTGTCCAAAACATTAGCAAGTCATGAGTTGGTCAGTTTGCTATATCATTCCACTAGATAATTACTGTTCATAACCTGCTAAAGAAGCTAGGACTTCTCAGTTCCTTTATAAATACTGTTTAAAAGACTTCAAGAAAGACATCAATATCTAATATTTTTTTTAGAAGAAATATTTCTTCTTTCACAAAACAGCAGATAAATAAATTGGCTGCGACATATGTTGAATTACAATATCAATTATCGAATCCATGAATAATCTGAATATTCTAATTTCCTTTTAAAACGGGTAAGGCGGTGGAAGTATAGCAATTTTATCAAGAATACAAAAACGAATTTATTATCATGTGACTTGCCAACTACACACATCCATCTAAATTGGATCATTTTTCCAGTCAATGAATCTCCATTTTGTTATTGGACTGTAACTTTAAAAATGAAAATATGGCATTCTAAAACCTTTAGCAGTTTTCTTTGGCTGGATTCACAAGCCATAGTTTGTTTCAACATGAGTTTGTTGGATCAGCCTAAGTGGCTATTTTTTCCCCTTCCATTCAATCTTGTCCAATTCTCAGACTGCCCTGGACAAGTCCCTGCAATTTTCTTGGCAAGGTTTTCAAAGTGCTTTGCCAATGCCTCCTTCCTAGGGCTGAAAGTGACTAGCTCAAGGTCACTCATATGGCTTTGTGCCTCAAGCGGGACTAGAACTCCCGGTCTCCTGGCTTCTAGCCTGATGTCTTTACTTACTAAAAAGTAAAAAGAATTTTAAGGGATGACAGAGATGGGTGAGGGCAAAAAGGCAATAGCAATTAGATCTTTTTTTAAGGCATTGTTAACAAGTCCAATGGGGGAGAGAAAGAAACAAGAAGTAATTATTCCAGAACAGGGATATGTGGTTTATTTTCCATTTTTTAATTTTTGCTATGACAATAATTTTTGGTTTACCTTATGCCAAGATTATCTGATCACTTAGAGTTGGTACCAGGCATTACCAATGTCTGGCAGGAAATACAAAATACAAAACGCACAGTAATGTCGTTTTCCTGTTTTGTCCTGAGTGAGGAACCTACCTACCTACCTACCTACCTACCTATCATCCATCCAACCATCCATCTATCTATTTATCTATGATCTATAAGGCTCCCTAACTCAGTGGTATAGAGCACAAACACAAACAGTAAACCAAAAAAAAAAACCAAGCACCAATCAATATAGCACCCATACAGAGAAAAGAAAGAAATAGAATAGGTACTGTCTGGATACACTTTGTTGGCATCTCCTCAGAAATGGGTTGGATATGTGGTGGCATGTGTAAACCCACTTAGGCTTTAAAAACTCTAATAGTTGGATTCAAAATAATGCAAGATAAGGTGTAAAAAAAAACCTACATTATGCTTAAAGTCACAAGTGCAAAGGCACAGCAGAAGAGCAACTCTTATGGGGAAATGGGAAGTTACTTAATCTCTGGTTCTCCCAGTAGGGAGAATAAGATGAAGAATGAGAAAGAGCCAGGAGGCAGGACAAATATGGAATTGTTGCTATACTGGCTACATTCATAAGACAGACTAAACTAAGGTGCAATTTGGCCCTCTGTTTTCTTCACTTCTTTTGAGGTCAGATGGGCCACAGAGATGACTTTGAAGAAGATATGTGGAAACCATTAGCAAAACATGAACATAACCTAAGAAACCAGAAAGCATTGAGGAAACTCAAGACTGTGTATCTTGACAGATTTCCATAGACAAACGTAAAGATGTACTGGTTGGTTCATCGTATTGTATGAATCCTGAAGGGAGGCTCATTCTAAAATTAATCCTCTCTTCAGACCTCTCTTTCTTTTTTTTCAATTTTTCATTTTCATTGCACATGGACATGTAAAGAAATGAAACATGGGCAGCAAGGAGAGGCCACTTGTCATGACTCATGATCCAATATGGATTTAACTTATTTTTTTAAAAAAATAAAATAAAATAGAAGTCAAATTTCCTTTGATCAGAGCTCAAGATCTGGTTACTTTATCCAGACATATCCAGTTAGTTGTCTTGGCAACTGTGCAGAAATGGGTGGGCACTGCATTCTTTCAAGGTGCCTTTTGGACTTCACAGCCAGCACTTGGTTTCGGGCTTTTTGGTGGTCTCTCCTTCCAGCACTACTCAGGACAACAGATCCTCCTGTTTGACTAAGACTATGAAAACTAAAACCCAGTGAGTGTTGATGAGCAAGTCATATAAAACAGCCAGAATATGGATCAAAAAGGGTGCAAATCTGCAAATGTGGTTGCTTGCTTAATTGTATTGCCTGACATTTGCTAGTGAAGATGAAGCTAAGCTGGAATAGCATTAAATGGGGCTTAGCCTTTTGCTAAGAAATGTTCCTTGAGTGTGGCTCTTCTCAACAAGACACACCATGATATTTCTAATCATTTTTGGGTGTCTCCTTTATCCTTAACCCTTTTTAAATACAGGGCGCAGATTAATGTATCTTTTCTATAGTAGAACAGGAATTTATAAAAATCCCACAGATTGAAAAAATAAAGAGATCACACTCAAGAAGATATGAGGAAGAGAAATTGGGCAAGATACAGGGAACTGCTATGTATGCCTAGCACACTGAACCCCCAAATACCCCCCCCTTTTCACCCAACCATATTGCTGGAATTCATCCCAGTTGGTTAATTTGGTGTTCAGCAGTTCATGCAAAGCCAGAGAATTAAATCACTTTCACAACATGCTTAGTTAGTTCCTGGAAAGCATGTTTTGTGGACAAAGCAAAAGAATGATGGCTTAACTAAAGAAAAAAAATAAGGTTCATACAGACCTAGTTTCAAGATAACTACAATCACAAATTCTCTAATCACAAGATCTGGAAGCCTTGTTGGCAGGAAATATGGGAATTGTAGTCTAATTTATTTATAGACCACCAGGATGGAAAAAGATTACAGGACAACACCATTAGGTATTCTCATTTTTATTGTATGTGTAAATAATATACAAGATATTTGTTCTCTCTTTCTCTGTGTAATTTGATGGTACAGCTGATTATGTACCATCAAATCATAGTAAACTCATAGATAGATCTTCTCCAGGATAAGCTGTCCCAATTTGATTATCATTCTCAGTTCGTATTTAAGGTTTGGTGCTTGCAATTCAAGAGATATTATACCGTTTCAAAGACTAAAAGCCATTGCTAGTCTATAGTGCTACAGTTCAACCAGCATTTCTCTTAAATTGTGCCTGGCAATCCCCATGATGGCAGATCACAGTTGGAGACTTTTTATGATTTGATTTGGCAAAACATAGAGATTCTGGGGGAAAAGACCTGGATTCATATATAGCTCAAATCAACTTTATTGTCTGCCTTTGATGTTTGGATTGAGAGCTGATCAATTTAAGGCTCAGACTGGCTGAGGAAGACAAATTAAGAAAAGAGTTGAATTGAATGTGTCCAGGCTAATGGATAGTAGAGTCTACATCATGTTGCTTTTTCATCACAATTGTCTTTTCCCCTAAGAGTTGATTTTCAGCATTAGGTTCATTCACATCTCCCTCTCTCTCATTATTTTTTTCTGTAAATATATCTAAGAAATATCTGTTATAAATTACTATTTCAAATCCCTTCCCTTTGATCTTGGTTCAGGTAAGTCCTTGACTTACAGTCACAACAACCCAAAATGTCCATCACTAAGCAAGACAATTGTTAAGTGAGTTTTGCCTCAATTTATGACCCTTCTTGCCATAATTGTTAAGTGAATCACTGAAGATGTTAAGTTAGTTAACATCGGTGTTGAGTGACTCTGGCTTTGCCATTGACTTTGCTTGTCAGAATTCACAAAAGGTGATCACATGACCCTAGGACACTGCAACTGTCATAAATACATACCAGTTGCCAGATGTCCAAATTTTGATCACGTGACCATGAAGATGCTGCAATGATTGTGTGAAAAATGATCATGTCACTTTGTTCAGTGCTGTTGTAACTGCGAATGGAACCAAATAAATGGTTGTAAGTCGAGAACTACCTATACTTTATGGTGTTGCTGAAGATTTTTGTTGCCTTGTTTTTTGCAAATGGTATCACAATTATAATTAGTTACAACTGCACTCATTCAGTGATTATTTTATTTATATTGAGTTTACAGTTTTACAAGGAAGAGCAATTGTACGGGAAGATTGTGAATCAGCACTAGGATGATGAATGACAAAATGGAATGATGATGAGAAGTTGATAGATGATTCTCAGGAGTGAAGAATTTGGGAGTGGGTTTCATCATTTCAAAAAAGAGTGTAATATTAGTGGAGGCATGATTTATTCAAGTGTTGGTAGAATGGTTGTTCACTGATGAATTTATAAAACTGGATGAAATTAAACATTTAACATAAATCCATAATCTGTCACATCCCTGCTTTTTCCCAAGGGACTATACCCTTGGAGTTTGTGGTAGGAAAACGGCTTTGAGAGATCCCAATGTTCCCCCCTCCCCAATGAAAACATTCCATCTCATGTCTGGAGTAGCAGAAAGACTCCAGTACACTCACCTCATGAGTTGGAATTGCATCTTTACAGAAAGGAAATCACATCTCGGAACTGAAGCGGTCTCAAATCATGAAGGAAAAGGTCGAGAGGCTTTTATAATGGTTGGGTTCACACAACATACTAAACCAAAATTAAATAAACCAGTGCATTCAACCAGTGTTCTCTTAATTGGATTTGAAATCTGATCTACCACAGAGGAAAGGAGACATGATAATTGCTTGAAAATCAAACATAATCTCATAGGTAAAGGTGAGCCCTAGAAGATGAAATCTTTTGGATACTGAAGGCAATCAGAAAGCGCAGAAAGGAATCCTGCCATTGGATTCTCTCTCTCTCTTTTGTTTCTTATCTAGAATCATTGCATAGACAGAAATAATTATTGAGGAAGGGAAGCCATTGTCACTTTGGAGGAATCAACTAGAATAATGATAAAACCCTAACCAATGGAAGCCTGCCTGCCTCCTCCTTCTCTTTTAATCCTTCCTCTCTTTGCTTGGCAGATTTGTTTCCCTGCAAGGGGGGGGGCATGGTGAGAGGGGCAGCTCTGCAGCTTTGCCTGCAGCAACCTTACCAACATACAGCACGCCTTCCTTGGTCTTCTCGGCTGCCACTGCTACCCCTTCCTTGGTCTTCTCTGCTGCAGCCACAACCCCTTCCTTTGCCTTGGACAAGCCCTTCATAAACACATCCATCCCGGCACTGAGCTCTGCATGGAGACAAGACAAGGGGGGAAGATGGCTTCAGCTGCTCCTAGCCAGGATAAGATTATTGGGGGTGGGGATGAGTCAGGTTTTAAAGAGATGGGGAGTAGCTCAGACTATACTTCACAGTACAGTAGTCACAAAAATACCTCCATATTCTCCAGCAGTATCTCGTTGCAAGCCCTGCCTTCCCGCCAGCTAAGTGTGCTGGAACAGGCAGGAGACCGTCTCTCTTGGGTCTCCAAAGGAAGAGCGGAAGGGAGGGTGGGGATGTCTGGGCGCCTCCATAGCCATCGTTGGAGTCCAGGTTGGGTCCCTCAGGGAAAGGTAACCTTCGGCCCCCAATTCAACAAGTCTGGGCATAGTTATTACTGCTGCAACAGCTGGTCCCCCTCGCCCTGATCTGCCATCCCAGCCCGGGCCTACCTCGCTTGACTCAGGGGTTGCAGCCGCGGGGGCGGAAAGCAACACCTTCCGAGCCCGGGTTTTCCTCAAAAGCATCGCTCACGGTCGCGGGGAGTGCGAGAGCGCGCGCGCCAGGATGCTTTTTTTCCACCCACGAAGAAGACGAAGGGTGAAAACGAGGGTGACTCCGCGTCCTTGAAACCAGAGGAGGAAATGGGGAGGGACGCCGTGGTGGTGGGGATGGTGGTGGGGAGAGTCAAAGGAGTGGCCGTAGATTTTTTGGTGGGCAGAATACCCGCGAATAAGAGCCATCTCCTTTTCTCCATTCTGCTCCGCTTTCCAAAGGAAACGCCTGAGGAGAGATTGCAACCCTTGCGCAGACCTGAGGGCTTCACCTTCAGGGCAGCGTTATGACCGACTGCCCTTCTCCCCCCACCCCCACCCCGGCATCCTTTTCCCCGTCCGAGCGGACGCCCAGGATCTTGGGGGGGGGGGAGAGGAAGCGTGCCGAGGCGCCACTCACCTGCGATCGGCGATTGCGCTGGACTCGGGTGCGTGTCTGTCGGAAGGTTCAGATCATTCCGGGCCGGAGCGGGTTGGGCGGGCGGGGCTGCTGGCGGGCAGGCGGCGCGGTGCAGCGGGGGAGTCAGGGCAGCTCTGCCATGGAGCGGCTGGGGGAGGAGGCGGAGGAGAGGAGGCGGAGAGGAGCGAGCAGGCGAAAGACGGTGCCTCCGTTGCTACCGCTGCTGAATATTGCAATGAGCCGCCGTCTCCCTATACCCGCCGGCGAGGGGATTTCATCATAGCACGCAGATCTGGGCTCCCCGCCCCTCGGTCCTGCCCAGATGCAGCAGCAAGACCCCCCCCCCCCCGGCCTAGCTTACAGCCTGACGACTTGGCCCCCGGGTACCTGAAAGAACGCAATACACCTTCCTGCCCCTTAGCGGAGAAGGAGCTCGAGCAACGATGAGGCGAGGGCTGGGTGGGGCACCATGAAGAGTTTAGCGGGAGTGGGGGGCTCTTAGCTCAATCTGCATAAATAGAGGGAGGCAGGGAGACCCTGAGCTCAGAAGGCAGCCCCGGGTGCAAAACCATAGGCCTGGTCTTTAGAGCAGACCTCCTACCTTTCTGATTGCCAAAATATGCATTGATTTAGCTCAGGAGGAGGTTTTAGCAGATGGCCCTGCCTTACCTTACCTTTACCTTTATTTCGATTTTTATACCGCCCCCTCTCCCCAAAGGGACTCGGGGCGGTGTACAGTCAAGCCAGCCTTTTTCTCGGCTCTGAAGCCAAGTAGATTCAAGCCTGGCTAAGAAGCGGTAGGCTAGTCTGGACTGAAAGGCTGCCCTTTCACTTGGAAGAAGGTGAGAGTAAAAACAGTTGGTTGATAGAGACAGGTGACATAGTTAAGCCTACATAGGCTTCAGGGGGTGGTTGACCTTCGGGATTGAAGCATCTGATTGGCCTATGGGAACAAGCAAATTGTGTCAGCAGCTGGATTGTTGGTCTCATATGAAGATCTTTCACAATGCAACCAGAAAAGTCATGTTGATTTTCATAGGATTTACTAAGTAAAAATATATAGTTGTGTGTGTGTGTGTGTGTGTGTGTGTGTGTGTGTGTATGTATGTATGTATATGTATGTATATGCTTATGCACTGGAGACAAATTCCTTATGTGTGCTATCACACTTGGCCAATAAAGAATTCTATGCTATGTTATGCTATGATTTGCTATGCTATGCTATGCTTTGCTATGCTATGCTATGCTATGCTATGTATAACCCTCCCCTCAAACCCAATAATTTAAACCTATCATACCATGCAAGTGTGAGAAAAAGACTAAGTACAGTAAATCAATAAACTTTGATTTCACTGTAAATAAGGTTTGCACATAACACATAGCAGCCACTGGATTTATTTTATAGTGCCTTCAGATCTAGAGTTGATGAGAGTTACCTTACATTATGCATACAAATATGTATATTCACATAAAAATATAAGGCCAGAAATCTATGGTTAGTATTTTTTAAGGCAATTTATATGATTATAACTTTATGTACTTCCATGTGGTTTTCATGGCTGGAGCTGGTTGCCATTTCCTTCTCCAGTGGATCACGTTTTGTCAGAGCTCTCTGCTATGACCTGTCCATCTTGAAGAACTATGGAAGGAGGTTCACAACATTGTACAAGAGATAGCAACTAAAACCATCCCAGAGAAAAAGAAATGCAAGAAAGCAAAATGGCTGTCTGAGGAAGCCTTACAAATTGAGGAAAGAAGGGAAGAGAAAGGCTAGAGAGAAAGAGAAATATACACCCAAATGAATGCAGAATTCTAGAGAATAGCTAGAAGAGATGCCTTCTTAAATGAACAGTGCAAAGAAATAGAAGAAAACAATAGGATAGGAAGGACCAGAGATCTCTTCAAGAAAATTGGAGAGATGAAGGGAATGTTTCATGCAAAGATGGGCATGATAAAGGACCAAAATGGCAGGGACCTAACAGAGGCAGAAGAGATTAAGAAGAAGTAGCAAAATTACACAGAAGAATTATACAAGAACAAGCTTAATGTCCCTGATAACCATGATGGGGTGGTCACTGACCTTGAGCCAGACATCCTGGAATGTGAAGTCAAATGGGCCTTAGGAAGTCTGAGCAACAACAAAGCTAGTGGAGTTGACAGTATTCCAGCTGAGCTATTCAAAATCTTAAAATCTGATGCAGAACAAGTGCTACACTCAATTTGCCAGTAAATTTGGAAAACTCAACAGTGGCCACAGGATTGGAAAAGGTCAGTTTACATTCCAATCCCAAAGAAGGGCAATGCCAAAGAATGTTCAAGCTACCGCATCATTGCACTCATATCACATGCTAGCAAAGTTATGCTCAAAATCCTACAAGCTAGGCTCCAGCAGTATGTGGACCAAGAACTACCAGAAGTATAGGCAGGATTTCAAAGAGGCAGAGGAACTAGAGATCAAATTGCTAACATACACTGGATCATGGAGAAAGTTAGGGAGTTCCAGAAAAACATCTGCTTCATTGACTATGCTAAAGCCTTTGATTGTGGGGATCACAACAAATTGTGGCAAGTTCTTAAAGAGATGGGAATACCAGACCATCTTATTTGTCTCTTGAGAAACCTATAGGTGGGTCAAGAAACAACAGTGAGAACTGGACACGGAACCACTGATTGGTTCAAAATTGAGAAAGGAGTTCAGCAAGGCTGTATACTGTTGTCCTGCCTATTTAACTTACATGCAGAGCACATCATGAGAAAGGTGGAGCTAGATGAATTACAAATTGGAATTAAGATTGCCGGGAGAAATATCAACAACATCAGATATGCAGAATGGCAGAACATGAAGAGGAACTAAAGAATCTCTTGATGCGGGTGAAGGAGGAAAGTGCAAAAGTTGGTTTGAAACTCAACATTAAGAAAACTAAGATCATAGCATCCGGCCCTTTCAATTCCTGGCAAATAGATGGGGAAGAAATGGAGGTAGTGACAGATTTTATTTTCCTGGGCTCCAAGATAACTGCAAACGGGGACTACAGCCAAGAAATTAAAAGATGCTTGCTCCTGGGGAGGAAAGCTATGGCAAATCTAGACAGCATACTAAAAAGCAGAGACATCACCCTGCCAACAAAAGTGTGTATAGTCAAGCTATGGTTTCCCGTTACAATGTATGGCTGTGAAGGTTGGACCATAAGGAAGGCTGAGCGCCAAAGAAGTGAGGCCTTTGAACTCTGGTGCTGGAGAAGACTCCTGTGAGTCCCTTGGATTGCAAGGCGATCAAACCGGTCAGTCCTAGAGGAGATCAACCCTGACTGCTCTTTAGAAGGCCAGATCCTGAAGATGAAACTCAAATACTCTGGCCACCTAATGAGAAGGAAGGACTCACTGGAGAAGAGCTTAATGCTGGGAACGATTGAGGGGGAAAAAAAAGGGAACGACAGAGAATGAGGTGGCTGGATGGAGTCACCAAAGCAGTAGGTGTAAGCTTAAATAAACTCCAGAGGATGGTAGAGGACAGGAAGGCCTGGAGGAACATTGTCCATGGGGTCGCAATGGGTCAGACACGACTTTGTGACTAATAACAACAAAACAATGTAAAATTTAAAAGGTTATACTCCATTGAGTAGATGTAATATATTACATTGTAGGAGTACATTTTATAATAAATGAATTACACAATTCATGTATTTTGGAATTTGTTTTTCCGCCTGTGCTCTGCATTATGTATTTGTACCATATTGGATTGCAGATGACATGATTGACAGGAGAATGAGTTACTGTTCCATGGAGAAAAGAGTGGAAAACAAGTTAACGTTGAGTCTCCATCTGTAGGGAAAATTTTACTTCTTGAATTACAAAAAGCAGATATTATTAAGAGGGGGTTTGCACTGATTTTTCTCCTGAAGAAACTGAGATTAGATCATGGCTCACCTGAATCAATACAAATGTCAGTGAATACAGATAAAACCTATAAGACTTTCAAGTAAAGGACACAGGAATGAAACATTATTATAGGAATAAACATTTAGATTCATGAAACATTTTGGAGCTTTGCATCCAATTGGGGCAATGTACAATGTATGTAAGAACTGCAAGTTCATGGAAAATGTACACAAATAAGTCTTAGTCCTAACAACTGCAATGTTGTCATATTGGCTTAGAATGGTCAAAGCTGTTCTCTGCTTCCTCAGGCATCCCTCTGTGCGATGGTTATTATAAGGATTTCTGAAACTAGATACATATTGTGAGCTTTTTGAAAAACTTGTATATTGATTTCTGTTCCACTCTGGTGTGGTGAAGCTGGGCTAGATGCACTGCAAATCCTTAGTGACAATTCTGCTTCATCAGTCTGAATGTATGAATTCCAGAAATTCAGAGACAATAATAACACCTCTTCTGAATCTCCAGATACCACTGTTTGGTACTTTTAAACAAAGCAGATATTTTGGAGAAATGAGTCGTGAGGGGGGGGGTTCTTGGTCTCCATTTTGACCCCCAAAAAGAAATTTCTGGACAGGCAGGAAAGAGCTGCAGACAATATTGGTAAGAGACCAACATGCTTGATTATGAGGACAGACATTTAAAATGAAAGCAACTTACTAAATATATGGATAGATAGATACATCAAACATTAGTATTATAGTACTGTTGTCCACCTGAGCAAAAGAGATGTGAGCCATTAATTTGTTTGATTCATCCATAAAAGTGTTCTGCAAATTGATTAGGTATATATCTACTTCGATTTATTCACAGCAAACATGTTAGAAATGGGCTATCTTTGAAGGAGTCATTTTCTTTTCTGGACATTTCTTTTTTTCTCTTTTTAGATCTAAAAGATCTGCTCTTTCTACTATCTTTGCTATCCAAATGTAATTTAAACTTGCGTTTTCATTCATCTCAAGATGTTATAACAGTGTTTCTCAATTTTGGCAACTGTAAGATGTGGGGGTTTAGGGATGCGGTAGCTCAGTAGCTAAGACACTGAGCTTGTCGATCAGAAAGGTCAGTGGTTTGAATCCCAAGTGCTGCGTAAAGGAGTGAGCTCCTGTTACTTGTCCCAGCTTCTGCCAACCTAGCAGTTCGAAAACATATAAAAATGCAAGTAGAAAAATAGGGACCACCTTTGGTGGGAAGGTAAGAGTGTTCTGTGCATCTTCAGCGTTTAGTTATGCCGGCCACATGACCACGGAGACAGCTTCAGACAGCGCTGACTCTTCGGCTTTGAAACGGAGATGAGCACCGCCCCCTAGAGTCAGGAACAACTAATACATATGTGTGAGGGGAACCTTTACCTTTACTAAGATGTGGGGACTTCAACTCCCAGAATTCCCTAGGCAGCATGAGAAACACTGGGCTAGAGCAATGATTTATTTTCTGTCCCATCATGATGTTTGGACTTCCTAGATGCTCATATCTTCAGATGGATTCACTCCTGCAACAACTTTGAGTTCCAAGCATTTACAATTTAAGGCTTCTTCTCCACCTATCTGTTTAATCTTTTCTTACTATCTTATTCTCTTTACTCCTATATATTTGAATGCTTTATCTACCTTTCTGTTTTGCTTTCTATTACATAATCCTATGTCCTTTCTTTTCTGTATATTAAGCTGACTGCTCCGTCTCAAATATTTCCTGGGGTGTTTATTTGAGAAAGCTTGTATGAATCTCATTGTTTCTGCATTTCCTGTCATTGGTTCAGTTTCAGCCCTAAATCTGCCACTCTGTATTCTCTCTGCATAAATGGGTTACCGAGGCCTAGGCTTGTCAGGGGTCACCTGTAATAATATTCCTGTGTTTCCTTAACTATAATTTGTTGAATAAGTTCAAGTGACTGGGTTGATGAGGTGTGATGGTGCAGTGGCTAGAATGCAGCATTTCAAGCTAATTCTGCTGACTGCCAGGAATTCAATCCTGACCAACTCAAGGTTGACTCAGCCTTACATCCTTTCATGATTGGTAAAATGAGGACCCAGATTGTTGGGGGCAGTATATTGACTCTGTAAACTGCTTAGAGGATGCTGTAAAGCACTATAAAGTGGTATATAAGTCTAAGTGCTATTGCCATTGATACAAACCACTCTAAAAGTCGTGTGTGTGTGTGTGTGTGTGTGTGTGTGTGTGTGTTGTATTTGTGCTGATAAATAAATAAAGGGAGACTAGTATAGAGTATAGACTAGTATAGCTCCCTCCCATATTTGGGCATACCAGGGGTTGTAACACAAATACACACACACACACACACACACACACATATATTTATATATATAAAATTACGAAACACAATGCCAAATTCACACAACATGCCAAACAAAAGCATAGCATAGCAACACAGTGTGTGAATCTAGTCATTGTAGTTAAGAGCTAGTTCTCATAAAATCAAAAGAAATCAACCTAAAGTTATATTTGTTGGCTATGAAAACAAAACAAAGTGGAAACTTTTTAAAGATTATTTCCTGCTGTGTAAACAAATTACAATAAAGCCTTATATTTTTAAGCATGTTATTTCTGTATTAAATTTATCAGTGAAGAGTTTAGGGTGTTTGGGATTTAACAGCTTTTGAAAAAAAATGCTTTTTCTCTATTTTTGAAAACAGGAATGCACTTTTTTCCTGGCAAAGAATATATGAAGAAAGATGCAGGACATGCAAGAAATGAATGAAGCTTACCCTTTCTGCCAGTTGAATTATTGCCTTTCATGCAGTTTATAAATAATTTCAAGCACTCTGCCCATATCAAAGAAGTGCCAAATCAAAACACTAAACAGTGTTTTTTCTAATAAATATTTCTATTTATTCTATTTATTTAAATAGAATAATAATACCTATATACATATAAATATTATGCATTTCTGTTCAGAAACCTGAATATCAGATTAATCAGTTCATTGCTGGACTTTATTGATTACATAATTGAAAGGTCTATTTTACTTTTGAAAACTATTAACCATTTATTTGTTATATATTTATTTACATTTTTATGTAATCACTTGCCATCACTTTACTAAACAAATCATTCCCTCAACACTGTCAAACTATTCACTAAGTCTGCATTACTATTGTTCCTATCACCCATCATCTCCCACTTATGACTGTATGACTGTAACATTCTATTCAATTCTATTCTTATCCCACCTTTATTACTTCATAAGTACCCGCAATATTAGTGATAAATTACTTTATAAGTAATAAGCAATACCATTTTCCTCACAACAATCCTGTGAGGTAAGTTGAACTGAGAGAGAGAGAGAGAGAGAGAGAGAGAGAGCAACTGATTCAAGGTCATCCAGTCGACTTTCATGCCTAAGCATTTAAGCCATTGTCTTCCCCACTACATCAACCTGGCTATACATATGTAGAAATTCATACTCTCCTGGTTTCCAGTCCAGGCACCTTCACCACTATGCCAAACTGGATGGATAGTGGGGAGGGGGGAGGGACACATTGTTCTCTATACATAGTTACATGGTTCCAGGTTTTACTCAAAACACAGTACAAAATCTGTAGCTCCTTTTCTCAGCCCACCAAACGTATTTTGGGGGAGTACAGATCTGCTAGCTGCTGCATCGGCATTTCTAATGGGCACCAAACAGGGAAGGCACTGCAAACCCCAGGACAGAAACTATCATATTCCTTCCAAAGAATGAAAAATAGATCACCAAATCCATGAGATGCTGAGAAATAACAAGGAAAATCTGGAAGGAAAAAAGAGAGAACATCGCCAGTTCTCCAATAAAAACTACTGCCATCATCAGTGACTTACAGGTCCATAGTACTTTTCTCTCACAGTTTTAAATAATAGGCATATTATTTCCTGTAATATGTACAGTATTACATACATACCAGAGGTGGGTTCCTACTGGTTCGGCCCAGTTTGGCCAAACCGATAGTGGTATCACGGCAGTGATGTGCAGTCAGGTGAGGCAAGTGAGGCACAGTCTCACCGCTCTCATCATGAAAAGAAAAAAAATGTAAAAGGAAAAAGCTGAGCTAGTTGCTGCCTCACCGTGGATGACTCTGCTTAACTGTTTAAAAAAAGCCTCTAAAAAAGCGCCCTCTATGGAGAACGAGCCAGATGTCCCGACACAACGTGCGGTCTCGATAGTCCAAGACCGCCGTTGATTCTTTTACCAGCTGCATGGTCCGTATGGACCTAAACCGTCCCGGAGAGATGGTGACAGGGAGACAAATCCTTGCTGGTCTCAGCGACACTGCAAAGTCTCTGATCGACCCAAGGGAAGTTCTCCAAGCCAGCAGTAAACAGACAGCCCCCAGGCTGACAAAGTCAGAGACGGCTCCGGAAAGAAGACAGTGAAAGTGAGTCCAGCTGGTGAGATTTTTTTCTTTGAGAATGTTTGCCCAAAGAAATTTTTTTTAAAGATAAATTAGTCCTTTAAGCAAAAGAATAAAGCGGCAAAATTTATCTTTATTGGACTGCCTTAGAAAGTTTTTTTTCCCTCTTCTATGTAACAGCGTTTTATAATAATAATAATAATAAATTTGGATTTATTAGCCGCTCCCTTTCCAAGTAGGACTCGGGGCGGCGTACAATGGAGCATAAAACATAAAAAATACATAACAACACCAAACGTACATACATACACAACACACATACGTACACGGAGGAGGAAACAAATTACATCAATAGACAGTTAAAAATCAGCTTTAAAATACCCCAATTGTAAAAACCCAAAAAATTAATATTTAAGGACAATTTAAAAAACAGTTTGGAGGAATGGGAAAATTACGATTGCGATTGAGCCAGGCCGGATAATTGAAAGAGGTGGGTCTTCAGCTGAACACGGAAGGAGCGGAGATCGGAAGTAATCCTGATGTCACGGGGGAGGTCATTCCACAGGGCTGGGCCCATCACAGAGAAGGCTCTGCTCCTGGGTGTCGCCCCCCGACACTGTTTGGCGGACGGCACCCGGAGAAGTCCCTCTCTGTGTGCGCGAATTGGTCGTAGGGATGTGTGGGGCAGGATGCGATCCTGCATATAACTAGGCCCTGTGCCATGGAGCGCTTTAAAGATCATAATCAAAACCTTGAAACGCACTCGGTAGACCACAGGCAGCCAGTGCAGCTCGCGCAGGAGAGGTGTTACAGGGGAGTATCTAGTCCTCCCCATAATCACCCGCGCGGCCGCGTTCTGGACCAACTGTAGTCTCCGAGTGCATCTCAAGGGAAGCCCCATGTAGAGAGCATTGCAGTAATCCAGGCGAGACGTCACTAGCGCATGGGTGACTGTGCGTAGGGCATCCCGGTCCAATAAGGGGCGCAATTGGCGCATCAGGCGGACCTGATGGAACGCCCCCCTTGCCACGGCTGTTACATGGTTGTCCATGGACAGCCGGGCATCCAGGAGGACGCCCAAATTGCGCACCTGTTCCATGGGGGCTAGTTGGACGCCCCCGATGGCCAGAGATGGAAGCACCTGGTTGAACCGGGAGGCCGGAAGCCACAGCCACTCCGTCTTGGAAGGGTTGAGTTTTAGTCGGTTGCCATCCATCCAGACCCGTACGGCCTCCAGACACCGGGACATCATTTCGACGGCCTCATTGGGGTGGTTCGGAGTGGAAATGTATAGCTGAGTATCATCAGCATACAGATGATATCCCACTCCAAAACCACGGATGATCTCGCCCAGCGGTTTCATATATGTGTTGAACAGGAGAGGCGAGAGCACCGATCCCTGTGGCACTCCACATGTGAGTGGCCTCCGGGTCGAACTCTGCTCCCCTGTCAACACACGTTGCGTCCGCCCAGAGAGGTAGGAGCCAAACCACCGTAAAACGGTGCCCCTGACTCCCAGCCCCTCTAGCCGGTGCAACAGGATACCATGGTCGATGGTATCGAACGCCGCCGAGAGATCTAATAGGACCAGGATAGAGGAACAACCCCTATCTCTGGCCCTCCAGAGATCATCAACCAATGCGACCAAGGCCGTCTCCGTGCTGTGCCCGGGTCGGAAGCCGGACTGGCGCGGGTCTAGATAATCATTTTCCTCCAGGTGACGTGGGAACTGCTGTGCTACCACACTCTCTACAACCTTCGCTAAAAAAGGAAGGTTGGAGACTGGACGATAATTGACTAGGTCCGTTGGGTCCAGGGAAGGCTTCTTGAGCAGGGGCCTCACCACCGCCTCTTTCAAGGTGGCCGGTAGAGACCCCTCACCCAACGAGGCGTTCACCAGGCCCAGGAGCCAGTCGCGCGTAACCTCCCAGGATGCCAGTACAAGCCAGGAGGGACACGGGTCCAATAAACATGTGGTGGGTAGCAGACGTCCACGCAACCTGTCCAAATCCTCGATGGCAACCGAGTCAAACTCCTCCCAAAGCGGTCCCTCAAGACTCGCAACGGGCGTCTCTACTGAACCACTGAAAGGGGTCCATCCCATCCGGATTTGAGCGACTTTGTCCTGTAGATAATTCCCAAACTCCTCTGCTCTGCCCTGTAGTGGGGCTTCCCGTGGTCTCTCAAACAAGAGGGAACGGGTCACCCGAAACAGGGCGGCAGGGCGGTTATCTGCAGACGCAATAAGAGCGGCACAATGTTGACGTTTGGCCGCTCTTAATGCCACAAGGTACGTCTTCAAATAGGCTCGTGCCTGTGCTCGGTCAAATTCGGAGCGGGAGGATCTCCAACGACTCTCTAGGCGTCTCTTGTGGCGTTTCATCACCCTTAGCTCCTCGGTAAACCAAGGTGCCAGGGTGGTTCGTCGCCGCAGGAGAGGCCGCAAAGGCGCCACCCGGTCTAGGGCCCCGGTAGTCGCACTATTCCATGCGACTACCAGGTCCTCCACTCGGGGGCGGGTCAGGTCCACAGGAGGTGGCCCAAGTTCCGTCTGGAACCTATCCGGTTCCATCAGGCGCTTGGGGCGGAACCATCTAATACCTTCCAGTTCCGCCTCCTCGCGGCGGGGGGTAGCACCAGGGAAGTCCAGCCGGAGAAGTGAGTGATCCGACCATGACAGGGGAATAGTGTCTAGATCCCCTATTCCCAGATCACTCGTCCACTGGCCAGAGACAAAAACAAGGTCCAGGGTGTGGCCTCCCTCGTGAGTAGGGCCCTGAATTAACTGGGTCAGGTCCATGGCTGTCATGGAAGCCATGAACTCCCGAACCCCCTCAGACGCTTCTCCCATCGACGGCAGATTAAAATCCCCCATCACTAAAAGTTTGGGGGTCTCAACCGCCACCGATGAGATCAGCTCAAGGAGTTCGGGCAGGGCCGCTGAAGTTTTGTGGATTGAAGTGATTGGAATGCTTCCCGTTTCTCCTCTTAAGTGAATGAATTGATTTTTTCACCTAATCTGTGCTATCTTTATGTTTTGGCTGATCTAAAACTTTTTTCACTTTAATAATCCTTCCTCTTACTGATTATTAAATTTTATTAAAGACACTTAGAGATTTTTGTTCTCCTTAAGCTTGATACGAATAAGAGAAAGTTGAATCTGCCATTCAGAAGCCAGAACTTGTTTTTTTTTCTCTTTTTGAAACAAAGTATCCTTTGCTCTATTTTCTCTGAGTTTGTTGACATTGTAAGTAGAGGGTTTGCAGCTTGTCTATAGAAACTGATACCGGCTCAAGGACACGAACTGTTTTCTTGCAGGTGTCCTTGTGGAATATTTTGGACAAGGGAAGGGAAAGAAAAGAAAAGATAGAACCCTCATTTTTTTCCTTCTTGAAAAAATTAAAAGGATCTTATGTTTAAGCAAATTTAAAACAAAAATATTTTTATACATAAAAGAGATATTTAAGGCGAGAGTGGCAGTGGATTTTAAACTTTTTCTTCTCTTCTGGGAAATATGCATTCATATACAGATGAAGAAACCCTAAGCTACCAGGATTTTTTGGATGGAATTCTAAAGATATTGGAAGGATTTGAGAGGTTTGATAAGAAGTTAGATAGATTATTGTCTGGCTCAACAAAAGATGAAGGGACTGGAGCCTCAAAAATTAAAGAAGAGAGTGAAGATATAGAAGATAAATATAAGATAACAGATGAACCTAATAATGGAGCACCTATGAGTGAAAGTGGAAAGGAGGGAACATGGAAAAGTGAATCTGATTATTATTATATACTTGATGATCTGGAGCTCTACCCCACCTGTCAAGATATGGATTTGATGATGGAATTAAGAAGAGAAACAGCTTTAGAAAGACATCGGATAATTAAAGACATGCCAATTTTAATACCAATTCAAGGGCAACAAGACTATATGAGAGATCTTTCAAGCAAAAAAGTGCGGAGAGACGTTTTTAAAAACTTTATAAAGAAGTTTATAAGAGAATTGACACAACAGCAGGCTAAAGAGACAAGACAGTTTTGTTCCTGGAAAGACATAGGCTGATGATGAAGATTGATAACTCAAAACTTAGTTAACCTTTGTTGATTAATAAGTAGGATTTCTTAGACACTTTTAGAATGTTTTCTTTAAAATGTTTATTTGTTAATTAATAACTCATTATGTTAATAATAATGAAGTAATAATCTCAATTAGTAAAAAATAATTTGGATATAAACTGTAAATTGCGACCTGGGGAAAAGATTTATCAATTTCACTAATATATTTTTGTTTAGATTTTATTATAAAGATGTAATTTTTCTTGGGCACTTATAAACTTTACTAACAAACTTTTGTTTAGACTTTATTATAAAGATGTAATTTTTCTTGGGTCGGTGGGGAGGAGATGTGATATAAATGACCCCAAAAAATTCTGTTTTTTTTTTCTTTAGATAACTATAATAACAATAAGAAAATGTTAATGGATAATGTTTAAGGATTTTTATATGTCTTGGCATTGGTAAAAGCAATTAGATATAAGCCTTAGATAGTGAGTTGGAAAAAAAAGGGAATAAGCTATAAAAGGGTAATTATTGGAGGTTTATAGGAATAGCTAATGAATGCCAGTAGATGGTTGTGTCTCCAAGTGCAAATGATTCTAGATAAAAGCATATTTAAATAATTATAGCTAAATGAGAATGATGGTATATTGATGGTAAAATACATAAAGATCTTCGACTTTAAAATGTAAATTAAAAATATGAAGGATGTATAGTAACGCACGAAATTCATTTGTAACCAATTGACATGCTTTCTACAAGATGTAATGAAGAATGGGTTTTTTTGGTATTTTTGTTTAATTAAAACAATAAAAAAAATTCTATAAAAAAGTGCCCTCTACTATGAGGCAGGAGAACTGCATGCCTCATCTAGTCTGACTTTAGGCGTTTTATGATCACTCGAGCAGAGTTAAGCAAGGGTTAAAAGCCTAAAAATTCCTGACGTAGGTGAGGCACGCAGTTCTCCTGCCTCATAGTAGAGGGCGCTTTTTTAAGAGGCTTTTTTTAACAGTTAAGCAGAGTCATCCACAGAAGCCAGGCAAAGAGCCATGCTGTAGCACACACACTTTCCCCCAGCCTCTTTCTTTTGGAAGGCTCGGATCAGCTCCCCTCCGGCTTCTCTGCCTCTCCTCTCACCCCAGCCTGCCAGCAGGAGGTGAGTGGGTGGGCTTTATTGCATTCCAGGCATTTCCCACCCAGACAGCAGGCTACATTTGCAATGGTGGAGGTCTTTGGGGAAGGCAGCAGGGAAATGGGGGGGATGGCAGAGGAGCTTCTTTCAAGCCACTGGAAAAGATATCCAATCAACTTTTGTGTGTCTGTGTGTGTTCGTTTGAGAGTGAGTGAGAGAGGGAAGGGGGTAGGAGAGATAGTCCAATCCAACTTCTGTGTGTGTGTGTGAGAGAGTGAGAGAGAGAGGGGGGGGAGGAAGGGAGAGAGGGAGGAAGGGGGGGAAGGGAAAAGAAAAAGAAAATGAAAAAAGGAAATTTATTTCGCAAAGGAGAAAAACAAATGCTGTCGTTTTAAATCGAAATTGAGCATGCCTGGCTGTGGAATTCTGGAAGTTGAAGTCCACCACTGTGTCAGTGCCTCACCAGCCATAAACCTCACCGCACGTCATTGTATCACGGCATGAGTCACTGGAACCGGCAGCCACGCCCCCCGAACTGGTTCTCCGGTCAGCACTGTCAGTGCCGCCATCTTTTTTTTAAGTTCAGCGCATGTGGAAAACAATTTTAATTGAATTATGCATGCGCGTGCAGCACGCATCCAGCTAACTGGCAGTAACTGGCTGGAACCCACCCCTGATATGTACATATGTACAATATTATTGTAACTGTACCCCTATAAGAACTGCTTATCAGCATAAACAGAATGTGTAATAAAAAGACATCAATACAGATAGTCCTCAACTTAGAACAGTTGGTTGAGTTACTGTTCGAAATTACAATGGCACTGAAAAAAAAGTGACTTATGACTATTTTTCACACTTATGACCATTGCGGTTTCCCTATGGTCACCTAATCAAAATTCAGCCGCTTGGCAACTGACTCATATTTATGACCGTTGCAGTGCCCAGAGTCATGTGATTTCCTTTTGTGACCATCTGACAAGCAAAGTCAATGGGGAAGCCAGATTCATTTCACAATCATGTTACTAACTTAACAATTGCAGTGATTCACTTAACCAATGTGGCAAGAAAAGCTGTAAAATGGGGAAAAGTTCATTTAACAATTGTCTTGCTTAGCAACAGCAATTTTGGGCTCAACTATGATCATAAATCGAGGATTACCAGTATTGGGACCACAGCCTATCACAAAACTAGATGCCAATCTTACCCTGAATCTTTTCAGGTACATAATGCTAATGCTTAATAATATCAGCCACCTTCTCATCTTTCAGGAGGATACTATTACCAGGAAATACTTACTGCATTAAATGCACATAGGATAAAGTTCCCTCTCTATACACAGGGTGAAGAAAAGCAGAAAACAAAACACCTAGCATAAACCTGACATCAGAAAACTTGAGAAAGTAGAACGATTTTGTCTGCAGGATATGGTAATCCTATAGTGATCATTCTTGAATAGGGAGCTATAAATGGAAACTCCAGCATAAAATCACAGAAGTACATCTTATTAATTGGAATTCTATTGCTTATGGCCTAAATGTGGTGGAATATAACCTGGATTTCCAGGAGGGAGGGGCTGCATTCCAAAGGACCAAGAGATAGCAAAGTTTAGAGATCAAGATAGCTTCTTCCAGTGGTGGGTTGCCAAATGTTTTACTATTGGTTCGGGAGCGCTCATGCGCAGAAGAGTCCAGACAGGTGAGCGAAGCCTCCCACCGCCACTACTACCAGTTCGCCCGATCTGGGCCAAACTGGCAGCAACCCACCTCTGGCTTCTTCCTAGGAGTTCTTGGAGTATACTTTTAATGATGTAAATACTTGCTTTAGTTAGCTGTCTACAGGAGAGGAATAATAAAGGAAACTACTTAGAAGTAACTCTGCAACATATTTTTCTTGGTTTTTGGAGCCTGACCCTAAGTGAAAGAATGGGTAAATTAGTTTACCAGTGAAAAAATGTTTGTGTGTTATCCCAGTCTTCTGGTTTAAGAATTATAGGTGCTGACGGTCAACACATCTGAAGGACACCAAGCTAGGGAAGATTGATGAAGACCATTTTTCAATAGTCACTTGAAGTACTGACATAATATTAAAAGCTTTTTAAAATCTGATTTAGCTGCTTATCAAGTTTACCAATACACTCATGGATATGTGCAAACTTAGATAGATATTATGTACATGATGAAGTGGACTGTGGGCTACAAGGATTTATACCGCAATAAGTTAATTTAAGGTGCCACTGGATTCTTTATTGTTACCCTTTGGAAATTGCAATGCTACTTTCAGTCAGACTGCTTTGAGACAGCTACAGACATACAGCTGAATGCTAGTATCTGTGGTTGCTCCCACCCCATCCAAAAAGGAGGACATTCATTCCTGATGGCTACCTGTTCAATCATTTGTCTAAGCAAGCAAGCAAACAGCATTAATAGCCCCCACCCACCCTATTAGGCCATTGCCTTGAGAAGCAATACCTGAAACAAATGACAGCTATCAGAACTGTTTGGGCCAAGTGGCCAGCCCTGTAAAAGCTCAATGAAGCTAGCTGGCCAAATGAACAGGGATCAGTATCGTGTATCAGTCAGGGGGTTCTCTAGGCAGAATGAGGACAGGAGAATTGTTCTCTTGGCCTAAACAGGAAAATGTCCCAAGCTTTTTCTAGGCACAGCATGCAGTTATTTTTCCCTCTCTTATGGGATGGGCCCACACCAAATGAGCAGACAAGGACAGGCTGATAGATGACAACTGGCCTCAGGATGCTCAAGAGCTTCCTAAAACCTTGATGGAATCTCATGTAATTTGACTTAGGAAAGTGGCCAGTTCTTCAAATGCTAGCCTCTTTTTTTAAAAAAAAATAAACCCACATCCATTTTCTACTCTACAATTGCTGTCTTTCAGCATTTCTCTTGTTTTCAGTTTCACAGCGACTCTCCCTCTCGCCTGCCCAGATCTCTGCTTCGTTTTTTGTTCTAATTTTATCATAGAGAAATGGACTCAGGTCCTTTAACATTCAAGGCATTCTAATGACCTTGTTTTGCCATGCATGTCATGCTCCACCCACTAAAGGGAGTTAACAGGTTCTACAAATGAAATACACTTAACTCTATTGTCTTTCGAAGAAGAGCCTGTTTGGTTTGGGGAGTTAAAGAGATTCCCCAAGTACCTTCTTGGTAAAAAGAATTGGAAAAAAAATATTGTGTAAAATATGGCAGCAGCAAAGATGGTAGGTAATATCAAATTTAGTCATTTTTACTGAGCTTTCTCTCCTTTTTTCTCAAGTTGCAAGCTGCAGAGATAGTATTCACCAAAATGGGGTCTTAATTATTCAACTCCATGCTTAACTTCTTGAGGACTCATTTTGGTTGGGGGAGAAATATAGCAAGGCTGATTCATCTGTTGGAAGTGAGGTTCTGCTTTGTATCATGCAGGACTTAAATTCAATTGAATACAATGGGATACAATATACTTTCAAGCAAATACACACAGTGTATCCTTATAACCTGGCATGTATTCCAAACCATGATCTTACGCTGCTTAGATAAATCGGAAGACCTACACTATATGGCATAAACTGCATGGAAAACGTTTCTATGACTTAGCTAGCAAAGTTCCTGTATTCCTAACTATAATGGGGGATTTTCTGTATCTTTAAATATAACAAAAGAAAGTCTGCATGTTGGGGAAATCTCATTTCTTGTTACTGTAGTTGTGATAGTAGGCCTACTAAAGGTGCTGAATCTATGCTAGGAGAACATATAAACTGTGTCTACCATGCTATACTGATTCTACAACACTAAATGAGGGAACAGGAAAATAAAATTTCTGCTTATGAAAACAATTTTCAAGCTGTTGCTTGAAGAAAACACAAGCAGGCCCAAGATAACTTGCCTAAACCACTTGCCTAAACCACAAGCAGGCCCAAGATAACTTGCCTAATACCACTTTATAATGCCTTGGTAAGGCCACACTTGGAATACTGCATTCAGTTCTGGTCGCCACGATGTAAAAAAGATGTGGAGACTCTAGAAAGAGTGCAGAGAAGAGCAACAAAGATGATTAGGGGACTGGAGACTAAAACATATGAAGAACGGTTGCAGGAACTGGGTATGTTTAGCTTAAGAGAAAGAAGGACTAGGGGAGACATGATAGCATTATTCCAATATCTCAGAGGTTGCCACAAAGAAGAGGGAGTCAAACTATTCTCCAAAGCACCTGAGGGTAGAACAAGAAGCAATGGGTGGAAACTAATCAAGGAGAGAAGCAATTTAGAACTGAGGAGGAATTTCCTGACTGAGAACAATTAATCAGTGGAACAGCTTGCCTCCAGAAGTTGTGAATGCCCCAACACTGGAAGTCTTTAAGAAGATGTTGGATAGCTATTTGTCTGAAACGGTATAGGGTTTCCTGCCTAGGCAGGGGGTTGGACTAGAAGACCTCCAAGGTCCCTTCCAACTCTACTATTGTATTGTATTATTGTAAACCAGCTAATATGAAACGGAGGCCATCAGCTCGTTGGGCAGTAAGTCTTCCTTCCTAGATCTATTTACTCTCCTTAGCTCTTAAGTATAATCTTTATTGTCATTGTACTTAAATACAATGAAATTGGTTTTTAAGCAAAACCTGCAAAATCTACAATGACACCTTTCTTCTCTGTTTGCCTTAGGGATTGTTGTGTAAAATGAAGATGACACTAAAGTCTGGGGCATCAAACTGTTCTCCTGTTACTTTGACTAAAGATTTGGAAAAAAGTTTTGGGAGCTTGTAATTTTGCTAATACAGTTTAAGCCAATAATTGTTTATTCACTCTGTTTCCAATCCTTTGAGATGGTGGCTCTCAGACTTTTCCAGGAGATGTTTCATGCCGCATGAGCTATGTCTGCTTGGGATCATAAATACTTGAAACTAGTCTAGTTTTTCCTTGGGGCTAGAACAGGTCTTGGGGGGGTGGGGGAATCTTAGTATGCCTGGGAATATGAAACTTTCTAAACTTTGAGAAATAATTTGCTTCTCCAGTTCTGGAAAAAAGCACATAGATAGGTTTTATCTCTTAAAGCTGTATTTCTAGATAAAAACTTTTTAGTTTTGGATTTGCTCTTGAGAAAGAACATAGGCCTGAAATGTATGGGCTTCTCAATTTCTGAAAAACCTGTTGGCTTTTATTTAATCTGCAATGCCTTATTGTTAACAGGAGTTATCATCTTTAGCTTGTGTTATTGTTTAGTAAAGATTTCAGGAAAAAATTGGGAGAAATGACTATCCTGTCAATTGCCATAGCATTGCCCATTTGTTCAAACATTAGGGAAGCACACGTGAAGAACATCAGAAGCACAAGACTAAGAGAGGGGAGACAGTTGTGGAGCACATCACCAAGCACCCCCTGCAGAACAGGTATTAGCAATAAAATGGGGTATACCATTTTATTTTGTTATGTCCAATGTTCAGTTCTTGGGCCTCAATATTCTTTCTTCTTACTTGCTATTCCTTTTATGAACTATAAGTATCCTGAACACATACATTTAAATATCGCTAAAGAAAGCATTTAATTATACTAGAACAGATATACAGTATATATTTTCAAGAAATGTTTGGTGGTTTGTTTGTTCTCAAAAAGCAGTTACGAAACTTCTGTACACCTGCGGGTTTTATAGATATCACATAAGAAAATGCTCTCAGCTTACAGGTGTATTAAACTGTCCTAGATACTTTTTCTCTTATGAGCAGGAATCACATTCTCCAAACAATGTATTTGTTCATTATCAAACACTTAAGATTAGTGGTGGGTTATAAATATTTTTACTACCAGTTCAGGCATGCTACTATGCACGCACAATCCAGGTGGGTGGGCGGGGCCTCCCGTTGCCACTACTACCAGTTCAGCCAAACTGGGCCGAACCAGGAGCAACCCACCCAGTGGTGGGTTTCAAAAATTTTTAGAACCTCTTCTGTAGCGGTGGCCTGCTTTGTGGGAGTGGCTTGCCAGCCATGTGACTGGGTGGGAGTGACTTGCTGGCCATGTGACCGGTGGGAGTGGCTTGCCAGCCATGTCACTGAGTGGGAGTGGCTTGGCAGTCATGTGACTGGGTGGGCGTGGCAACTTGAAAAATGTGGTGAAACTCACTTAACAATGCTCTTGCTTAGCAACCAAAATGTTGGCTCAGAAACTCTGGCATTTGAAGCACGCAAGTCTTAAAGCTGTCAAGTTACAAGACCCTTGCATCCCTAACCCTTTAGAAAAAAAAAACCCAGGGGTGTTCAAACCTGACAGCTTTAAGACTTGTGGACTTCAACTCCCAGAATTCCTCCTCTCGTTCTTCATCTTGATGATGTGCGGACGGGTGGGGGGAGGGAGCTGGAACCGGTTCTAAACGGCACTGTAGATTTGTGGAACCTCTTCTATAGAAGAGGGTAGAACTGGCAGGAACCCACGCCTGAACCCACCACTGCTTAAGATACTCTAATTTCCATTTTTACTGTACAAAAAAAGGTGAAAGAGAAAAGCCTGATTTTTTTTCAGGTATTCTAAACTGAAAATTTAGTATGTATTGTCTATAAAATATCAATTATGATTACACTTAGACTGACCTGAGCATGGAACACTTATTGGTTCCCCAAAACAAGCATTAAGAAGCATGAGGATAATTTGGCTTGGCTTCCAAAGAGCACTTCCCTGACTTTGTTCTGGTTAGTAACTTCGCT
The DNA here is from genome assembly GCF_964273705.1 of Natrix helvetica. NCBI lineage: Eukaryota > Metazoa > Chordata > Lepidosauria > Squamata > Natricidae > Natrix > Natrix helvetica. The sequence continues at coordinate 292,233,189 of NC_138548.1, forward strand.
GTACCTTCCTTTAATTCATAGATGGGCCTTGTGGTTCTTCAAAAATGACAAGAGCAAAACCTGGCAAAATAACTTGCGGCTTGTTACCAAGTTTGATACTGTGGAAGATTTCTGGGCGTGAGTTTATACTTATCCTATTCTGTGAATGTTAATATTTCAATCATATAATCCTGAAGAAGTATGATGGTAGGTTATGTCATTTGGCATGTGGATCAAACAGGAATATGTCCACAATTATAAACACTGCAAATGCCACCTTGCTATATTCCCCCACCCCCACCCCACTGGCAACAAATAGAGGGACTTGTTATAATATAGTTTACTGATATAGAGAAGTATCTTCTTGAGGTATCTGTAGCTCACTAAGTAACTCAGTGAATAAAAAAGGTATTCCTAAACAAATCAGTTATGGAAAGCAGCTCTTTCCTAAATGGCATTTAGATCAATACAGGTAGCCCTTGACTTATGACCACAATGGATCCCAAAGTTTTTGTTGCTAAGTGAGATATGTGTCAAATGAATGTTGCCCCATTTGACAACCTTTCTACCCTCAGTTGTTACGTGAATCACTGTAGTTGATAAGTTAGTCACCCGGTTGTTAAGTGAATCTGGCTTCCGCATTGACTTTGCTCCTTGAAAGGTGACACTGCAATGGTCGTAAGTATGAACCAGTTGCCAAGCATCTGAATTTTGATCACATGATCACGGGGATGCTGGAAAGATCGTAAGTGTGAAAAACTGTCATAAGTCGCTTTTTCAGTGCCGGTGTAACTTTGAATGGTCACTAAACGAACAGTTGTAAGCCAAGGACCACCTGTATTAGTTTCCTGTTAAAGAATTCTTGACATACATCTGCATTTGAGATGCAGAGTGGATCCTTATTTTCAGGAGAGTAACTACCTGAGCCTACAGTACTGTAGCAAAAACAGTCCTATACCGTATCTCCCAAGTGAACTGCAGTCTACAAAATTTGATGTCAGTTCTGTGGCAATTCCAATAGCACCCTTCTTGAAAATTCCTCCATACTCTGCAATACAGGAACTCAGTGAAGCAACCAGTGGACTTCTAGCTAATAAATAGCAGTGTGTTATTATTGTTGTTTAATGATATTTATCCAGTTTCCTATCCCAAGCTACTAATTGTCCTGGAGCAATAAAAATATCCTACCTCTCCTACTTCACACAAAAGGCAAAAATACATTGTCTTTTCCATCCATGTTTTCAGAAAACTAGCATGCATTTGCTGCTGTTTGAAAGAAAGAAAGAAAGAAAGAAAGAAAGAAAGAAAGAAAGAAAGAAAGAAAGAAAGAAAGAAAGAAAGAAAGAAAGAAAGAAATCTGAGCAGTTACTATAAAAAAAGAAATCACTGGGAAGTTACTACTCTTCTAATGCATTTAAAATAACTGCTAAAAGTACAGCTGATTGTAATCTCACAATCAGGTGCTTTCCCCAGTAGCTATAGGTGTATTTTCATGTAATTTTAATGGAGGAGAAAGGGAAGATATGTTCTCTAAGAGCTACGTGCAAACAGGCACTAAGAACAGGGTGTTGAAGGTTGGTAGTGATGAGGAAAAGGAGAGATAGTCCTGGAGTAGCAAACCACCACCACTTTGCACACAAGAGAAAGAAAAACTGGAGACAACTTCCGGTCCCCGAAGGCGACGGACGTTCGCGTCCGCTGCTCGTCTTCTCGGTGGGCTCCCTCTAAGCTTAGGGGGAGCATAGGAAGCCTTGGAGGGGCTCCCTGCCGTAGGGTGGCTTGTTGGGGCCCCCTGGATCGGTGGTGGCCACGGGGGTGTGTGTCTCCAGCTTCGCCCCAGGAGCCGGGGAGCGTGGGTGGTGCACAACAGTGCGCCTTCGCTGAGCAGAGCCTGGAAGGAAACAACTAATGGGACATTACAGCTGAAATGCGGTGAGGTGGGAAGCTTCCCTCAATCTCCTTTTTAACTACTTAATTGACGAACAGCAGCTTAAACTGTGCTTTCAATCCTTTGAAGTGTTAAGACTGGAGGGGGGAGGTTTCTCACCCCCCTCGGAAAAGCGGCAATTGGAAAATCCCTCTCTCGGAAGAGAGAGAGGGGGAGTTAAAAGTTACTTTCTCTTCCTTTAAGCAATGGGAGGATGATTTCTTGTTACAATTGCAAAGGAGGCCTGCTGAGTTGATTCTTAAACTATTTTATGGAAACTTTGGACGTTGCTTTCTGATCTCCTGTGAAGGCGGAGCCAAGATGGCCAACTTCCTCCTTCTTGCACTTATGAATGAAGTTTCCCTTTTGAAAGAATTTCTGGCTTTGTATTATACCACACCCTAGAGATCTCCAGGAGCCTCTCCATGCACGTATCTCCCTTGGATTTGGAACACTTGATTTATATCACCTGGCTTGGAGCTGTATAGAGACCAACGCTCTCCTCTGGACTTGTCTGCCTTGTGACTTCTCCCGGTTGTGTCTTCCCACAGATGCCATTTCTTTGTGCAGATTTATAGCTATCTCTGAACTTAATATGGGTCCTAAAAAATTTCCACCTGGTAAGCCATCCTTGGCCCCAACATCTTCTACATCCAGCCCGGTCATTCAAAAGACACCACTGCCTTCATTTTTACTACCTAAAGCGACTGAAGAGAGCTCAAAAGAAGTATCCATTGAGCAAATGTTTCAAACTATTATAAAGGGAGAGGACGAACTGAAAAAACAACTGACAGATTTAACTGATGAACTCAGAGAAACGCAACAACAAACAACACAAAATAAACAGAGAATAGGTGTGCTGGAGGAAGACGCGACTGGGCTGAGGGAAGAGGTTAAGACAATCCAGAAGGGGAATGTAGAATTTGAAAATCATATGATAAAGGTGGAATTTGAGAGAATGTCTTTTTTTCTTAGATTTCAAAACTTGCCAGAAGCAGAGAATGAAGATCTCAAGGAAATCATGACTACAATTTAGCAGATTATATTAAAATAGATAAACAACAGTTATGGTGGGATATTGATTTGATCTATAGGATTAACTCAGCATACGCTAGAACACACAATGTGCCAAGGGAAATACATGTTAAATTTCTTAGAAAGACTACGAGAGATGAGGTTTTAGGAGCTCAAAGGGTGGGACCATTAAAATATAAAGACAAAGAAATAACCATTCTTAAACAGATTCCAAAGAAAGTAAGAGATAAGAGGAAGAAATATTCCTCCTTAGCAAAGAAATTATATAATAATGGAATCTGGTTTAGATGGTTATTGCCAGAAGGAATGCTGATTTTCTGGGAGGGCAGCAGAATTAGAATCAACACAGTTGTGGAGGCGGAGGCCTTTATTAAGAAACATAGTGCCCTTCTAGATGAAACGGGACAGCACACAAGATATGAAGGAGGGAGGGGCCACGGCGCTGCCAGAAGACTGGGGGGAGGATGCAACACTCAGAAGACTCAGGTCACAAAAATGAGTTGAAACATTATTGCAATTGTTGCTACAATGTAATTATTGGAAGTGATACAAAAGATGATTGAATATATTGATGATTGAATGTAAAAACAAAAAGCTGCCAATGTTTATTCAAATTTTGATGCCTTCTTTTTCTTTTTTGTAAAAGTTGAGAGATTTGGGGAGATTTCTACTTTCCGCATGATTTAGCTGTCAAAATATTCTAAACCTATGTACCCTTTTCCTCAAAACATTTGTAAAAATCAATAAAAATTTTACAATAATAAGAGAAAGAAAAACTGGTAGCCTCCACGTAGAAAGGGAAAAAAAGAACAAGTCTTGCTATCTACTGTGGAAGAAAGGGGGCAGATGAATCTATTTTTTGTCCATTTCACCATGGCTTCTTTTGTCTGGGAAGAATCTGCAGATTCAAAATACTGTAGCCTGCATTAATCCTGTCTGAATATTAAAATGGAATCAGAAGATAGTGTATATTTGTCTCATCATATGCGCCCACCCTCCCAATTCAGGGCAATTGCTGTGATGGAGTATCTGTGAAGCCATTGAGCCAACTCTCCCCTTTAAGGGCCTGTAAAAACAATGTTTAGTCACCTAAAACACCTACAGAGTGTTGGGGGGGGGGGAAAACTCCCTCCCTCCCTCTTTCTTATTGGTTCATGCTATACAGAAAATTCTAAGCATCGAGTACTTTATCTTAATTTAACTATTCCTTAAATAATTATGAAGGTAAAATAAATAGCAGTGACATTAATTCTTGGAAAATGAATTGTATAGTAGTCTTTATTGTCATTGTATAAAATAAATACAACGAAATTAGTTAGCTCCTTGCTAAAAATGCCATTTGAAATATGTAAAATATAGCTAGGCCAAATAGGTAGGAAGTTAAGATTGCTTTTCTGTGATGTGGATCTGGATTTAGTGAAAAAAGTTGGAGTTTTGGAGATACCTATGCAATTGGTTTCTTATTGAAATAACATCCATCAATTATATTGAATAACATCTCTCTCCTGTTCTTGAAATTGCAGACTGTATAGCCATATCCAACTAGCTAGCAAGCTGACGTCTGGCTGTGACTACTCTCTTTTCAAAGTAAGTTTTCTCCAGAACTTGTTAAGTCCTGACAACATGACCCCAAACCTATTGAATTGTGACACAAGGGTCTCTTATATGAAGGTAAATAGAGAGATGATACTTTGGATCCCTTTATTATAAAGCTTAACTCTTTCAACTTGTGCATTGTCCTAATACAGGACTTTTATCTGCAATAAATATGCTGGCTGGGAAGTCAGCATATTTGGAAGTTGTCCATATTAGGAATAATGATTTAATTTTATGCTTTGCTTGCTGGCATAAAACCAGTGCTTCCCATCTTAATGTATCTGTAGCCTAACACATAGTGAGAATGTGTATGACTCATATGTATGATTCATACAAGGTGGTATTAGCTCCATTAGGTAGGCCAGACCAAGAAATCAACAGCAAGAATCCTAAAATTACTTTTATTGAGACTGGCTATAAATCTGACTGTGTGGTCCTCCTTCTAGCTCAGTGAGTTAGGATGATGCCTATCTGAATCTCTTCCAAATGTTATCTGGACATTCTGGACTTAAAACATGTTTCATCTTTTGTTGCTTTGGCAACAGAACCTCAATTTCTTCATCTAGATCACCTTCCTTATTCTGTACATGGCAAGCAATTATTATCTTTGACATTTTTCTACCAGGATGGTATTGAACCCATGTGGGAAGATAACTGGAACAAGCATGGTGGTCGTTGGCTTATCACTTTGGCTAAGCAGCAGCGGCGTACAGACCTTGACCGGTTCTGGTTAGAGACTGTAAGTAAGCAGAATTCAGCTTCTATTTTCCCCTCAGCTCCATTAATTTTGCAAACCGGGTGGTTCTTTGGATTGTGGCCATATTTCTGTAATGGATCCAAAAGCTCATAATACAATATAATACAATAGTAGAGTTGGAAGGGACCTTGGAGGTCTTCTAGTCCAACCCCCTGCCTAGGCAAGAAACCCTATACCGTTTCAGACAAATAGCTATCCAACATCTTCTTAAAGACTTCCAGTGTTGGGGCATTCACAACTTCTGGAGGTAAGCTGTTCCACTGATTAATTGTTCTAACTGTCAGGAAATTTCTACTCAGTTCTAAGTTGCTTCTCTCCTTGATTAGTTTCCACCCATTGCTTCTTGTTCTACCCTCAGGTGCCTTGGAGAATAGTTTGACTCCCTCTTCTTTGTGGCAACCCCTGAGATATTGGAACACTGCTATCATGTCTCCCCGTGTCCTTCTTTTCATTAAACTAGACATGCCCAGTTCCTGCAACCGTTCTTTAGTCTCCAGTCCCCTAATCATCTTTGTTGCTCTTCTCTGCACTCTTTCTAGAGTCTCCACATCTTTTCTACATCGTGGCGACCAGAACTGAATGCAGTATTCCAAGTGTGGCCTTACCAAGGCATTTTAAAGTGGTATTAACACTTCATGTGATCTTGATTCTATCCCTCTATTTATGTAGCCTAGAACTGTGTTGGCTTTTTTGGCAGCTGCTGCAAACTGCTGGCTCATCTCTGTGTCCCTTTAGTACAGCGATGGCGAACCTTTTTTGGCTCGCGTGCCACAAGTTGGGGGAGCGAAGGGGGGTCGTGTGCGCGCAAAACTCGCGACCCCCCCATTTTTACATGCTTTTTTGCCCTCCCCAGGCTCCAGAAGCTTTATAGGAGCCTGGGGAGGGCAAAAAGAGCCTCCCCTATGCCCCCGGAGGCCCTCCGGAGGCTTCAGGGACTGTCCGGAGGCTTCCCTGACGCCTTCGGAACGCTTAAAACGACCATCTGAGCAAACCGGAAGTGACTTCCGGTTTGCTCGGAGGGTGGTTTTAAGCATTCCGAAGGCTTCAGGGAAGCCTCCAGACAGTCCCTGAAGCCTCCAGGGGGGGGGGCAAGGCTCTTTTCGCCCTCCCCAGACTCCTATAAAGCCTCTGGAGCCTGGGGAGGGCAAAAAAGCATGTAAAAATGGGGGGGGTCGCGAGTTTTGCGACCCCCCTAGCTTTTAAAAAGGTGAACTCAGCTGGCCAGCGCACGCATGCGCACTGGCCAGCTGACAAGGCAGTGCCTCGCGTGCCCTGACAAATGGCTCCACGTGCCACTTGTGGCACGCGTGCCATAGGTTCGCCATCACTGCTTTAGTAGATAAGGCTACTTACATAATTGTTCTGTTTCAGTAATTCCTTCCATAAAGGAGGCCACGCTAGCTTATTCTGAGATGGGCAATATGCCTTCAGACTAATTTTAAAGGTGTTTGAAAGCCATCAGTTTAGAAATCTGGTGTGCTTTCCTTCCCCCTCTTTTCCAGCAGCTACCTGGACAGAAGAAGAAAAGCATATTGTAAAAGAGAGAAAAGAAGATGTCGAACAGAGATTGTATAACCCTGAACACAGGACGGTTACCAGATATGGGTTGCACAAATCCAGACCTTCAGTAGGCAACTTAAGAGAACTAACTAACTACATAGAGAAAGCTCTATTTTTTTGTTAATGTTGTGTGGGTCACTTGGATTCTTTTTTTAAAGTTTTTTTTTATTTTTATTTTTCAAGACAAACACAACATATCCTCCTTTACATACTGTAGAAAGTGTATCAGTTGGTTGCAAAAAAGCTTACGTACATCTCTTCCACAGTCAACAAACATACTTCATATTAACTCAAGTATTTTAAACTCAGATATTTATACGTTACCGTCATCATACCTCCATTTTCATTTGACTATAATTGTTTAAACGTCCTTCATCATAGAATATACCAAGATTTAATACATAACCACATACTGGCATTTCATTTACTATTTCTAAAATCCTCCAATAACACTGAATCTTTATATCCTATTCTAGTTAAACATCCATAATATTCAATAACAAAATTTTCTAATCCTTCTTTCCAAATCATTATTTACAATTTACATCCAATTTCCTTATGTTGTACCCAAACCTATATATACATTATTATCATTATCCCTCCTTTATTTAACTATATCCTGTATCATAACATTTCCCCCCTAATATTCAAAACTTAACTATATCTAACTTAGTTCTTTTTTTATTAACTTTTATATATAATCCAAAATAATTTCTAATCTTCCTTTCATGGGTACCATTCAATATTCATATCCCATTATTGCTTATCATGACATTACACATTGCATACATTATTATCATTATCAGTTATTTCTTTTACTATATCTATTGTCACTAAATTTCACTAAGTTTAACTAGTTTTAAATTATACTCTTCCATCTATCAACCTGTATCTTTCCAGTAGCAAAACAGTCTCATATCTTCTGCTATTTGTGGTATCAGTCCTCTAATCTTCTCTTTAATCAACTTTGTATAGACTCCTCTTAGCAACTCTTTGCTTATAAAATCTCTCATGTAATTTCGATGCCCTTCTTCTGTTTCCTTAATCAGTTTATCTTTGATTGTCGGTGGTGTTATCAAAACTATTGCTAATAAGATTTCTCTCTTTAAATCCATAAATTCTTTTATTTTTTCTTCTTCTGTATCTTGCCATCTGGGGTAGATTTTCCCTCCATTTAATTCCTCTTCCAGTATTCCACTCTTTCCATTTTCAGAGACAAACCAATCACCATAATTATCAGCAATTTTAATTTCTTTATATTCATTTTCCTCTTCGATTTTTAGGATTTTAACCTCCACTTTATCCATTTGATGAACATTTTCAACTTCTCCGTCATATTTTGCTGTTAAATGCACTAAGTCATCCAACTTCTTCTCTATCCTCTCACGTGTATTTGATAATTTATGTATTTCTGAGAATATCTTTTGCAGACTTAAAACTTCTTTCTCCTGTTGAAATTGCGCCATTATCTCCAACTAATAAACACTGCTATTCTAGCTTAGAAGGTTTTAACAAATATTAAGCATCGATTCACAATAATCATTTCATTTTCACCTTTCTCTGGTTAGAAATACTTCAAAGGAACATCTGTGTGATTTTCTTATCATCACTCTCTATAAACAAGCAGTAAGACTTTGAAGTGCCAAGCCAAGATAATCAGTGAAAGAAAATAAAGTGTTTCGTTTCCAATACACAAAACTCTAGCCTCCGAAGTAGCAGTGTTATTGTTACAATGTTGCAATTTTAAAAAATATCTTTTTGTATTTCAAGTTGAAAAGAAAGTCCAATTCTTAAATGAGTTAGAAAAACACCCATAGTAATGAAAGAGGAGAATTTTAGTCCATAGGTTACAAAGAATAGTAACAGAAAAAAAATAGAAGAAAACTTAATCCATTCATTTTAAAAGGCTTGCATAAATTCCATCCGTGAAAATAGCATTTAAAAAGTAAGATAACCCACTGTCCAAAACCATTGCAAATTTAATTCCGCTGCTTATTTCTTCTGTTTTCCAATTTGAATTAATTTTAAATTTTTTATAGGCAGTCACTTTTAAAACAGTAAAAATTCCTCACCAGCTGGAAACACTTTCTCTTTCCATATCCTTCCGTTTTGGAGCCGCCCCGACTTCATCAGCCAAATGGCTGGATTTTTTGTCACCGGCTTGAAGACTTTCTCTTGGATCGATCAGGGACTTTGTGATGTCCCTGCGATCAGCAAGACGTAGTCTTCCTGTTCACCATCTCTGCGGGACGGTTTAGGTCCATTTGGACCACCCAGTGGCAAAAGTGTTGACTGCGATCTCAGAACATTAAGATCGCACGTCGTGTCGTTGCGACTTCAGCTCCTCCTCGGGTCACTTGGATTCTTGCAGTCCAAGAATTTAGCCCCGGTTTTGATTTAAATATTTTTCACTTAATTAAATTTACAATGTGTAGAAAAGATTAGTTCTTATTTATCTCTCAAGATTCTACTCTTTTCCCTCCAGTATCTATACTATCTTTGGGACAGGAAAAGCCTGATGCATCACACAAATGCTGACATCTGGTTCCCTGTATATTCATGTGGATTTTCTTCATGCCCCCTTTTTGTAGTTGCTGTGCCTGATTGGAGAGATGTTCTGTGACTACAGTGATGATGTCTGTGGGGCAGTCATCAATATTCGTGCCAAAGGGGACAAAATTGCCATTTGGACCCGAGAGGCAGAGAACCGGGATGGAGTAATTCATATTGGGTGAGTGTCACCTTCAGAGGGCCCTCCCAGATTGAGGTATGGTGAGTGCTTATCTGAGAGATGGCCTTTTCAGTGGCCATGTCCCATGGGCTTTAGAAAGCCTGATGTCATGCTTCCTGCCCTTTTGGCACCTAGAAAAGACAGATTAATTTCCTAGGCACACCCTCACTCTCTCTTTCTCTCTCTCAATTTATATGGCAGCTCATCTCAAATTTATAACTCTGGACAGCTAATGTTTTTTAAAAAAAATCATAAATCACACAACTGTAAAAACACAACAAACATATAATCAACTGACATTAAAAAAAAGCAAGCAAGCAAACAATGAACCAGCATCATACATTAGAAAGTGGCCATGATGTTAACTTGTTGCTTTTACATTTTCTTCACATTTTCATGTATCTTATAGATTTCACTTTGTATTTTGTATTTTACAAAATGTCTTAATGTATCCTTTTATTGTTTTTCCTTGTTCACAGCAATTCTTTTATTGTAAACGGCTCTAGATTTCTTAAATGGGATTTCTTTAAAAGGAGCCATAAGAAATGTGTGAAGTAAAAACCAATGGGGATTGATATCTTTAATGGCCCTCACACAAAATTGCTTTCTTCTGGCTTTCAGGCGTGTGTATAAGGAACACCTGGGCCTCTCTTCAAAAGTGGTCATTGGTTATCAGGCTCATGCAGACACAGCTACCAAGAGTGGCTCCCTTATGAAGAACAGATTTATCGTGTGACCTCACTGGGCTTAAACTCAACCCTTGGCAGGATGGCTAAAGATGAGCTACATGAAGATTTAGCATCTCTCTGCTCTTCCCATTAAAATGTTGTAACCAAGCATTCTGGATTTTTGACTGGACTGGCGTTACATGGAAAATATTTATACTTGGGGCAAAATGGTTCCTGTTACCCTCAATCTTAAGGCACATTTAAGCTAAGACAGTGTCACTTAAAGCAGAATGTGCTTTGTGTAACTTTCTGGTTCTGTAATCAGAAAAGACTTAGACAATGAGGTTAAAAGGATTGTGAGAACTACTTGGTACCAAGGTAGCAGAATAGTTTGCCAAGAAACAGAACTTGCCTCTTTGCTTCTATTCTGATTCCTAAAACTAGGCTCCCTTCAAGATTTACATGGCCTCAAGTTGAGGTGCTACATAAAAAATATACTTTATTTTCAATAAAAAGATACGATGTTTTGCTATTTTCAAAATTTTGTGAAAAGTGGTTCAATCATGCAGTTTTTTTCCTGTTGAAAATCTATGTACTGGGCTTAAAGGAACTCAGCCTTATAGAGAACCAGTTCTTAAGGACGGAATCTGGGTAGCACATAGACATACTTTGGTCTTGTTAACTTCAGCCACCAGTGTTTAAAGTCTTCCTCTGCCAGATACCGAATGAACTGGGCGCAAGAGCCATTGAACCGAAAGAGGCAATGATAGCAGTCTATCCTGAAGCAGCTTGCGTAGCTGTGAAGAATGTTACGCAGTTGATTTGAAGGGCAATGAGCTGACTTCCTACGATTAGCCTCTGCAATCCAGATGACACCAGGTTTGTGCTGAGCAATTCAACACTGCTATTCATTAACTACTATGAATAATGCAAGCAACAGGATGTTTGCCTGCAATAACTAGCTCTGGAATGCCTACATAAATATGGCCACATGCAGGGGGAAAAGTACAGCCTAAGCTAAACAATTCTATAGGATGTATGCACATATGTGTGCACATGTGCATATAAATGTACATCTGTAGGGGTCGGAATGATAATTGATGTGTTCCAGACCTTATATGTTCTAAGTTATGAAGAACAGACTGAAATCAAAACCCACTTTTTTCTCTGCTAGATCAGCCATCAGCAGCACTGTTACTCTCTTTGATATGGAATCTAACTTGATCTATATGTGCTACCCATCTCACATCTATTCAGAGACAAAGATATAGTAACTTTCAAGACACAGTATAAGTTCCCAAGGCTTTAGATGCACCTAAAATTAATTGATACCATTCTCTCCAGATAAAGGGCCCTTCTGTGTTATTCTACTAACACACATAAAAACCAAAGCATTTGCAGCTTGTAACAGATGGGATTTTTTTGCTCAGGTCTTTTGGGCCTTGGCTCAGGCAAGTTAAATAACTTGGATAATAGATTTTAATGATTAATAAGAACATCAATGATTGTACATCAGAAGTCTCTAACTTTCATTTTTTTAATGCTTAAAATATTGATATATGGGGACTGCCTGATTGGATTAGGTTAAATAGGGGTTAATTATGAAAAAAAACATCCTATTTGGAGAATGACCACTGCAGCTTTAATTCCTATGTTCAGAATTTGGTACATAAAGTTTATATGGGTTGCTAATGGATAACATTATTACTCAGATATGTAGGTGGGAAGCTTTTTTAAATGAGTACATTCCTGTTTCATATTAAATAACACTTGTGCTAACATAATAGATGAAGAAAGAGGAAAAGTAAATTATTAATAAATGCTAAGTGGCAAAGAAATGACAAAATAGGGCCTTAATGATTTGTCTACTGAAATAGCTGTCAGGAGGAAAACTCACTTAGGGACTGGGTAGCTAAACTGACTGGATGAATATAGTAAGGATGGGGGGGGAACCTTTTTGTGGAAGACAAGAAGTAGCCAAAGTTACTATGGATAAGAAAGATGTGAAGTAGTATTGCATTTAAATATAATGTAGTAGTAGTCCATCATTAATCATTTTAGGGAGGGGTTTGAATGATGTTTTATCCTTTCTTTGAACATCTCCCCCCACTTGCTTTCTTATTCAAAGGCAATGATATTCATATGATTACGGAACACACTTACAAAATAGCATTGGAAGGGACCTTGGAGGTCTTTGTCCAACCAAGCAGGTGACCCTACACCATTCCAGAGAAATTGCTGTCCAATCTCTTCTTATAAACTTTCAATGATTGCCAGAAAATTTCTCCTAGGTTGGGTCTCTCTTTGATATGTTTCCATTTGTTACTTCTTGTCTTGCCTTCAGGTGTTTGGAGAATAGGTTGACCCCCTTCTTCTTTATCACAGCGATTCAAATATTGAAAGACTGCTACATTGGCTTGCACTTACGACGGTTGCAGTATCTTGTGGTGATGTGATCTGATTTGCAACCTTTCCAGCCAGCTTCCAAAACCAGTGTCAATTGGGGAAGCTAAAATTGGATTAATCTAATGACAGTGTGATTTGCGTAATGACCACAGTAAAAATGGTCATAAAACCAGGTCCAGTCTGTGATGATTCATTTATTATTATTAATTTCATTCATCACCAAATTCTGGTCCCAATTGTCGTACGTTTTGACTACTTGATTATTTTTTTAGACTTAATTGAATGTCTTTTTTCCAGGAGATTAAGAGAGTAACATCACTTCTATTATTACCCAAAACTCTATGATGGGCCGAGAAAAGGTTTGCCCTAAGTCACCCAGTAAGCCTCCATGGCTCGAGTGGTCTCAGCATCTAGGTCTCCTGTGCCCCCCTCCAATATCTAAACTAATATTATTAACTGTTTATTAACATAAAGATCTCTGGATTTTTTTAAATGGAAAGAATGTGACAATTTTTCAGCAGTTGGTCTTAGATGTCACGAAGAGCAGCAATGTTTGCTCTATTCTGCTCTCTACTCTCACGATAGAAGCTCATGGTCATTTCCCTTTTAGTACTTGTTTAAAGGGGTGTAGTTTTCTGTGTATATAGTGTGCATTTTTGCACAGGGCTCCCCAGAAGGGAGAGGTCTCTAGAATAACAGCAGGTTGACTGGAATTTTTGGTGCTGCTAAAAGGGTCTTTTTCTGAGAGGGCGACATATGATAATGGAAAGCAGAAAAGCATAACGGTAGTCTAACTGGAGCATTAAGTGCAATATGTATACCTTCCCCTATGTCCCATTTCTCGGGGTGGGGGGGACCCTAACTTTTAAATATGTTTCATTTATTTAAATAATTAGATTTGTGTGTCACCTTTCTCCCCACAAGACCAATACATATACATATGTGTATGTATGTACGTATACATGTATGTGTATAAAAGTGCAATAAAATACAAATTATAACTAATATGTGAAGGAAGGGGACATTAAAATGCAAATAAACGTAATTTCTTCACAGTTGCACTACGTCTTGGAAGGAAGTGCTTCTATTTCGGGCCTCAGCAGACATTTGGAGATGGGCCAGTCGAAATCTGTTAGAGGATCCTGCAGCTGTGCGCTCCCGAGTGCCCATACGGTGCACGTTTTCTGAGAATCCAGCGGAGAGCAGCGACGGCAGCGTGGGAAAGAGCGCGGGAACTGGGGCTCTGCCGAAGTCCGGATAGTAGAGGGGGCGTGCACGCGCGTGCCGCTGCAGCAGCTCCCCCTCAATTCCACCAGGGGGCGGGCTAGACGAGGCGGTCCCGCGGCGGCGCTGGGCCTCGGCTGAGGGGCAGCATGGGGCTGCTGTGAACTCAGGCCCCGCGCTCGCCATGCCAGGGAAAGCCCAGCACTTCCAGGGTCCTCAGGTCAGCTGCTGCGCCAAATACCTGCTCTTCGCCTCCAATGTGCTCTTCTGGGTGGGTGAGCGCCAGCAAGCGAGTGAGTCGCGTCCCGCGGAAGCGGTCGGTCGGTCGGAGTGGCGCTTGCACCGCTTCTAACCTGGGCGGAGGGGAGGAGGCCGGGACGGATGGAGCGACTGGGCTTCGGTTGTTCCCACGCCCCTGGCGTTTGCAGTGAAGTCCGGGGTCTGGAGAGGGTGGCGGGTGGGAGGGAGGGAGGTCGCTGTCTTCCTGGGAAGAGAGGAGGGGAAACCCCCCCCCCCCGCCTTAGTTGCGGAATCCTTTGCAAAGGCTCGCCACGCCAGGCGGGTGCTCGCGGCGTCCGGATGGTCCCGCGCCGCGTTGAGCGTGACGGATTCGCCGCTGGAAAGTTTTGGGGGAAGGACGTCCTTGGTTCCCACCAAGCCTCTCGCTGCGCCCGGTCTGTATCTGAAGACCGGCCGCTGTCTTGCTCCGAGTCTAGCGCCTGTCCCTGCTTCGATTTCTCGGCAATTTCCAGCAGCAGCAGCAGGAGGAAAGGTTTTCCTAAAATCAAACATGTAACCCCTTTGCCTGTCTGTTTCTGACACAGCGTTGTTTTCTCCTATCACCCTCCTCTGGGGGCAAAAGTTATGACTGCATTTAGCAGTGTGTTGGCTTCGAGTCACTGCCGGCATACTTTCCATCTTATGCTGAAAAGCCAGCTCCTGTAATAGGCATGCACTCCGAAGTTCCTTAATCCCTTTGTTTTGAGGAAATTCATACTGCGAAAACAGTACAGCTGCCCTACCTCATTCTTTCTGGCACGTATTTTACATAATGTTTATTGTAAATCCCAGTACTGTATGTATCTTAACTTGGGTTCATCCCAAATTAACACCTGGTGTTAAGGTGTGATGTGGTTGTCACATATTGCCTGAACTCAGACAAAGTCACTGTGCTTTGTAAATAATGGATGATGGCAGCATGACTTGTTCAACAAACTGTGGTTAAACAAGCTATGACTTAGCACATTGTGTAACTCCCAATCTATCCTTTGTAGGTTGTTGGACTGAGATCCTGGCTGCATAAATATTTAATAAATTATTACCTATTGTGATAGTGAACTATTATTATATAATAATAAATGTGTGGGTATTCTGCAGTTACATTCATAGTCCTACGTAGTGGAAATTTAATAGTTCAAGTCCTAATCAAGCACTTAAGTATTATTAAGGTGACAATTAAGGAAACTTTATAGCCTTTTTGGCACCAGGGACTGGTTTCGTGGAAAACAATTTTTCCATGAATTTGCGGGGGGGGGGGGGGGGAGCACACAATCTAGATCACTCGCGCACACAGTTTACAGTAAGGTTTGCATTCCTATGAGAATCTAATGCCGGATGATCTGAGGTGGAACTGAGGCGGCTGCAAATACAGATGAAGCTTTGCTCTCTGACCCACCGCTCACCTCCAGCTGTATGATCTGGTTCCTAACAGGCCACGGACCGGTACCTGTCTGTGGCTCCAGGGGTGGGGACTTCTACTGCATAGGTAATTTCAAGCAGAGTGGAGTATTTCTTATAAATGTAAGAGTGTTTTTATATAAAACGAGGATGTTCAGGTCTGATAAATTCAGTAGATTAATAATTTAATTAAATAATAGTATCATAAATTATTATGGTTCGTTGCATAGTTAGCAAGATATAAAAACTGGATTTGGCACTTTCACCCACTTATTGGGACCTTCTCAAGGACTTGGGATAGGAGATGCTGATGTTTGATGGGGCTAAAGAAAATGTCTCAGGATTTAAGCTGTTCCGAGTAAAGCTGCCTTTTGCAATTGACTGAATTGAATTTGTCAATGCTGATGGTGTTTGAGCCGTGCTTCAGTTGTTTTGGTATTGCACCTGTGGCGCCTATTACTATTGGTATTATCTTTGTTTTCTTTTGCACTTGTGTATTTGTATACCGGATTGCCTACTCATGACTTTCATTGCATGCTTAGTTTGTCCCTAAAGGACAATTATGATGCATGGTAATTGTGTTAGAGTTGAAGGACATTTGAGAACAGTAGTTGATGGTAGTAGTTTTGATTTTTCCTTATTTTGCTGGTCTCGTTTGAATCAGAATTCTCTCGTCTTGAAGTAGATGCCTATATTCATTTAGCAAACAGATTAATTTGAGACATTTCCACATTATATCTCCTATTTAATAGATACTAGGCCATGCACATCTTATCCCATATACAGTATGCTTCTCTATCTTCTGTTTATTTTACAGTATATACTTATAAATATTTAACTTATGCATAAATATGTATTTTGCATAGAAAATAAGTAGTACTAGAAATTAGTAATGAATTATTTTACTACTTACTTATAAATGCTTTACTGTGAAGATTAAACAACAAAATCAGCAAAAGATAAACACTCAGAAACTAGCAATTGTCAACAGCACCTGGAAATTAACAGAAATTAAAACTGTTAGATCAAAATCCTCATTATCAAGGTAAAACAGTGTTAACTTTATTGCTTCTGTAAAAAACAAATTACATATTTTTTTCACAATTGAACAACTTTTGTTGAGCTTTATTTGGGTGCTACGGAGAGTTCCAGCAGGGAAGACTATCTGAAGTGGCCAAAATACAAATAATATACAAATAAAGCTTTAATCTGCATGGTGTATTTATGAAACATAGAATTGTTTTATTACTAATTTGCATCATTGATGGATTACTTACCAAATCAATTTGGTTTTAATTTATTTGTAGAGAGGATTAGTTTCGATTCGAATGTAAGTAAAAAAACTGCTATGGCTGTCTTCTAGAATGACTTTTGTTAAGAAATGAGTAAATAGGGAGCAAATAACCAAGTGATTCTTGTAGGTAATCTCTCCTACATATGATCCATCCCCACCCCTTCCCAGATCAGAGATGGGAGACACTGACCTGTTTTTGTGACACCAGGCCATTGCTTTCAGTATGTATTCCTCATCGTATGCCTTCTTACTCTCTTATAATCCCTTCGTCTCCAATGAATATAAATACAAACATTAATTAGTTAATTAAGAGCCAGTTTGGTCAAGTGGTTAAAGTGTTAGCCTAGAAACCAGGAGACTGTGAATTCTAGTCCTGCCTTGGGGATGAAAGATGGCTAGGTGAACCTGAGTCAGTCATTCTCTCTTATTCCAACCCACCTCACGGAGGAGTTGTTATGGGGAAAATAGGAAAAGGAGTATTATGTATGTTTGCCACCTTGAATTACTTATAAAGTAATAATGGCTGGGATAAAAATCTAACAGATAAATACATATTTTCCTTCTTGTTAATTATCCTAGTGCCAGAGTGAGCAGGGAGTGGTCAGGAGGCCAACAAAAGCAGAAGGTATGAAACTGAATAGTCTCGTCAGTTTTGAGCCAGAAAGAACAGTTGTGATCATGTGATTCACTGAGTAACCACTTTGCTTAGCAATGAATATGCTGGTCCTAATTGTGGTTACTATGCAAGGGCTACCTGTATATGGGGGTGTGGGGAATATAGCAAATTACATTCCAACTTTGGGGCCATTTTCAGGACTCCAAGTGGGTTAATAATTGAGAGCTGAGTGATCAGATGGAATGTCTAATTCTGTATTGAAGCGTCATATTCTGTTTTAGGAAGGAAATGCTATTGTTTCTATACTATGTGTGAGCCTAAAAATTTTAGTGACAGAATAGAAGCTCCTTATTTATTATGCAGAATATTTATCTTTCCTCTAGAGCAGGGGTGTCCAAACTTGGGAACTTTAAGACTTGTGGACTTCAACTCCCAGAATTCCCCAGCCAGCTGGGAATTCTGGGAGTTGAAGTCCATAAGTCTTAAAGTTCCCAAGTTTGGACACCCCTGCTCTAGACGATTTACTGGTTTTGTACAACATACACCTACTTTCCTCTCTTTTTCGTGCTTCCTCCTACTCTTAAAGAACTGTGCCCAGTTTGAACACTTACAGGTAGATGGAGAAACCAAAGGCGAAAAATAAATCACAAAGACATAAATATCAATACTTTGTATACATCAAGGACACGATCAGAACAAGTTGGCAAGAAAATATGTTAAAACAATGTTTGCCAAATAAAAATTAAATTCCGCCAGATACTGAAACTTACCAGAAAATGAGAAATTAATATTGAGAGAAATGTCGGTTCAGCTTCTCCAAGATCCATTTGAGAGAATCATTGCCAAGCGGAGTCTTCCAGATGTGTAGGGACAGCAGTTTCCAGAACTCCTAATCAGTGTTGGGGGATGCAAAGCTAGGAAAGATTAATAAGTGAACTTTATATTGGCTATGAGTTGGCAGGAACTATTATTTAGATGCAGAATACAGAATAACAGAATTGGAAGAGATCTTCGAAGTCCTCTAGACCAACCCGCTGCTCAAGCAGGAGACCCTATATACCAGTGATGGTGAATCTATGGCACGTGTGCCAGAGGTGGCAGGCAGAGCCCTCTCTGTGGGCACATGCACCATTGCCAGCTGCTCTTCTGGTTTTCAATGTGCGCATGCGCAACGGCTAGCTGATCTTCGTGCATGCTGGAGTGCCGGAAACCCGAAGACCAGCTGGATGGTGCACATGGTGGTCTTCAAGTTTCCGGGGTTCTGGTGTGTGCACACATGCATTCCAGTTTGGACACTTGGTGCTGAAAAGGTTCGCCATCACTGCTATAAACCACAAATGGTTATCCATTCTCTTCTTAAAAACCTCCAGTGAGGGAGTACTCACAATTTTTGGAGGCGAGCCACTCCACTGATGTTCTGTCAGGAAATTAGTTCTTCATTTTAGATTGCTGCATGATGTGATGGCATTAGACAGGGATGTCAAACTCGTGATGACACATCATCATGTGACATATCGCAACTTTCCCCCTTCGCTAAAATGGGGGTGGGGGTGGCCAGCGCGTGACGCATCTGGCCAACGGGCCCCAGGTTTGGCACCCCCGGCATAAGGAGAAAAAAAATGTTAAAAGTCAGAAAGAGATTCTAAAATTGATGGGCAATAAGAAGAGCCCAAATAACATTTCCAGCTTTTTCTTGACTGTAACCTGGGACTTTTATGTTTTTTTTTTACAAGAAAAAGCTACAGAGTCAATTTTATATTTTTAGTTTTGCACAATATAGATTGTATTTGTGTGCGTCGGCAAGAGTTGCTAACTGGCATTATTGAATTGGAATGAATTTTTGTAGAAGTGCATAAGTTTCATGTGAGAAAATCACCTAAGAATATTTGCTTATTTGTTTATTAGATTTTTGTTCCTGCCTTTATTACTTTACTGTATCAAATCAAGTAAGTGAAGAACCAGGATTTGAGGTTTGGCGTTCTTCTGATATTAGACTTGTATTTTAATCTTATATTACTAAGGTGAATGTGAAGTGCACTGAAATATGATTCTGATTTTGTATCCAGAGTTAATAAGCTGAAATAAAACATAGTTTTCCCATGTTCATGTTCGGGGAGATTGCGGTCTAAGCTGAGAGAATCACTGAGGATTCTTATTATTACCTTAATGATTTCTTATTAAACCAATATAATTATGTCTACATTGGTCCTATTTTTAAAAATATTCTGCACATTGTATATTGTTTCTTTGTTTCCTGGGGTAGATTGGCCTTGTATAAGGCCTATTTCTGAATTCTTCACATTCCACCTATTGAGATAGCCTTTCACAAAGCCCCATAGGCAATGACAAACAAATAGCAATTGACATTGAAAGTGGGCAGGGGAAGAACGCTGATCAATGCTGCTGCTGTTTTAGAAATGTTCCATTCTTACCATGGGAACAGTATAGCCATTGTCTATGTACAGTGCTAAGCTTGCAACTGCTCCAGATGATGTGTTTTCAGCCTTCTGTTTTCCAAGGCTCTCAAGTTAGACTCCATATCCAAGGGATGGGTCATCCTGCTATTGCTAATGGGGTTGGCAAATGACAAGGGTTTAGTTTGATCCAGCCTACGTACACAACCATAAAGTTGTCCTTGCTTGGTTGGAGAAAGTTAAGATTCATACTCAGGCATTGACTCTATGGAGGCAGGCAAAATCAGTTGTTAAGTGAGTTTTGCCCCATTTTATGACGCCTCTCGCCACGGTTAAGTGAATCACCGCGGTTATTAGTAACACGGTTGTAAAGTGAATCTGGATTCCCCATTGGCTTTGCTTGTAAAGGGGATCACATGACCCTGGGACATTGCAACCGTCATAAAAATGAGTCAGTTGCCAAGCTTTAAGATTTTGATCACGTGACCACGTGGGGATGCTGAAAGTCGTAAGTGTGAAAAACAGTCACAAAGCACTTTTTTCAGTGCAGTATAACCTTGAATGGTCACTAAATGAATGGTTATAAGTCAAGGATGTCAGGGGAAATTTCACCCTGAACTAATGAGGTCTTGGAATCGACGGCTTTTCCAAACAGCATATTATCAAGAAGCGAAAAATAAAATAAAACCCGAGAACGTGTTCTAGTGAAAACAAACTTTAATACAAAAATAAGAAAATAGAAATAAAACAAATCTATCTAATTGTTACATTTTGGCAAGAACAAATGTTGTCCGCCTTCTTGAAGACGAACAAAGATCAAAAGGAAAGAAGTCTCTGGAATGTGTGATGTATTAGAAAGCATGCGCAGTAAATCATTGTCAGATAAGAAACACTTCTCTACAGTATAACTTATAATAGAGGCTCAAGTAGACAAACAAAATAACGTAGTGACAAAGGACTTACCTCGACATATATTGATAGAATGGAGTGCAAATAATTGGCAATTTCTTTGTGCCAAAATAGGTTTTTTGTTTAATTTGTCTTTAAACTTCCAGTTTTTGTTTTAATTCATACCCTGGCAAACTAGAATATCTCCTCTGAAGAATTAGACCTCATCTGAGTCTAGAACCTTCAGTATCCAACCCAGTTACATTATTTCTTAAATCTTATTTTTCCCTTATCCTGTGAATAGAAGATGAGTCAGCATAAGAGGCAAACATTGGGGTGAATCATGGCCTGTCTTTCTGCAGAAAACGCTATAAAATGAGGAAGGCGTTGTGCCATTCTTTATCAGACCAGGTCTATACATGAAGGTTTCATTAAGCTGATTTATTGCCAACTGCCTATGCACAAGAATCTTCTTACGTAACAGTCGGCATCTGCTTAAAGTTAGAGGGTCCACAGCACTTAAGGGGGGTTGGAATGTGTGGCTATGTAGGGATTTTAAGCTAATCCCTCTTTTGGCCCCTGCCCATGGCTCTGCAGTTCTCTACATTCTTAGTATAGAGCTAAATTGATCCCTGTTGTTATCCTATGCATGATGGTGGCCTTTTCTCTTTTGCAGTTGCTGGGGGCAGCTTTCCTAGCCATTGGTTTGTGGGCTTGGGCAGAAAAGGTAAGTGTGGCCAGAAAGGGAATGTTTTTCTGATTGCTGTATTTGATCCCGTCTTGTATCCAGGTAATAAATTGTTCTGGTATGAGTATATGAACCATACCTGGATTATGTGAATTGGACAAATTATTCACATGTTGTCTGAGCCCTTTGAGGATATCATTTTCCTGCTGGTTTCTTACCGTAAATTGATTGAAATTTCTTTTCGCCTTACTGTTGTTTTTAAAACACATAGTCATTAACATTTATTAATATTTATTTTACTTATTTTATGAAAAGAATAGTTAAGATTCAAATTTGGAATAAAAAGATGAGAGAAAGAATGCTGTAGTCCTAAACACACACACACACATATGGCTGGGTTTTGGTTACAACACAAAACAACAACGGACACACAGCCAGCATCAATCAGCACCAATCTACCAATCATGATACAACCACACAGCCAATCAATCCACTTACTGAAACAAAGCCAGCACTCCACACACACACACCAAGATTTATAGAAAGACGGCAGCTCCGACCAAGCTTTAAGCGGAAAACACCACCCTGAAGATGGCGAGTGAGACCTCACCGAAACGTTGCCAAGTAAATTGTTCTTAATTTCTGGGATTTAAGCAGTGGTGGATTCCTACCGGTTTGGACCAGTTCGACAGAACTGTTAGTGGTTTGGTGGCCTGGGTCGTTGGAGCCGTCAGCAACCCAGGCCTGCCACGTCCCCGAACTGGTTCTCCAAGCGGTGCCATCGGCGGCACCATCTTGTTTTTAGCTTCTGTGCATATGCAGAACAATTTTTATTGCACTGCGCATGCACAGGCGAAAGCGCACAAACAAACACAGCTCGCCCACAAGGAAACTGGCAGTATTGCCCGCCGGAACCCACCCCTGGACTTAAGCCTTTATTAATCATTTGATGAGGGGGATTTTTGCCCCCATCAGAGTTCTAGAAACATAAATGAATATTTTTTTTGATAACCCATTATCAACCTAGATATAACTGTAGATATATGTTTCTTTTTTACCCAAGCGCTACATTTGGTTCTACAGTGGAATGCTGTGGACTAGCCTTCAGAAAATTGTGGGTGGCTCCAGGAAAATGTTAAGTTTTATTTAAATTCAATTACAAATATGCATAATTAATTCGGTAGTTCAGTTACATGTAGGAATTGAAATTTGCTAACCATTTTGGGGAATTTTACTCAAAGGCTTTGAGTTTGCACAAAACCTGGCAAGCTGGCTAAAAATGCACATTTGAATGAAGTGTGTAGATTATACTACTGGATCAAATAATGAGTCCTTCTGGTCCAACATTATTTACAATCAGCCAGCTAAGTGCCCTTGAGGAGCTAAGGAGCAAATTCTTTTGGATATAAGAAGTTTTCAGTTGCTTTCTATATACTCGTTTTTCAGAGTTTTACTATGTCTGTACATATAAATTTCATTCATTCGGGTGCCTTTTATTTTCCCACCTTCCATTTGCTCAGTCTTTCTATAGCCTAGAATGCAATGAACTCTGCTGAGACAGGTCTTTGAAAACATATGCTGAGCAAATAGCTGGTGAGCATCATCATGTGATATCTTTTGTGTCCTGTCATTTCACATACTACCAGCATACTTTGATTTTCTGAAACCAAATGTAAAATATCATTTGCATATATTCTCCCTCCCCCATCCCTGGCCATTTTTATTTTGTGGAAAAAAAAGCAATGTAGTTTGTGGGCACTGGAATGATTTCCTCTTGAGAATGGCTCACCTTCCCATTTGTCACCAACAGGGTTGCTTGACGCAGTTTTCATGACAAACAGCAGCCTAGAGGTGGAAGATTTTCATTTGGAAACTGGCACTGAGCCCAGATAAGAAGGACATTTTAGTTTGTTTATTTACTTATTTACAGAAAAGCATATATTGCTCCCTTCATAGTACTCCAGGTGGATTACGTAATTTAAAAAATCATATTCAAATAAAATAAAGTAACAACTATATGCTGTTCCTCTCTCCCCCCTCCCAATAGCTGCCCAATCATTATAACTTCCCCAAATCGACCACCAAACACCCAATTACCACTTTGCAAAATGTCGCCGAAGAGGATGCTAGGTGTAGCACAGGTGTACCACTATCTTTAGCTTCGTGTCCTTGTCCTCTGATGCAGAGAATGGAACAGCTGGACCCCGATGGCCTCTGGGAGCCAAAACTATGTGGTTTTATAGAACAAAATCGGCCCTTAAAATTGGAAAGCTGTCAGTAACCACTGCAGCAACTAAGGATGGGATGATTTTGCCTGGTAGAATTCTGGCTGCTTAAAAGGAGCCTGCTTAAAACCTCTGCTTAACTATGTGCATAATAAAAAA
Source organism: Natrix helvetica (assembly GCF_964273705.1). NCBI lineage: Eukaryota > Metazoa > Chordata > Lepidosauria > Squamata > Natricidae > Natrix > Natrix helvetica. The sequence goes on from NC_138548.1 coordinate 292,257,033, forward strand.
CAGCTTATTTTCCTTTCCCCACCTGTTCACCTTTTCTTTCTTATTACTTTGTTTATACAGTACACACACACACACACACACACACACACACCACATTTTTTAAAAAAATCATTTGCAATGTAAATAATAAATATAGGAGAGTACATGCGTGGTTTAAAAACTATGCAAATTTTTCTGGGTAAGCTAAAGTTTTAGGGTTCCTTGGTGCTTCCTTGAGCTTGAATGTTTTCTTGCAGACGTTTCATTGCCCAAACTAGGTAACATCATCAGTGCTAGTCCAAGCTATAAGGTTTGCTCGGTTAATTCCCTTTCTGGCTTTCTGTTTAATGTACCCCTTCCTTCTCCAGCCAATCTGTAGAGCCGGAAATTATTCTTAGAATTTCCAGTCAGGAATCTGCATATATTTGAAGGGTACCAAGTTGGGGGAGACTAGTATAAATATATAGTTTACCCTTCACTCACTATCAGGCAGTTGGTCTAGTAACTATGGTGTGCATAACCTCAACAATGGAAATTCTACGCCATTGGGGTTTTTCCCCCCACCATCCATGTATAGGAAAACTGATTTTTGCTGGAGGGAATTTGGCTGTGGTGTCAACTTCAGCTCTGCATTCTTGTCTTTCTCTATCTCTATCCAGGGTGTACTTTCCAATCTATCATCCATCACAGACCTCGGTGGCTTTGACCCAGTCTGGCTTTTCCTCGTGGTTGGAGTGGTGATGTTCGTTCTGGGTTTTGCTGGCTGTATTGGGGCACTGAGGGAGAATACGTTGCTCCTCAAATTTGTATGTCTTTTTCTCTTCTTGGTTTTTTTTTCCCCTTGTTGGTATAGTTTAATGTAAACTGGGCTTTTGAAGATCAGATCATGAGTTGACCAAGAACTCCCTAGGTGACATTGGCAAGCAGTTCTTTTTCCTACTCTTAGTCCACTTCTTTTTTCAGGAGAAAATGGTCATATTAGTACAGGTTCTCGATTTACAACCTCAATTGAGTCCAAAATTTCTGTTGTTAAGCAAGACAGCTGTTAAGTCAATTTTAACCCATTTTACATCTTTTCTTGCCACAGGTGTAGGTGAATTACTGCAGTTCTTTAGTTAGTAATATGGTTGCTAAGTGAATCTGACTTCCCCATTGACTTTATTTATTTATTTATTTAATTTGATTTCTTAGTCGCCCCCTCTCCCCCCATGGACTCGGGGCGACGTACAATAGCAACAATCACAACAATATAATATGGAGGAGGTAGAAAATAAATAAATAAATTACAGTACTTTGAGACAATTAAAACCCCAATGACAGTTAAAATTTAAAAATTAAAATTAACAATTAAAAATGCCCAAGAGGTGGAGAAGCTCTAAATTTAAGCCAGGCCGGCTAGTCGGAACAGGTGGGTCTTCAGTTTCATACGGAAGGAGCGGAGATCAGTTGTTGTCCTAATGTCTGGGGGGAGGTCATTCCAAAGGGTAGGGCCCATCACAGAGAAGGCCCTACTCCTGGGCGCCGCCCTCTGACACTCTCTGGAGGACGGCACCCGGAGAAGTCCCTCTCTGTGCGAGCGAATAGGTCGCAGGGATGTGTGGGGCAGGACGCGATCCCGCAGGTAACTAGGCCCTGTGCCATGGAGCGCTTTAAAGATGGTGACTAACACCTTGAAGCGCACCCGGTAGGCCACAGGAAGCCAGTGCAGCTCGCGCAGGAGAGGTGTTATATGGGAGAACCTCGTTCTCCCCATAATTACCCGCGCGGCTGCATTCTGGACCAACTGCAGTCTCCGGGCACACCTCAAGGGGAGCCCCATGTAGAGAGCATTGTAGTAGTCCAGGCGAGATGTCACCAGCGCGTGAGTGACTGTGCGCAGGGCCTCCCGGTCCAAAAGGGGTCGCAATTGGCGCACCAGGCGGACCTGGTGGAACGCCCCCCTCGCCACGGCTGCCACATGGTCATCCATAGCCAGCCGGGCATCTAGGAGGACGCCCAAATTGCGCGCCTGTTCCACCGGGGCTAATTGCTCGTCCCCGATGGCCAGAGATGGGATGTACTGGTTGAACCGGGAAGCCGGGAGCCACAGCCACTCTGTCTTGGAGGGGTTGAGCTTAAGCCTGTTGTCCCCCATCCAGACCCGCACGGCTTCCAGACACCGGGACATCACTTCGACGGCCTCGTTGGGGTGGTTTGGGGTGGAAATGTACAGCTGCGTGTCGTCAGCGTACAGATGGTATCCCACCCCAAAACCACGGATGATCTCGCCCAGCGGCTTCATATATGTGTTGAACAGGAGAGGCGAGAGGACCGACCCCTGTGGGACCCCACAAGTAAGGGGCCTCGGGGTCGGCCTCTGCTCCCCTGCCAACACGCATTGCGTCTGGCCAAAGAGGTAGGAGCGGAACCACCGCAACACGGTGCCTCCGACCCCTAACCCCTCCAGACGGCGCAATAGGATACCATGGTCGATGGTATCGAAAGCCACCGAGAGGTCTAATAGGACAAGGATAGAGGAACAACCCCTATCCTTTGCCCTCCAGAGATCATCCACCAACGCGACCAAGGCCGTCTCCATGCTGTGGCCGGGTCGGAAGCCGGACTGGCGCGGGTCTAGATAATCAGATTCCTCCAGGTGACGCGGGAACTGCTGAGCCACCACACTCTCAACAACCTTCGCTAAAAAAGGAAGGTTGGAGACAGGACGATAATTTGCTAGCTCCTTTGGGTCCAGAGAAGGCTTCTTGAGCAGGGGCCTCACCACCGCCTCTTTGTTTGTCAGAAGGTTGCAAAAGGTGATCACATGACCCCAGGACATTGCAGCCGTCATAAATATGAACCAGGTATCAAGCATCCGAATTTTGATCATATGACTATGGGTTTGCTGCAATGGTCATATGTGAAAAATGGTCATAAGTCACTTTTTTTAGTACTATTGTAACTTCAAACAGTCACTAAATGAACTTTTGTAAGTTGAGGACTACCTGTATATATTACAGGATTATGGAGAAAATTCACATGTAGCTCTTTGAGCACTTTACAAAACATAATGTGGTAATTCTTAGTGTAGCATTATTCTGCCACTGGACTTTGGAAACTAGGCAAGGACCTAGTAAGTTTTATGAAGGCTTTGCTGTATGGGGAGCATAATAGAAATTGAGTTTTATTTTGGCACTGGAAGGAAAACAAGACATAATGCTTCGAATTGGTGTATTATATGCAGGAGAGATACGTTTATCTTTGAGAAATGAATAGGATATACAAGTTGGAACAAGGGGCATAATGCAAGTTGAAATGATAGCATTAGGAAAATAATACACCAATGTTATTGGTGGATATTATATTTTTCCTGGGAGATCCGAAGAAAAGTAAAGTATTAACTCAATTTCCTTCTACTGCCATGGCAGGAAAACAATATAGGGCTATGCAGCCATACAGCCATATGAATTGAACTTTAAAAAAATAGCTTACTAACATAAAAATTAGCTTACCAACACATTTGTTTTATTTTGTCCTTCAGTGCATCAGCTATCATCTGACAAAATTTTAAGCAAAGCTTCCTTTCCTTCAACTTGTGCTTATATAGTCAATGTGAGAGTGCGCCTTACCCTGAAGCAGGATATTATACTCCCACACTGGTGGGAGATCTTTTGGCCTTGCGCACTAATGATGTACCTCTCTTTTGGCACCAGTTCTCTGTGTTCCTGGGGCTCATCTTTTTCCTGGAGCTGACAGCTGGTATCCTGGCCTTCATTTTCAAGGACTGGATCAAGGATCAGCTCAACCTCTTTATTAACAATAATGTCAAGGCATATCGTGATGACATAGATCTCCAGAACCTCATAGACTTTGTTCAGGAATATGTGAGTTATGTAAATTACCTAGAGCAATATGTCCGTTTATAATGTTCGTGTCTGCTCAGGTGATAGGGTGCTTCTTTGGAAAAATCCTGGTAGTAACATGACAGCTTTTGAAATATTAACCTGTCCCCAATACCCTGGGTTTACAAAGCCATCCCTAAAGATCTCTTCATGTTATGTCTGTCTGTCTGTCTCTCTCTCTCCCTCCCTCCCTCCCTCCCTCCCTCCCTCCCTCCCTCCCTCCCTCTCTCTCTCTCTCTCTCTCTCTCTCTCTCTCTCTCTCACACACACACACACGTCTCTATCTTTTGAGGAAATATTCCCCCCGATATTCAGTTTCCACTTCTCACTTAGATACAGGAGATATCATTTGTATAAATTATTGTGCAGAGTTTCAATATAGAAATGCAAGAGGCTGTTATTGTTACTTGATCTTAAGCCCAATTTTTGGTGTGTTTATTCAAACATTGTTCTGTTTTAAACTAAGTGAGGTATTGTAGTAGATTCTAATTCTTCTGGATTATGTTCCTTATTTTAAACATGCTGCAGTAATGAGTACTGCATAGTTATGTAGATGAGAAGGGAAATTTCCAGCGCTGCATTAAATCCCTTGTAGGCGCAAGAACAATTATTTTCATAGGTCCTTGTTGTGGTAATAATCCAGATGCTTAGCATTATACATATATTGCCTGAAGCTACATTATTCAATAAGTCACAAGGGATAAGACACAGTAAGTATCTGCATAATAAAGTAGGAATAATGCCTTAAATACACTTAACTTTAGGATATATGATTTTTGACTTTACTGTCACTTTCCTACTTTGAGATTTTCTTTTTAAATTAAAGTAGTTTCGTGGGACTTTTGTAAGTCTTAGGCAAGACCTACTTAGGTTTTAGGCCTGTTGTCCCCATTGGATAATTTACTTAATAATTATTTTTTACTCCTAAATTTGAGAAAAAGTCTGTTTTGTTAAGCATTCAGAAACTTTACTTCCATAGTCTTTTTTTACCTAGAGAAAGGTGAGCAAAAATGTGTTTTGGTGTTAATTATATAATCAACAATATTGTAAAAAAACAACAACACAATGCTAAGATGATTTTGATCAGAAAGGCAAGATGTTGTTGTTTAATCAGTGTTTAAAACAGTGTTAAAAAGCTTTTCTTTTCAAGTGCTTTTGCATTAATGTCTATAATTTTTGAGAATGTCAAAACTGTGTTCTAGTGCAAATTAAAACATAAATTATAAAATAAGTGAAAATCACTGTGCTAACATGGCAATGATAAGAAAGTATGCACCACAATTTATCCAGTGTGTGTGTGTGTATGTCTGTCTGTCTGTCTGTCTGTCTGATTGTCTGTCTATCTATCTATCTATCTATTTATTTATTAGATTTCTAGACCGCCCCCTCTCCCCGGAGGGTCGGTCTATCTGTCTGTCTGTCTATCTATCTATCTATCTATCTATCTATCTATCTATCTATCTATCTATCTATCTATCTATCTATCTATCTATTTTATATATGTGTGCTTATTGCACACTGAGTATTTATTCTGAATAAATATTCATCTGACCAGATCCTACTATCTTATTTTCTGTCCTTAAAAAGGACAAAGCAAATATGGATCATATTTTTTTTCTATTCCAGAAGAGATTGAATGCGTAAATCAGAAATTGGATAACAGTACCATGCAAATACCTCATTAAAATATTTAATAATAATATTTTTAATGTATCCAGTGAAATAGTGGATATATCTTCACAACTTTATTTCAGCATGCTGTAACCCAGCAGCCCCCCAACCTTTTGGGCACCAGGGACCACCTCCATGGATAGAGATTTTTCCACGGGCCAGAGGCAGTGTGGTTTCGCATGCTGCCTGCATCCCGCGGATGGGGTTTCACTTCCTTGCGTGGCCCGGTTGCTGGCATACCACGACCCGGTGCCAGTCCACGGCCTGGGGTTTGGGGACCCCTGTTGCAATCGATCTTTCCTGATGCCATTCTTAAATCATTTAAATATGTGTGTTTCAGTTTTATAATTTGAACTGAACGTTTCTTCCTACGTTATTTTTTTAAAGAAATGTAATTGCATTATTTACACAATGGAATGGAATGTTTACAGCTCTAAAAAGCCAATACGCCAGCATGATTTTAACTGTGGGGTTTGGGGTGTGTGGGCGTGGGTGTCAAATTCTTTTCATCAGTACTAAAACGCTTTCAAAAACTCCTTTCAAAAAGCTACAAATACAATCATGAGATTTTGCACAAGAAATTTAAGATTAAAATGGATTTTTAAAAACCCTGCACAGACTTGTCATCCCTTTCATTTACTTGACTGTGTCACAAACACCCATAATAGAAGGGGCTTGCTGATCGCAACACACTATATTGCTCCGGGTGAATCAGATGCTTCTTGAAAATAAGACAGAAGAGTGATTTTAGGTATGTTGTTTCCCACACGCATCAGGTTATTGTTATATAAAAGAGAGGGAAGAACAATAAGGAAAATACAGCAGAGCAGCAATTTGAAAAGCATGGCTGCAGACAAACCTCACCAAGTGACTTAACAGTGCAGAGCAAATAATGAGTGTGGAAGTTCTCCTGTTTTCTGTGGGGACTCATCATTAGACAATTAAAAGGTGTGAAGGGCACTCCAGGGGTGAACATGCCATCTCTTGGCTGATAATGAACCTGCAAAATTGCTCCCTGTATTAAACCTTACACGTTCTTAAATCATTTCTCCATTTCCTATTTTTATTTTCTAAACGTCCCCTCTGGCCAAAGTGCATTCATTCTTTTTTGCTCAGTGCTGCAGAGTGCTGCAGTTTTCTGTGCACTCCTTCCAGCCTAACCCTCTCTCCCTCTGCAGTGGTCGTGCTGTGGGGCTCATGGACCTAATGACTGGAACCTCAACATTTATTTCAACTGCACTGACTCCAACCCCAGCAGGGAGCGCTGTGGGGTACCCTTTTCCTGCTGCGTCAAGGATCCTGCGGTAAGGAGTTGAAATATGGAAATGAGTGAGATGGATTCTCCCTTTGCTCGTCCCCTGTAGCCCTAAATAATGTCTGAGCAGTTTTATTGTAAGGTCCTCCTATTAACTTAGGAATCTAATTGTGTGAATTGTTAGGAAAATAGTACGTAGATTAAATACAGCCTTATCCAAAATGATAATGTTAATTTGGAGAACAAGCGTGGTGTAGGGATTGAGCTGTTAGACTAGGAGCATGGAAGCCCAGGTTGCAGGTAAGGAGGTAGCAGTATGTATGATGCTTTGAGCTCCTGTTGGAAAAGGTGGGATGCAAATTTAAAACATAAATAAATAAGAAAACGAGTGTCATCCATATATTTGTCATTCCATGGAATTCCTTCACCATGATAGGCCAGAATGGAAAAGAGGGGAAGAGCTGAAGCTGAAGGTAGAAGTTGCAAATTATTTGAAAGCGTGTGGAATGAAAAGCAAATGCTGAAGATATTTAGGGGTAAAGGCAGTGATCTTCTTTTCTGGGTTCCAAGGATGATTTCAGTTAGGTTTTGTGTCTGTTCTTTTGACAGGAGGACGTTCTCAATACACAGTGTGGCTATGATGTGCGCCTTAAACTGGTGAGGGTCAGGTTGGTGCGGTGCGGACGTTGAGTGGAAAGAACAAGGTGTCTGTCTGTCCGGAAAAAAAGACGGTGCCGGCATAAGCGTAAAGGAATGGCCTGGCAACAGTACAGGCCACTGAAAAGGGTCTGCATGGGAGTATTAGAATGCCACTGGTTGCAGCAGAGCACATGCATGGGAAAGCCTCCAACTAGGCTATAAAAAAATTATACTGGATTTTCTGCATTTGGGCTCGGGGGGGGGGGAGAGTGATTACTGCACTTTGTGCTGCTTTTAGGGTTCTTCAGGTGCTCTTCTGTACCTTTTTTGCAGGAGCTGGAGCAGCAGAGCTTCATTCACACTAAAGGGTGTGCTGGTCAGTTTGAGAAGTGGCTCCAGGACAATTACATTGTAGTGGCAGGGACCTTTGTAGGTGTGGCACTTCTACAGGTATGAGCTTCCATGTTACTGAGAATTCCCTCTTCAAGTAACCCCCACTTGGAAATTCTATCCATCCATCCATCCATCCATCCATCCTTGATAGGCAACTTTCCTAGGACTCTAGGCTGCAATTTCATCCATTGGCCAGGAGAACCACCAGAAGTTATCAGAAATACAGTGATCTTACAGAAGGGGAAAAGGACCAATTTTGGAGTGGAAGTAGGAGGTTTTTAGGTAGTAAACTGTTCCCATTGTTGCTTTTAAGAACCTTTTAATTCCCTCCAACCTCAAAATGATAACTACCACCATACTATGGTGCCTAAGTTTGATAACTAGTTTAATCCTATTTAGAGCATTTTACTGGAAGATTAACTCTGTTCTCCTGCCACATACTCTGTCAGAGCAAGTACTTAGTCCAAATGAAATTCTTTTGCACACATGTTCGGGGTGGATGTGTGTTTCTTTTCTTTACAAGGTTATTATTTTTGATACCCCACTGCAATCAAGTATGGAAAGGGCCAGTTTTTAGGGGAGTCAGTTGCCTAGTTTTTTATGTTCCACCCAGGTCATAATAGTGAATGCATAATACTAATGAAAATAATAGTAATAGCATATTTTTATCTCTCTTTCTCTCAGTTTAGCACGGCAAACATATCTAATTCTCCTGCCTCCTATTTGTTTCAGTGTTAGTTTTGTGATGGGAGTGAGATTAGATCCAAGATACGTAGATTCCCGTCATTCATGAATCTTGCAAGATGGTTCATTTCATAGGACTATGTTGATAAAGGAGGTGGAAAGAATCGCAAAAGCTGCTTTTCGGGGATAGTAAATAGTTGTATTAATTGCAAGTGCATAAATGTGACTTCATCTTAGGCACGATTGAATAGCCTATTTGTGTTTGGGTGCAATCAAAGGTAAGGAACTTCAAAGTCAACAAAATGGAAAGGATATCTGCATTCGTATATCTTTGTTCTGTTCAGATGACTCCAATTCATACCCGATCCATTCATTTCAATTGGATTGCAAAGGAAAAATTCCTGGTGGAAGTCTAACCCATAATAACCAGGGGAACAGGTGCTGTAGATTAGATTAGGTTACAGGGAAAAGAAACCTGACTCTACGTGTTGAGGCTGCCTTTCTATAGCTTTGAAATAGGCTGTTCACTGGCAGAGCAAAGCAGGCCAGGCTTTTCTGCCACTTGTCTTGCAGTAATAATGATTTGAGTGCTCCAAGCACGAGAGTGAAATAAATACCTTCTTACTGCACCATTTCATCGTACAGAGGTGCTAAGACTGCATCCCCCAAACTTCCTGGCTGGAGGTTCTAGAACTGCAAATACGCCTGGAAGATCAGGAAGGCTGGTGTATTGGGTAATCTGTGCGCCACAATAGCAAGCATTTCACAAGCATGCCTTTGATTTGTATTTCAGATATTTGGTATCTGCCTGGCACAGAACCTAGTGAGTGACATCAATGCTGTGAAAGCCAACTGGTGACACCAGAAGAGAGATTTTGCTGTCTCCTACAGATTCCCAGATCTCTTGAAGGACTGAAGCCAAGTCTTCAAGCCACAACCACTGGGTGCTGCTAAGCCATCAACAGGCTCCCATTGGGGGTCACCAGTATTAATAACTACCTGAGGCCTTTCCATAGCTTTCTCTTCCTGACGGGGGCACATATGTCATGTAAATAGTATTTATGTCAGGCTTCTGGAGACCCACTGCAAAAATTGCAGAATTAGAAGCATCTCTTATGCAAATAGCCTAGAAGCAGTTCTTTGTGCGGCCACCAGAGGTCCCCATTGATGAGGTAGCATGGCTCATGTGGTTTCCACTGAGGGAGCTAGTGGAAACAGTGCCCTAATCCTGCTACCTGGAGCAGCCTCACACCTGTACCTGTCCTAGGCCTCTACTTGAATTCTCTACACTCTACTCCCCATCTTCTCTGCTCTCCTGCTTAACCGGGGAGATTAAAGTAGGGGTAACTCAAGTCTGAGTTCCCTTCGTTCAAATTAGAGTTACATCTTATTTTGTGGATTGTACTGTTGGTTTCTGCTATTGTCTTAAGAGGTCAGAAACAAGCTGTTGGGAAGACGCTGTCATATCTCGCTGCTTTTTAACGCTTAAATTCTGGGAGATGTGGATTCCAGCCTGTCAGAACCAAGCAGGTCAATTCAGTCCAATCCACAAATAGTAATGGTAAACTAAAAATCTTCTCTTGTTAGTTTAGAAAAACATGACACTGTAACAGAAATGAATCTGTTCTGAGCATTTGATTGCACCCGTTTATACATTACAGAATATTACAAGTGACTTGAACTTAAAAGGTAAATTTGGATATGTGTGATCAGCCCCATTATTTGTGTGACAAATGTTCAGTCTTTTGTATGCAATACCTATTTCTCTGGAAGGGCCCACAAAGAGAATTCTAGACCTCTTGAACCAAGTTTTGTCCGTGGCTGGATATAATGCATCCTTTTGTTCCAGTTGTTGGCTCACAGCCTTGCGGAGTATTGTGTTTCATGGAATAGCACACTACTGAGAAAGAGTTTGCACTGATACATCTCTCTGCACTGCTATAATGTAGTAGGTTCCACTACTTCCTTTCTTTTTGATAGGGGTTTATTTTCATCTCCCTGGACTCTGTTGCTAGCAAGATTGTTCACCTATGTTGCCCTACTCTTCTCCATAAAGTACTTGTTAGCAAATGTTTTTCGGGGACTTTTTTTTTACCTTATTGAGCCTGGCTGACCATTCTGTTGAAGAGGACCAATTTGATTTGGGACCAGTTTGTGTCATGGATGTGAATTAGATGCAGTGGCATTCCTTATGGGGACGACGGGGATTGAATTTCTAATCTCCCATTTTGTACTAGGAACTTACAGGTTCATCTTCACATGCCCCCAGCCACGGCTTAAGCCTGCCCCAGTAACTCTTTTTATGTGATTTACCCTTGTGAAGTTGTTCCTGCATAATCACCAGCACGCAGCTGAGCACCTTAAATTTGTCCTTAGTTTTCCAGTTCTAAAATAGGGTTTTCCCTATTTTCCCAAGGCAGTTTTTGCTACAGCAGAAACTGGCTCACTTCAAATGTGGTTGCTGATGTTGTCAGGAAGGAGATCTGTCCAGCTTCTACCTGCCTTCTTGTTGCTGGGAATTGCCCTCCCTACCATTTTAGCTGCTGCAGAAGGAACTGGGCATCTGCAGAAATATCTGAGTGCACAATGCCCAACAGGTTCTTTCTGTGATGCTGGTCAGGTTTTACGTAGGATCCTTTGTACCCAAGCCTAGAGCTTTTGAAACAACTAGACTTGTGTTTGGAAAATGGGACTCGTATCTTCACAAAGAAGTGCTGGATCTGCATTGCACCAAAGGCCTTTTATACTGAGAAAGAATGGGTTTCAGCACTGTTCAGTAAGCAAATGAGTGCATTACATGCTTTCTGTTGCATTTGTACATAAACACTGCTGCTTTCTCCCCACAAACTTAGTAGAGTTTTCTGTATTTGGTGGGAAGGAGACAGTAGTGTTGTTTATATCAGTTGTACTTTTCTCCCAGGCCAGGGATTTGCAGATTGAACTTTAATGCAACCCCCTCTGGCTGTGCACCAAAACTACTGCATGCTCTGACTGCAGTGGCAGCTTTTCTCCACGTGAGGATGCTCTTGGCTAGCATTCCTCCGTTTTACAGTTTTACCTGAAAGGAAGACTTTCCTCTAAATAATGCAAGTTCTAAATGTGGCGGATTCACTGAGTATTTGAAACAGATGATGTCTAATCTTTTCGGGGATATGTTCTAAAATTCAGGGTTTTTGTTAGAACATCCTATGAGGCTCTGCTTCTGTTTGTGTGGGTGGGTGGTGGTGGTTTTTTGGTGCTGAATTGTGGGGAGATGCACTCTGTGAGGATGGCTGTGACCGCATGCATGCGAGGAGGGAGGGTGGTGGAATGAGAAAGCTTAGCGGATTCCCATTTGCTCCGGGTCTCCTATTTCCTGTCATCTCTGACAGCTGAAACCCGTGGGATGATGTACTTCGCAGCAGCATCCTTTCCCCATCCACAAAAGAAGAGAAAGCCATTATGAAGCTGTCAACATGTATGAAAATGAAGCCCACTGCATATGCAAAAGTTATAACCTATCTACGATATGTTAATCAGAGACCAAAGGATAACTTGCTAAGCAGATTTACTTTTACGTCTTCCAGACTTCACTGTTGTAAACGTTCTTGGGCTTAGTAATAAGATGCACATGCAATGAAGCTACAGGCTGTCTTGGCAGCTAACATCTGCTGCTATTTCTTCTTCTTCTTTAATTCCATTCATTTGCATCTTGCTGGTTTTCTTGCCGGACTTTCTTCCTGTGTTTGACTTGATAGTCTTTTTTTTTTTTTCAGTTTAACTCTCTCACTTCCTTCGCATCCTCTTGCTGCTGTGTGTTTTACAGTACAATACTAAAACTATTGTCCCAAAATTGTAAACGAGTTTTTAAAACGTAAAGCCTCTCTTTAATCACTGTAATGGGTGTTTCGAGTTGGGTGATCAGGCTTCTGCTATTGATCCCTTTTCAAGACTCAGGTTTGTGTATCACTGATCTTACTGCAGCATCTTTTTCAGTTTGAAATGCTGCCAATCATACCTTAGTTTAGTTTTATATATTTCCTTGGTAGAAGAAAGTCAGATTTTTAATTTAAAAAATGGTGTGTGGTGATCTTGTGCTCTTTTTCTACTGTCAGAAGCTTTTTTTCTTAAATTTTCTTTTCCATCCGAGCTGCTAAATATTAACAGGTGACAATTACAAGATTATCAGCACATTTTCAACTGATTTTATGTTAAACCTGTCCAGATAATTTGAAAATAGAGCAAACGGCCCCCCTGAAATAAAAGAAATAAGAACACCTATAGTAGCCATTCTGAAGTTATGACTATGAGATGATTTAATACAAGGAAAATTGTATAAGAACAAAATAATTAATTGAAAGAAGTGCTTTGGTTACTGTTGGGGCAAAAGAAGGTCGTTTTGTGTCACCATTTAAAATCAACATTTTTAACTATTGGTGTTTATGGACTGGAATGTGCTTGATTGAGTGCAAAAGGTGTTGGCACTGATGTATTTCTTTTGGATGTAGATTGAAAAAAAAACACAAATCAAATGCAAATAAAATTTAAACAGTCTGGAATGATGGTTCACCTGTATACAAAAAGTGCAGTTATCAAGCGCAAAATAATCAGCAGCAACGGGTGGTCATTTACCTGCTTATGTTATGATTGAATGAATAGACAGCACTATCAATACTTTTTATATAAAACCCTCCTTTTACATCTCCGCCTAAGAGCAAGCAAATGCCGCTACCACACACTATAAAATTCAAACCAAATTAGGTAAAAAGTAAAAAAGATGAAATAACACAAATACGTACACAAAAGTTCCAACAGTGGAAATTTGGATGAGTTTTCTGTACCTGAAAAATGACAGAACATTGTGGGAGAATCTGCCACCTGGAAGCCCATCAAGAAAGAATTTCAATTATGTTTAGCACCACTTAGACAATATAAATCAATAAGAAATAAATGCTTTTTAATTATTTGAATTTTGCTTAAAGGCAATTGTTCAGCTAAAATTTAATATCTTCTGGTAATGTGCACCATCCCGACTGTAAATTGCTGCCTAGGTATTGATAATGCATTAATATTTCAGGCCAATATTTCAGGCAGCAGTTAGCACTAAACAAGTATTTTACAAGCATCTAATGCCAAACATACATACAACTTGAGTCTTGTGCACATGGAGGAGATACCGGTAGGTACAGCATTTGGGGTAACAATATTTCAAAATCCATAACTGAAGTCTGCAAAAGATTGGGGGAGACTTTTTTCAGCCTTGTTAATCTGTGGGTTTCACTACAGACAATGGTTTCAGCTGTCATGGTTAATCACCAAATGTAGTTTGGTAAAATTATTCAAATGAAAGCATAGCATGTCCCTTGGTGAATTGCAGCACGGGGTGTCCCCAAAATAAGAACTAAATCCAGTGTAGATCAGGTGTAGTCTGAAATATACCAATAGGTCTCTTTGATTTGTAAAAGATACTAATGACTCTCAGCTAGTCTTTCTCATACACGAGATTATTTCTTTGGGGTTTGGCAGGAGTAATGAGGATGTTGGCAAGACACCATATAATGGAGCTTGAGATTCTGACAATCATCAGGATAACTGCTGCTGTTACACTTAAAGCTCTACAGGACTTGGGTCAATTTTTATTTTGCAGGACCAGCTCTTTCTGAGGTCTTCTGCACACCTTATCAGGTCAGACGCAATGGGTGCACTCCAGGTGTCTTCCCTTAAATTTTGCCATCTGGCAGGATTGCAAAGACACATCTTTTCTGTGGCTGTTTCAAACCTTCCTAAACATCTCCCATCCTCTGAGATTCGGAGGGTCCTCACTCTACTAGCTAGAGGTTGGTTTCTGCTGTTTGTCCTGGATCGGGCGAACTGGTAATGGCGGCAGTGGGAGGCTATGCCCAGCCACCTGGATGCTTCTGCGCATGCACGAGCAAAACGGTAGTAAAATAAATTGAAACCCACCACTGCTATTAGCTGTTATGGCCTGTCAACAGCCAGCGAAGCTGACAGCAGATTCAGACAGGAGGTTGGGGAGGAACATGGGCCAGTCCTGGAGTCTGGGGAAGGCTCTGATGAGGACTGTGTTGGAATCAGAGAGGAGACCGGAACCGTATACCAGTTATTAGCTGCCTTCAGAGTCAGACATCAGTGAGGCAGACGAACAGCTGGAGCCTGTTCCCAGTGTGCGCATGAACAGAGTTGCCAGATGAAGGGAACAGCTAAAGAAAGAGTCGACTTGGGAGTAAGGCCACTGGTGGACGATGAATGGTCCCTCCCAGAGGAAATAAAAGAGGAGCGAAAGGGGAGTGGAGTTTGCACTAGTTCACTTAATTGGTTCGTGACTCTCTGAGACTCCTTGCCAAGTTTTGCAGATAAGGTCTGTGACTGTAAATCTTCCCTTGAAAGACTTTGCTAGATGTGAATGAGCAGAATTCCCAGTAAGTTAATAAAAGGGCTTTTTGTTTGGACAAGGAGTTTGCTTCATGCTCTTGGGAAGCCTGGGTCAGAACACTAGTTTTCTGGAAGGTGATGCAGACCTTGTTCTTCATTTGGGCATTGGGTTGGGATGGAAGAGAAACCCAACAAAAGTAGAGGTAGTGTGATGTTACGGCACGTTGATGGTGTATGTCACTGATGGCGAACTTTCTTTGGCTCCCGTGCCAAAAGCAGGGGGAGCGCAGGGGGGTCGTGTGGAGGTATGCCACACCCATAATGCTATGCGCTCAACACCCCTCCCCCGCGTGCATGCGCACGTGACCAGCAACACTCCCCCCTGCTTTTGGCGCAGTTTTTCCTCCCTCCCCAGGCTCCAGAGGCTTTCTAAAAGACTGGGGAGGGCGAAAACTGCCTCCCCCCCTGAAGGCTCCGGAGGCTCCGGAGGGCAAAAAATGGACCTATGGACAAACCAGAAGTCAATTCTGGTTTGCTCATAAGGCCGTTTTTTGCCCTCCAGAGCCTTCAGGGAAGCCTCCTGAAGGCTCCGGAGGACGAAAAACAGACCTACGGGGAACCCAGAAGTTCGGGAATGCTATTGCAAGGTTTACGGGTTATACAGGTAATCCTCAAATTAGGACCACAATTGAGCCCCAAATTTCTGTTGCTAAGTGAGACGTTTGTTAAATGAATTTTGCCCCAGTTTGGGACCTTTCTTGCCAGAGTTGTTAAGTGAATCACCGCAGGTGTTAAGTTGTCATATGGTTGTTAAGTGAATCTGGCTTCCCCATTGACTTTGCTTGTCCGAAGGTCGCAAAAGATTATTGCATGACCCTGACCCTGGGACACGGCAACCGTCATAAATATGAGTCAGTTGCCAATTGTTTGAATGTTGATCCCATGCCATGGGGGTGCTGGAAGGGTGGTAACTGTGAAAAATGGTCATAACTCATGTTTTTTCTGTGCCGTTGTAACTTCAAACAGTCACTAAATGTATTTTTGTAAGTCAAGGGGCTACCTGTATTCTGATCTAATGGAATATTGTGTGATGCCTAAGGTTATCAAGTATATAGTAGATTGCCATATAGCCTAAACCTGATCAGGACCACTTGTGGTAGGGTGAGAGAAGTAGACCACTGCTGGTAAAGATCTTCCAGAAGCCATGCTCTGCATGCATTTCTTTTTTGATAGTTTTTTCCAGTGAAATACTGGAAATAAATTATGTAAAAAAGGGGGAAGACTGTCATAAGAATGGAAACTCTTGGAACAGGACCAAGATTAGTGTGTGTGTGTATTTGTGTATGCGTGTGTGGGTAGGAAGAAGCTGGCAGAAAACCCTACTATGTTTGAAAATGGGTCAGATCTGGTGAAGAAAAACATTCCAGAAAAAGAAACACCCACCCAAATGCTTCTCCTTGGGCAAGGCAGTTAAGTGGCAGCATGAAATGCTTCTGACTGCTGTATTCTATGTCCTTTCCCATTCATGTTTTTGTTTTATTTATAGGGCCACTCTGGCAAGCTACCTAATTTACCAAATGAAGGGGTGGGTGGACCCAAGCCCCCCAAAAATATATAACCAAACAAAGATAAACTAGTCCAATACAGAAGGGGGGGGGAATCAAAGGCACCATATACTAACTCACAAAAGAGATAAATCTGAATTGGGCTCATTTAACATCCTGGTTCCAGCATCTGGAGAAAAGACCACCTGTTAACGGCCTTCCAGGGGTGCCCCAAGTGTTGGGCCCTCTGAATCTCAGTAGGGAAGCTGAGCAGAAAGTAGACCTCTATCCTCAATCTGATAAGATGCTGCTGCTTAATAGAGAGTGTCTAGAGCAGGGGTGTCAAACTCAAGGCCCACGGGCTGGATCTGGCCTGTGATGTGGTCAGATCTGGCCCGCGGGGCCGTCCTGGTCTACCCAGTGTGAAGAGGAAAGATCAGGCCAGTGTGGCTTCGGCCCGGTGTACCCAATCCAACGAGGAAACATGCCAGCAGTTTGGGGGTGATGGCATCCAGCTCCCTTCCCCCCCGAGGTCAACCACAGTCCTGATGCAGCCCTCAATGAAATTGAGTTTGATATCCCTGGTCTAGGGATAGATGTTCTTCAAGTAAAGGGGTGCCGTGCCATAAAGGACTTTGTAATGAAATGTGAGAAAGATCTCAGGGTATGGGCGAAGAGATGCTGCCAAGGGATGATGGCAGCATAGCCTGCCGCTACATAATTGGAAAGGCAAGAAGTCCAGAAGAGACCTTTCCTAGTTTCTCAGCCAATAAAGGAGCAGGGGGGTGGGGAGGTTGTACTTTGAGACTTGCAAGAGTCAACCAGACGGGCTAATTCTACTTTATTGTAATGCTACATTGACAGAATCTTATCTGGCTGTTCCCTTGGTAGAATGTCTTTGCCCAGCCCCTCCTAAGGTTTTTCCACAATACATTATTTCACCAGCACAACCAATGGTGCCTATTCTATAACCCAGCCAAAAGGGATCTAGGTAATTTGCTTCTTCCAGGTCCCCTTGATGCTGTTCACCTATCACCTTCTCAGCAACCTGCCCTAAAAAAGAGAGATTGGATATTGGATAAAAATTATCCAATGCTATTGGGCCCAAGGAAGGCTCCTTGAGATGCTAGACCACCACCACTTTAATTGCAGGTAGAAATATCCGTCTCACAACAATGCATTTATTATCACTTGGACCCAAGCGCATGTCGCCTCCTGGCTGGCTTTGCTCAACCAGGAGGGAGGTGAGCTTAAAACAGGTGGCAGAACTTATAGCCCCAGGGACCCCATGTGCTTAGCACCAGCTGGCTGGAATTCATCCCAGATAACCTTGCAACACTACATCTCAATCACCTCTGTAGGATCTGTAGAGTCCATCTCTCTGCGGATGCAAACAACTTAGTTGAATAGATGCCTGGAATAGTCCTTGCGGCAACCTTGCTTGCGAGGCCTCCCTTGTTCCCTGTTTATAGAAGGGGTCTGGTTACCAAAAATAGGACTGCAGCCTGACTTTGTGGACCCCAAAGAGATTCAGAAAATAAGCCTATTTCATCAGGAAAATCCTAATAAATGCTTGGTTAGAGTAATTCCTTATCTTCCTCTGAGGCTAAAGGTGTGATATGTCAGCTCCTTAAGCTCCTTGTAAAATTGAGAAGCTCCACAATTGCAGAGAACCTGCACAATTCTGATCTCATCCAAGGCTGTTGTCACCTGCTCATTTCAGGCAATGACTAAGGCCGTAGCTGGATGTAGCTTAAGTTCCCACAGGAAGACTATTGGGTCAACCAGTCACTTGAGATTGCCCAATCAAATAAGTCCTTTCCTGCAGTGTGGGGCAGCTAAAGAGAATCCAGAAGTTTAGGCAGGGAAGCTGCTATACAGGATGATGGCTAGTATATGAACAGTAATCTCATCTGATTCTCCTTATGGCCCAGTTTCGCAAAGAAGATTTCACATCTTCCAAGCAATGTGCCTGAAAGCCATCAAGAGTTTTCTGGTTGACAGCAGCCACATCCCCCATATTTGGTCCAAAGTGATGGAGGGTATCAGTAAAAACCCAGGACAGCATGCATCCTAGAAGGGGAACTCTCTCCCTCTTTTGCATCCTACCAGCTTTCAGTAATGAATACTAGTTCAGCCCTCTCATTTAAGACATGGTGGGACTTATGATAAGCTAACATTGCATTAAGTCGCGACAGATAACTAGGCCCTTGCAGGTGAAAAACCAGGCCTTGGGGTTGAGCACAGGGATGTGGGATGCAGTGTCGGTATTAAACAAAAGTCCAGAAAGGACCTATGCCGCCCACTGCATGCTTCCCAGTGCATACAGATGCAGAAATACACTAGGACCATTAAAAGTATTTTTAAAATTGGATAGAATTGCAGAAGCCATGTTCTATACATATTCTTTACCTTGTTTCTAAATGTGGGGCTGCCAAACTGAGATGTCTACTGAGCAAGCTAATGAAAAAAGGATTAGCCCTTATATCCTCCCACATCTTTATAGACACAGATCTTCTGTGCCTATGAAAGCACTCGATTTTTTCTGATTACTTTCCCTTCCTAGAGGTCAGCACTTCCAGCACCAAAGAGAATTGCATTCTGTTTTACTTGAAGTGGATATATATTCTAATATCTCCTACCGCCTGATTTTCCCAAGGAGTGCCATCACCCTTTGATATGTTGCAGATGGTATTTAGATGAGCATGAAAGGCATTTGCTGCTGTTGGGAATTCAGGATAATGGCTTTTGCATGCGCACGCTGGATCTCCCTGGAGAATATCACTCAGTGGTCGATAAATGCATTACATGTATGAAGTGCCAGGCCTGTCCCCCGTGTCCCCACTTATCAGATTTTGGAGACAAAGCTGCAAAGAACCATTGACGGGGCCTCCGGGGAACTGCTGCCAGTCCTGATTGATTGATCCACTTGACTTAATGTAATCATTCTGAGTTAATATAAGGCAGTGTCTTCTTTCTTTAATCCCATCTTCTATTATAGAACATCTCTCACATCCCTCGGCATCTCTTTACGTCAAATGTAAGCACTGAAGACCAGGATATTAAAAGCACAAACCAAACTGCTGCTGTTCCCGCCGTTAAGCCTATGAGCTAGTTATTGGGGGAGTGGAGCAGGTAGCAAATACTCAGGTATGAGAAATGCCCACCTAGACTTTTAGTCCCTCTTGCCTCCCCCCCCCCAAACTGGACTTTTGCCTGTAATAGAAATGTCTGCCTCTCCCCCATTTTGCTAAAAGAAAATAAAGCTAAGGTATACAAAATGTGGCCTCAGCATGATCCCTGGGCCCCTGAAAAATTTCCATTAAATCATATTTTAATAAGATCAAAGGAGAAAATTATTAGTTCTGTGAGTAGGAGTCATACCAAGTTCTATATTTATCCAGGGGAGGAAGTTCCCTAATTTAAGTTAACTGAAAAACAATATATACACAGAGAGAAAAATCCTGCTTGTTACCCAGTTTTTCCAGCCTATCTTTATAGGATTGCCAAATTCAGTTGAAAATAGTCTGGAGATTCTCAGCAAACAATAAATGTGTAAAATTATCTGCACACATATATGCCTCCTTATCAGACAAACAGTTCCTCCCTAGCAGCAGCTAACCTTCAAATGCGCCACACTTTGAAAAGCGATGCCTGCATTTGGGAAATACCTGGTGTTAATTGACATTTAAATCAGATTTAGTTTTCACCATGCTCCTGCTCGCAGGGACCTCCCTGACATGTTATTCAAAGGCAGAATGTGACCTTTGACAGGAAAAAGATTTGATTTGATTAAGGGGAAGAAACGTTTTAACTGAAAACTGGTCAGATCTGCAAAAGAGAAGATCATTTGAAACGATCTGCTGAAAAGTGAACATGGGTGGTTAGCCACAGGTCCGCAGCACAGGACTGCTATTCTCCAGTTTTACAAAAGTCACATAAAGTGTGCAAAAGGGAGCTTTGACAAGCCTAGAATATTTTGGAACTATGGGCTTTTGGCTAACGAGGAAACAAAAATGGACTTGTTCAGCCACAAACATTACGATACATTTGGATCAAAAGGAAGGTGCCCTTGAAGAAAAATAACACCTTGTCAATCATTAAGCATGGGGGTGGCTCTATTGTGCTTTAGAATTTGTGTGGCAGCCAATACCATAGGAAATATTGTGTGGGTGGAAAAGAAAATGAGTTCAACTAAGTATCAACATGCTCAAGAATCACACACCACCTCTACCCTTGCAACTTTTGGATAGCCCTAACTCTATCTGTCCTTCAAGAGAGCCCCGAAGACCTGGCTTTTCTGCATGCCTTTGGCTAGTGTAGGACATGTATCCACTATGGAAGAAATGTCCTTTCCCACTCCCCCCCCCACCCCTAATACGACTGTCTTTTATCTGTAGTTTTAATATATTCATTTTTTTCTGCTTCAGAAAGTAGAAATAGATTAAAATGTCCCACAGTCAGTGAATAATTTGAATATGAAAGAAGATTGGATGTTTCATCAAGACAATGATCCCCCTCCAAAAAATACTTCTGAATGAACCATGAAGTACTTATAGGAGCTTTAAAATGGTCTTCACGTCCTCCAAACTTGAATCTTATTTAAAATCTGTGAGAAGTTCCTTAAACATGCATTGCCTGCCAGAGACCTCAATATTTCTGAGCTGGAAGAGTACTGCAAGGAAGAGTGGGGGGAGGGGGGGGTCCAGAAAGAATATTAAGTGGATCCAGGAAATGTTGGGAAAGTGTTATTTCTGCCAAAGGAGATGCTCCAAAGGATGGAAAGATGTCCAAACATCTTCGCCTGCCATAATGACTGTGATTTTATTCCAAATCTGTATCCATAACTGCTAAGTATGCTTTTACATTTGCAGAAAGATGTTGTGTTTAACGTGGTGCCGTGTAGGGATTGTGTCATCTTAAGGAGTCATTGAAGCCTTTGAGCAGGGTGCCTAGACTTTTCTGGAATTGTACAAGCCAGTGGTTAGCTACAGTCCTGCTTCTGAACCCTGGATCTCATTTAACTCTGCAGTTAGAAGAGAAATCTCTTTCCTTGTGCCATGTTGGGATTGCAATGTCCTGCTAAATCTGACAGTATGAGCCAAGCAATGCGACTCCGTCTCATGGCAACAGCTTTTAACCACCCTTTTTATAGATATGAACCTTCGCTTGTGTTCCTTACAATTTCAAAGACTGTAATTATTTTCATAATCTTAGTTCTGTTTGCCACATCATACTCGTTGCCTTGAAACCTGAACATTGTTGTGTTTTGGAACTGAAATAGTACATCCTGCAGCATTCTAAAATAGCTGTCATGCACCGCCTAAGCCTTTGCATTATTTTTTGCAGATATCCATGCTACAATCAAAGGGAGACATTACCAGCAAAAGCCCCTGACTCCTTTTTTGTTTGTTTGTGTTATCACTGCTCAGTAAGGAAGAACAATAGGTGTAGTTGAGAGAGGGAGACTTTTGAACTGGACCACATAGCTGCATAATATTGACAGGAGAAAGATTACATCAGAAAAACCTGACAAAAAAAACTGGAACGTAGTGTAACAGAAGCTCGAAGATATGTGTTTGATTGGTGCTAAATTTAATGGAGACAATCTGTATACTACTAAATCTCTCCTGCCTTGTTATATGTTTGTTCCTTCCAATTAGCCCAAATGACGCGTTGTTCTGGAACAGTTTTTGAATCAAGTTAGCTCAAGTCTGCTCATTTAAAAGAAGGCATAAAAATATTCCTCGACCCATCTACTCCCGTGGAATTGAAATTTTTACAACGTTCACATCACTTCCATTTGAAAATTTCCAGCCATTGCTGCATCCCCCGGGTCATGTGATCATGATGTCTCTGCCAGCTTCCCACAAGTGAAATCAAAGAGGAAGCTGGCAGAAAGTCGAAGTTGCTCCTGCTCCTGGTGCCTTAGAGCATAACAAGTTTTGAACAAAGGTATATTTTCAAACCAAACCAATAACAATACGATTCAGGGAAATTGAATGTTCATTCTAGTCACATCAGACTGCACTAGCTTTCTCTCAAGGATGATCCAGCAGGACTTGGTTTGCCTAGTAGCTTCATAAATATGCCAGCGTAGCATGTATCTATATCCTCCCCATTCCACACTTGTATTCTCCAGAGATGTTTGGACTAAAAGATCCGTAACTTCCACCTGTACTGGCTCTGTGCAGTTTCCTCTTCTGTTCCAGCACTTCTAGAGATCACTAACTGCAGAAGCCCACTGTACTGGCTTAATCCCATAATTAAGTCAATGGATTTGACTGAATCACTGCTGCCTTTGACCCATCAATTATAGACTGCAAGAGCAAAACTTTGGGCTGTCTAATTTTACCTCTAGATCCACAGGCAATAGAACATGGCAAGAATGTTCACCGCCTGTCCACATGGAAAAGTATTGAGAATTCTAGGGAGCAAACATGTATAGGCTCGAAAACTACCTCAATAAAACAATTGGCAATGACAGGAAGGAACAAAAGACATATAGAAAGTTCTGTTTAGAAATTAAAAGCATTAAATTGAACTGGCCATTAGCCAAAATGAGATGATTCTCTAATACTGAAAATGATTTTTATTTCGAATGTTTCAACCTCTAAAATAGTATTTCAAAGTACCTCTTTGCTCCCTTACAAAGAACAGCTCCAGTCCAGGAAGGCTCCTTGACCACTGATATCCCAGAGGAAGAATCAGAATAAAAAATGTGTTCAGAAATCATGCTGCCCTAAGGCATAGCTGGCACATTTGTGTAACACACCCAAGACTGGATGGAACCATGTGGAATTCACATCTTGCCCTTGAGAAAGAGATTGATTGTACAGCCAAAAGCAACCCATGCCTTGTTTATGGCCATTGCAACCCATAAGAAGTAGCCTGTAGTACTGCACTCTAACCACTGCGCCACTGGTGCGCAGTGGTTAGAGTGCAGTACTGCAGCTACTGCTGCTGATCACTGGCTACCAGCAGTTTGGCAGATCGAATCTCACCAGGCTCAAAACTGACTCAGCCTTCCATCCTTCCGCGGTTGGTAAAATGAGGACCCAGATTGTTGGGGGCAATATGCTGACTCTGTAAACTGCTTAGAGAGGGCTGTAAAAGCACCATGAAAGGGTATGTAAATCTAAGTGCTATTGCTATGCTGGAGCGTTCTCAAGAAATCAATTGGAATGGTTTCTGTTGTACTTTGTGACTGCTCAACTGCCTTCCTCTTTGACAAATCCACAACAGGCAGGGTTTACACTATCCAAGCCACTGAAAAGCATGGAATTCAACAAGCAACAAAGCTGGGAACCAATTTTGCTTGTTCCTTTGGGAAAAGAAAAACGTTGGTTTTAACCTCAAGCCCAGGTTAGAATTGTTAAATAGGCAATGGGTGTGAAAATGGTGGTAAGCAGGAGCAGATTTTAACAAAGCCATGTGCTCAGCCAATCAAGACACAATGCAAACAAATCAACCAAGGGAAAATAAAACAGACCTCCTTCATCCTGTGCAACTGTAGTTAGTAACAGGTCAAAAGCAGCAGCAAACATTCAGACTGAAGGTACAGCCATGGACCTGCCTTCTGTCCAACTGCAGGTAGTCCTCAACTTACAATGGTTCATTTAGTAACCGTTCAATAGCACTGAAAAGAATGACTTATGACCATTTTTCACATTTATGACCTTTGTAGCATCCCCACGATCCTGTGATCAAAATTCAGATGCTTGGCAACTAGTCCATATTTGTGACTGTTGCTGTGTCCCAAAATCACAAGATCACATGTTGTGATCTTCTGACAAGCAAAGTCAATGAGGAGGCCAGAATCACTTAACAACCAGGTTACTAACATATCAGCTGCAGAGATCCACTTAACAATTAGGACAACAAAGGTTGTAAAATTGAGCAAAACTCACTTAACAAATGTCTCATTTAACAACAGAAATGTTGGGCTCAATGGGGGTCATAAGTCGAGGACTACCTGTAGTAAGTTACAAGACAATTTTTGATTGGTAAATAGTTTGAAAGAAGACGGAGTTTGCCTTGGGTTACCAGATATTTCAACAGGCAAAGAAAGACCCAGACAATGGAGGAGAACAGCCTAACTCTTTGACTTTCTTGGCATCTGTGACAGCAGAGGTAAGATGGACCTTTTTTTCCATACCAAAAAAAAAACACCCTCTGACAAATGCTCCATCTCCCAAGTCTGTGTGCACATTTGACATGGCAAAGTAGGGTGATCAATATCCCTTTCTTCCAAATCCTACACCGATGGTCCTACTTTTCCTTAGATTGAAGTGTTAAACATTTAACATATTACAGTGATTAGACTGGTAATATTCCTACTACCCTTGACAAAAATATAATGGTAATTCTCAAGGTAGGTGTGTGTGTGTTTGTTTGTTTGTTCTCTCACCTACACTGTGTACTGTCACTATTTGGCTGAATGCCCTCCTCCCATCACCAATATCAGTGAAAAGTAAATAATCTAGATTAAAAAATGCTTCAGTGACTCGTACCTACAAATAAAAGAACAAAACAAAAATGGCTGGAAAAGAGCGAAGAGAAGCAAGAAGGGAAAGCTAAAATCTTGTAAGGAACAAATGATCTGGGCTGGCTCCCCATCGTGACATGTGCAAGAGTAAGCCAGATTATGACACTAAGAGCATTACTGCAGAGCATACAGCAGATGGGACTGTGCTCACATCATGCTAAACTCTAGATTACTTAACAAGACGCCAAGTAAAAGGAATCGCACTCTATGACTTTGCACGAGGGGCACATCTTGCTTGGTGTGAAAGAGACAGGAAACGTATGAGGTATCAGGAAGAGGAAGGAAGGAAGACTCCAACCCCAGAGTGTCAGGGAAAGCTAGCAAGGAGCAGGCCTCAAGAGAGCATCTGATTCGCATCAGGCTCCCATGGCCAAATCCAGGCTACTGACTTTTTGCTTGCAGATTTTCGGTCCAGCAGCTTCCTTTCTTCCAAATACCTTTTCTCCTCCTTTGTTAGCCCCTGATTGCTGGAGTGACTTTATTGCAGTTCGGCATTTTCATGGTTTGGTGTCAGGAAACGGATCGGTCTGGTGGTGTCAGGAAGCTGCATGTTTGTGCATTAAAAAAAAAAAATAACAGAGGTAACTGTTCCTGCCAAAAGCTCACATGAAAATAGGAACTGCCACTTGGAGGCGCACATGGTTCAATCATGAGAACAGTCTCCCCCCCCCCTTCTCCCTCCCCCCCCCCGCACTTTATTTCCCCCTCCCAATCCTTATTCCCCATTTTAGGAGTCTGGCATAGTGCCCATTTCTTAGATGTTTTAGGCACACACCAAATGCCAAGGCCAGTAGCCCTTTGCCTTCCATGCCGTTTCTCCCCTGAGCTTTTCATAACAATATTTACTTCAGCGCTCATATTGATGTGTTCCCCAAATGAATGTTGTTTTCTTATTTCATCATTCTCCCTCGCCTTTTGCAGGAGCTGCGGTGTGTTGCGTTTCACAGAATTAGTGCTGCACCTGAACTCTGAGGAACACTGCCAGAGAAAACGTGGGCTGGGAAGAGCTCTTGAGTGGGACCTCTCCAGCGTTTCCTTGGCATGGCATGTTGCTTCAGTGAAGAGCAGCAGGCTTAATTGGGAAATTGCCTCTGGAATTGTTGGCATTTAAGAGGAAATCACTTTTTGCCTGGCATTTTCCTATACACTCCAACTCCATATGCAGCACATATTCACATTGAATAAGCACACCATGTTTCGCAACCAAAGCCCTGCTCTGCCATGGTTGTCTTCATTCAACTCTTTCTCCTCCAAGAGTGGGGCACACATATATTCAGGGGTGAAATTCAGCAGGTTCTGACAGGTTCTGGAGAACTGGTAGCAGAAAGAGAGGGACTTCTCTCTCTTTCTCGCTCACACAGAGAGGGACTTCTCCAGGTGCCGTCCACCAGACAATGTCAGGGGGCGACGCCTAGGAGCAGAGCCTTCTCTGTGATGGGCCCAGCCCTGTGGAATGACCTCCCCCCTGATATCAGGACCACCTCTGACCTCCGCTCCTTCCGCGTAAAGCTTAAGACCCACCTCTTCCAAGTAGCTGGCCTGGCTCAACCATAGTTTTATCATATCGCTCCTGACGGGTTTTTTAATTGTGTATTTTGTATTGTAATTGAGGGATTTTAAATTGAAATTTTAATGCTATTTTATTCATTTGTTTACCTCCTCCTTGCACATGCATATGTATATGTTTATGTATTGTTATATTTGTATATTTTTATGTGTTTTAATTGTACGCTGCCCCGAGTCCTTCTGGAGAGGGTGCGGCTAATCAAATAAAATTTGATTGAATTTGATTGATTGATTGATTGAGTTCAAAGAACCAGCAAATACCACCTCTGGCTGGCCCCAGAGTGAGGCGGGAATGGAGATTTTGCAATATCCTTCCCCTGCCATGCCTACCAAGCTACGCCCACAGAACCGGTAGTAAAAAAAAAAAAAGAATTTCAACACTGCGTACATTGTACAACGAGAGAAAGGAAGTTTTCTGAACCAGGGCAGGCTTCGTGGGCTGGGCTGCAATTCCCATGGCTGAAGGTCACAATCATGGGAGTTGGAATCCAACCTTTTTGGTTCCCCTGATGATTCATGCCGTGATTTCTTCTGGGCACTTGGCATGCAAAATGTCTTCTAAGATCAACATAGCAAAGCTCAGAAAGAACCTGGCCCACTTGAAGGTGGCAGGCGGGGTCTTGGCAAGTGGGACTGCATGCTGTCATTCTTAGATTCCCTCTTCCCACCTGCCTCCTCTGTTCATAATGCCAGCTCTGTCACAACTGACCCTGGTGAGTGAGTTTGGCGCTGTCAGAGCTCATTTGCAACCAGCCCTTCTCAGAGTACATGAAGGAATTGCTATTTTTTTCCCCACTTTGCCTTCCATTTCTTTGTCCCAACTATCAGCCTTTAGAGTCAGCCTTCATGTCAAGTTGTTTATGCAAGCACTGCAGCAGGTGGATTTGGGCAGCAGTGACAGGTTCCTTGCCTGTAGGAAGGGACATTGGCAGAATTCCCACGCAGTCCAAAGAGCTCCTTCCATGAAAAAGGATGGCTGTCATATTCTAAGATGCAGTGAAAAGGAGATAAGAGCATCGAGGCACAAATCCATTTGGGCACAGCACAAAACGCTCAATCCTCAAACACAATATCCCAGTCCTGCAAAGTCATCTCCCACCGCCAAGCAAGGAGAACATCTACTAAAGGTCCACCTTCAGTTTTTCTATTAAGAATGACTTCAGACAGCAGAACACCCTTGACCCATAGCTTCTGGGGATTGAACTAATCCAAATGGGAGTGAAATGTCAGAATGTTTGGTTATTTAAAATAATAGATATGAGATGAAAGGAAGGTTATTTAACTTATCTCCAGGAGAAATGCTATTCTCTGGCTCAGTCAGCATCCTTACTTTGGCTCAGTAGACCAACTGCTCATGCAAATATGCCAGTCCCACACAGGTGAGCGGGGAACTCCTCTTCTGAGAGCACTGCAGCTACTTCGCCCCACTTCTCTTCACCACTCAGTGCTGATGCTGCACTGGGTACCCAAGGGAGAACAGTTGCATCAGTCCAATCTCACCCATGTCCTGTTGACATACATCAGTGGCGTTGGTGGCACAGTGGTTAGAGTGCAGTACTGCAGGTTACTTCTTCTGACTGCCGGCTTTGACAGTTCAAACCCCACCAGGCTCAAGATTGATTCAGCCTTCCATCCTTCCGACGTGGGTAAAACGTGGACCCAGATTATTGGGGGCAAGAGGCTGACTCTGTAAACCATTTAGAGAGGGCTGTAAAGCAATGTAATGTGGTATATAAGTGCTATTGCTATCAGTTCAACCGCTTCATGCACAATTCAGTCATGGCCAATAGAGGTTTTATTCTGAATCGGCCCAGAGCTAACTAACATCATCCTTGGAACACAGGCGAGAAGGGTTAGGTGAGTGAAAGAGTTTCAGAAACATCCTTGATAGCTTTCCCTGTGGGATTCCAGCACTTGTCACCCCTTGCCCACCATAATAGGTGACTCTTTTCCTGTCCATAAGGAGACCCAGGCATGTCACCATTAAGGGTAAAACAACCAAGTATACATTTTTACCAGCATTCTCATCTTATTATGATTTTGATTGTTTTTGTGTTACATGGTTTAATTGTAGATTGTTTCATATCCTTATTAATGCTATTTTCATAGATGGGTCATGGCACCATTGAAAAGAACAGCATAATACTACAACTACACTAGGAATCACAACAATATCGTATGTATGTATGTATGTATGTATGTATGTATGTATGTACATGTACATGTACATGTATATGTACAGTATGTGTGTGTGTGTATCCAAGCAGCCAAAATCTATAAATAAGCATGCACAAAAATACACACAAACAGACAAAAATAGAAACTAATAAAAAACGATCTTTTTTCCCTTTGGTCTTCCAATAGTATAGCTGAGTCTCAGTCAGAGCTTCACCACTTTCTGGATGGGGCTGTCTGAATGCAATGCACATTTAAAAAAACAAACCCTAAGCAAAGTTTCAATCGTACTGTGGGACCATCATCTTGACCTTTTTTTTAACCCCATCCTGCAGATCCCCTGTTCTTGACTTTCCTCTCTCCTTTTTGTGGCTAAGTTCAAACAACAAGCCTAACATCCTGACTCATTCAACTAGGCCAGGGGTGTCAAACTTGATTTCATTGAGGGCCGCATCAGGGTTGTGTTTGACTTTGGGCAGTCCGGTGGGTGTGGCCAGGTTGGGCATGGCCAGCTTGACCTCACTCATTTTGGGGATACCTGTGGCAGCCCGAGCACTCTGCCAGTGAAAAAGGGCTCCCCAGCTGCATTTTCGGCTGCGACAGCCTCCTGCAGCCCTCTGCCAGTGAAAATGGAGCTTCGGAGGGCTGCGTATGGCCCTTGTGGGCTCTGGCTTCAGATGCGATTGCCTCCTGCAACCCTCTGCCAGTGAAAACGGAGCTCGGGAGGGCCATATGCAGCTCTCACGGGTCCCGTTTTCAGTTGCAATGGCCTCCTACAACCCTCTGCCAGTGAAAATGACGCTCGGGAGGCCGTGTGTGGCCCTCTCGAGCTCCATTTTTCCTGGCAGAGGCACTGTTTCTAGGCCAGATCTAAGCACCTCACAGGCTGGCTCCGGCTCCCAGGCCTTGAGTTTGACACCCCTGAGCTAGGCAATCTGTTCCACATCAGGATCTCAACAACATTTGCCTCTTCTGAATGTGATAGTTGTAGCATCCGTTTGTCCTTGTGGCTGTGCTTTCTATAATGCAATAGTCCACCCTGCCCAGGCACCACCTTGAAGGAAAGATGATATGAATTGTATGGTCAGATATTAAGGATAAAGAAAACAGCAAACTCACCTTTCCAATTGACTCTTGGAAAACCCATAAATGAAGGAGTGCCCTCTAAGAACAGTGCAAAGCTACCACGGGATTACAATGATCTGCACCAGGGGTTGGCAAAGAGTAGATATTTCCCGCTACCATCTTGTTGTCACCAGGAAGGTTGCAACTCAGGTGGGGCAGCCCTAAAGAAGCCACTGCTGTAAATTATCCGCCTGACTCTTTATGGACACTTGAAAAACGGTGGCTTTCCAAACTCATCTCCATGGTGTGAGAACTCTCTGATAGGCCTAATCTATAAATAATACTAACCATCCCACAGCCTTTTATTTTTTTTTAGTATGACAGTGGCACCTGCCACAAACCACGAAAGGAACACAATGATTGCATGTAGATCAGAGGTAGGATTCACTTATTTTCCCTACCAGTTCGCAAATGTGAGCACATGCGCCGTGTCTACACATGCTCACCGCCTTCTGTGCATGCGCAGTGCTCACGCATTACTTTGGGGCAGGTGGGTGGAGCCTCCCGCAGCCGCTGCTACTGGTTTGCCCGAACCGGAGAGAACTGGCTGAATGCCACCTCTGATTTACCTGAAATTATTGCTGCAATTAAGGACTTGAGTTCCAGCATCTCTTAATAAGATGCAGCACTTGCATTGTTTCAGTTTCCCCCTTCTTTCCTTCCTCTCTGAATGTTTGGGTTTATGAGGCAGCCCAGGTATTCTATACCTGGACTGCCAAGATCTGGAGCCCCACTAGAGGGCAGCAAAGCATCCCTCCCCCCCCTCCATCTAGGGGTGGCCTGGTGTCGCCTACTGTTGCAGCCCCAACAAGTTTCCCTGTGGCTTCTCTGGCTTCTTCTGTGTGCTACATGCTTGTGCAACCATCATTATGGCAGAAACCATTTACACCTCCTCCAAAGCCATTAATACTTAATTAACACCAGTAGTTTCTGTGGCTTTATTCAAAATGCTTTAGAGTTTATTGAACAAATTGGAAGTACCTTGTCTGGTCATTTGTCGTAAACTGTCAGCAGGTGCAGCTGCTACTTTTTCATTTTCTCTTCTGTAAGAAATGTGTTGTTTTAAAAACAACAATTCTACTGAGTTTTTTCCCCCTCCACCTAAAATCATACCGAAAGAGCAGAAGGGAATGTGGCTGAGAAATTTCCCTAATCTCCCTTGTTCTGGTCAAAAATGCTACATTTAATGTAGTTGATGATATTCTTAGCTGTCATAAATCTAATAGTCTTTAATTAAAAAAAATTAGCAATAATGTAGGCCAGTCTTCTTCAATATGTTGCCCACTAGATATGTAGGAACGGAAGACTGATTCATGGGGATTTTATATATAATAAGCCCAACCCATTTGGAGCCTATTGGATTGTTGGTAGAAAGAGTGCACTGTATAAGCCAAATTGGATTGGTTTTTAATCAGTGCCATACTGATTAAATATGTCCATGTTTTAGTTGAGCACCATGCACAGGGATTATAATGTATTTTGATACGCGAAGATAGTATGCACAGGAACAATATTGCAAACTGGATACGGCTAGAATGTATTTGGTGTGTTGGGCGAAATATCCATCTGCTTCAGTTCCAAGCCGGGAGAAAGACACTGGAAACATGGTGGATGATTGGAAAGATGGTTTAATGATGAACAGAACCACCAACCACATAGTTCTGGTTCAGCTGACCACATGGAATTGAGATGGGGGGTTATACGGTCTCTGGGCTTTGCACTTGAACTTCCTGTTCCTGTGCAAGAACATGCATTCTATTGGCTTTTGTCAGACTCCCATGGTGCCGCGTAGGGGTTATGTAGGGGTCATAGCTGGCTCTGTAGGTTGTCTGAGCTCGCAGGTTTGGTTTAAGTTTGGACTGCTGATGCAATGAAGGGGCTTGTTGGGAAATTCCTATTGTGGCAGAGGGCTAACTTTGCTGCAGGGAATTTTTGCCTATGAATAGAGCTACCTAGTTACTTGGCTTCTTTCAATAAGCTCTTTATCTCTTAGGTGCTGACGTCTGCTGAGGGCTATTAAGAGAGGTGGGGCCTGCTTTTAAAAAAAACATGTTTCTCCATTTCTCATCCAGGGAAATATAATATTCTGCCTTTTTTATATTTCATCCTTCTAGGAAAGGGGCGGCTGCTATCTTTCAATAGGTGGATTGCAGTGTTGTGAGAGATTACACAATAAGCAATCTCCACACGAGAATGTGCACAAAAGTAATGATAGCAGATGCAAATTCGTATGATTTGGGATTTAGGCTGGCTGTTGGAATCTGGTCCCTGGTTGCACATAAATCCTCCTTGCCGATCACATCCTACTAGGGATTCAGTTCCCCCAATTTCCTCTTCTTTGGCACAGATGTCAATTGCAGAACCTTGGAGAGAGGAACATTCCCAGCCAAGTTCACCTTATGCTGGGACTGCAGAAGCTAGAGAGAGAATGCTGAATTGGCACTTCACAGGATTTTAGTGGTCCTGCTTAGGACACAGAAGAGTTGGAGAAGGGCCGGCATTGCAGCTCAAGGTCACCTTGCTATATCAGCAAAGGCTGCCACCGAGAAGAGCACTAGGTAATTCTTATTATCATTCAAATTAAATCATAGTCAGGCATTTTGTATGATTGGAAGAATAATAGTGGCCATTTATCTCCCATTTCCTGCTCCACCGTTGCTTTGTGTCTGTCGGTCACATGGCTGCAGAGAACCCACCCTTTCCCTCCCTCCTGACGGGCGTTGCTGTTCCCTGCAAGAGATTCTCTATGCCGGCCCCAATAATCAGAAGCAAAGCAATGTGCATTTCTCCTAGCCTATTGCAATTGCCCCTCAAAAAACACAGCAGTGAATCTTAGGGTGTATTTGCAGAGCACTTCAGGGTAATTTGCTTTACACCAGGGACAGGCAGACCTCAAGGTGATCTAGCATTAATTGTCATGAGATTCTGTTCCCAGTGGTTTAAGAATAGCGGCAACTATTTTATTTTTAAAGCAGCTGCTGCAACAAAGAAAGTTTGGGAGAGCGAGGGATGCTCGAGTATGACAGACTCAGTTCTGGTCACAAACACAAGATCTTGAGCAGATGCTCTGACCCTTAGTTCTTGGTCTACAAGCGTACATGTATATGTATATGTATGTATGTATATATCTATCTATCTATATATATACATACATATGGCTGGAGCGGCTGGGTGGGTGGGTGGGTAGGTGGTGCGTGTGTGTGTGTGTGGTACGCCTAATATGTAATACAGCCCAGGTTCAAATCCCAGTAAGGGTATGGCTAGTTGATGAGAGCTAAATAGCTTGAAATAGCTCTATACTAGTCTCCCTTTATTTATTTATCAGCACAAATACAACACAAATATAAAAAGGCAACATTAAAAATAAAAATATGGTTTTCTGCCTGGATGGTTTTCTGTAATGAGCCGAAGGACAGAAAGGGGGAGTAGTGAGCTCCCTCCCATATTTGGGCATACCAGGGGTTGTAACACAAATACATACCTATTTCCCTGTCTCAGCTGATAAGGAGGAGAGCCTGTGGCTTAGTGGCTAAGACTCCTGCCTAATATGTAATACAGCCCAGGTTCAAATCCCAGTAAGGCTATGGCTAGCTGATAAGAGCTAAATAGCTTGAAATAGATCTATACTAGTCTCCCTTTATTTATTGCTTTATTTATTGCTATATATACACGCACCCCCCCACCCACAGCCGCTCCAGCCATATGGAATTTTTGCAACGTTGAACATAGCTCCTGAGCCACTTCTAAAGTGCAAAATATGGGCTGAAGACTATAAAGATGAGCTGCATTGCAAGGTGCAATTACATCTGGAATAGGCACCTCAGAAAGTGATTCATCTTGAGCACATTTCCATTATCTGGGGACATCTTGTCTTCTGGATATGCTGAAGCTCTGTGCATGAATTGCCTTCGATCATTAGGCATTCCTATCTCACCGGCATCAGGCTTTAGTATGTTGTAAATGGCTTCCAAAGGTGCTTTATAAAATCACTTTGTGTGAACTGGTATTAAAGTACCTTCCGTTAAAACTAAAAATTTACCATTCCCCTGTTTAAAAAAAAAAAAAGCTCTTTTGTATCTTGCCCATTTCTGTCTACAAAAAGGAGGCTGGGATATCTTGTCTAGGTATTGCTAAGGCTGGCATTCCGACAGGGATAGGAGTATGTTGGTACTTCCTGGGTAGATTAGGGTTGCCCTCTTTAGCCTGACATGAGCATTGGGTTGTTGGAAGACATGTCCTTCTGGGTTCAGTTCCAAGTGGGGAAAAAGACACTGGAAACATGGAGGCTGCTTGGAAAGATGGTTTTTAATGGTGGACAGGACCACGTGGCTTGAGGTCCTAGGCAAAAAGGGGATCATGTGCTTCGAAGATGTTGAGTGAAGAAAAAGAAGGGAAAGGGCCTTGTGAGAGTCCCTGAGCTTTTTTTTTCTCTCTGTTCGGCTGCACCCCACAACTTCCGGTTCCTGTGTAAAAAATGCATCCAGATTGGTTGTCAAACACCCAGGGGGCGGGAGGGGTCTTAGCTAACTTTGTAGGTTGTGTGCTAAGTTTGGTTGAAACGTAGTGGGTGGTGCAATGAAGGGCAATGAGATGGGGTAGATCTTTATTATGTAGAATAGACTGGCTTGGGCCTTAATGGCCCATTCACAAAGGTGGGGGGAGCTATTAAGTCTGCTTCCTGCCTAAAAACATGCTTCTCTGACTCAGGCCTTAATGGCTCATTGACAAAGGTGGGGGGAATGAGTTTCTGCCTCCCCTTTAGGGGGAAATATTCTGCCCTTTTAATATTTCCTAAAATATTTCATTTTCTAGGAGAGGGGTGGGTGCTAACTTCCTACAGGATGACACTCAGTTGCTGGTTAGAGTCCTGCTTGACCTGCCCAAGACAAATGAAATGAGATTATAGTATCTGGCTGTAGTTCTCAGCTGATCCTGCTTTGAGTACCAAGTAACACAATGGTTCTTCTCTCTTTCTCTGTTTCTCTCTCTCCTTCTCTCAATTTCTCTCTCTCTGTGTCTGCACACAGTGCAATTGTTCTGTGACTCCCCTGTGCCCAGAAGGACTGCAGGGTGCAGTGGGCTAGAAGGTCCCATTATAATGTAGTTCATCAAAAAAAAAAAAAAAGCTGCCAGGCGTCATCTGTGGGCTGCTGAACATTGTCTGCCACGGTCTCTAGCTGGGCTAAGCATTGGGTGGAACTTCAAAGTAATGGGCCTGCCATACTCACACCCATAAATTTCCCAACCCCTTCCTGGGGAATAAAAAGTGCTGAGCATGAATGGAAGAGCCCATCCATCTCAGCCAGCTCTTGACATGGCAGAGAGCAGTGTGAGAGTTAGCAGAGAAGAGAAGGAAGGAAGGGAAGGAAGGAAAGAGAGAGAGAGGGGGGGGGAAGAGTGCAGGAGACGTTTCCAATCAAGCTCCTCTCCAGATCTGACTTTTGGATCTTTGCATTGTAGATCAGTCATAAAAGCTGCAGGGGCCCTTTATATCTGGGCCGCTGAGGCAGTAACAGGCAATCCTTAAGATGGGCAAAAATATATTATGCATTGTGATCCGAGGAAGGTTTTGGTTTTTATTTCATCTCAAGGCATTCTTACTTCATTGCTGATGTAAATTTCCAATTATTTAAATTGTTCTCAAACCTTCTATCTGCTTTCATGTTAGGGTTTTAACACACACTTTAGCCTGCATCAGCCCTTCTCACCTTGGCAGTCTCCAGAATGCAGCGTTCAGCTTTCATACCCATCACCACGTGGGCCATATGCTGCCTGCAGATGATTGGAGCTGCATAGGTAGCCCTCGACCTACGATAAGCAAAGCATTTGTTAAGTGAGTTTTGTTCCATTGTACGACCTTTCTTGCCACAGTTGTTAAGTTAGTCACACGGTTGTGAAGTGAATCTGGCTTCCCCATTGACTTTATTTGTCAGAAGGTCACAAAAGGAGATCACATGACCCCGGGACTCTGCAACCGTCATAAATATTAATCAGTCGCCAAGCCTCTGAATTCTGATACACACGATCATAGGCTTGCTGCAAAGATTGTAACCGTAAAAATGGTTGTAAGTCACTTTTTTCAGTGTCGTCGTAACTTTGAATGGTCACTAAATGAACTGTTGTAAGTCGAGGATTACCTGTAGCCCCAAACATCGGGAGGCTACCAAGTTTGGGAAGGTTAGCATACAGCAAGGGTGTCAAACTTACAGTCACGACAGCGTCACGTGACGTATCGGGACTTTTTCCCCCTTCACTAAACCAGGCGTGGCCATGGGCGTGGCCAGCATG
The DNA here is from genome assembly GCF_964273705.1 of Natrix helvetica. Taxonomy (NCBI): domain Eukaryota; kingdom Metazoa; phylum Chordata; class Lepidosauria; order Squamata; family Natricidae; genus Natrix; species Natrix helvetica. The sequence continues at coordinate 292,293,153 of NC_138548.1, forward strand.
TGATGCATTCAGACTGCGGGCCGGGAGTTTGACAGCCCTGGCATACAGATTTGCCCATATAGAGTCCAGTCTGCACCAACTGTCTTTACTGTAAGTCATCTGATCAGTGGCGGATTAAGGCTCACTGGGGCCCTAAGCACTGACAAATCTTGGTGCCCCCCTCCTTTGCACATCCTGTACAAATCTTCATTGGGTTCTTTTTCCTTTCTCAACTTAGTGGTACCCCCCTTGGTCCTGGTGCCCTAAGCATGTGCTTAGTCTGCTTAGGGGTTAATACATCATTGTATCTGATGCAGGAGTGGGTTGCTGCCAGTCTTACTACCGGTTTGCAACTCGAGCACGTCAAGCGCACACATGCATTATTCAATGTACATTGTTCTTCATGCATGCGCAGAACAATTTGCAGTGAAATGCGCACGGACAGTCACTAAAATCCAAAATGACAGCAGTCCAGCGGCGGTGAAGGAACCGGTTGGGGGGGGGGGTGCAGTAGGCCTGGGTCATTGCCGGTTCTGCCACCCAGGCCTGAATTCCACTATTGGTTCAGCCGAACTGGGCCAAACCGAGAGCAACCCACCTCTGATCTGATGTATGTGGGCTCCTCAGTAAAGAAAGCTTTGCGGCCAGGAGGATGAAAATCAAGAGTGAAGCTTGACTCTGTTGCTTCGTCTCAAGCTGAAGAGTAGGTAGCTTCAGTTCACCTTGGTGAAGCTGGCAAGAAGTTAATTTGGCCTCTGCCGTGGCCAGTAAGATTTGCTTTCACTCCTCTTCTGACACTTTGGGTAGGATGTGAACTCATGCCTGCTACGGAGGATCTTAATCACTAAGAAGCAGCTAGGGTGGTGAACATCTGCTTTGCCCTGGTTCCAGTTTTGCCTGGTCAACTTTCATTTGATATAAATGGGGAACTCATCAAATTTGCAGATGACACCAAGCTGGCAGGAATAGCCAACACTCCAGAAGATAGGCTAAAGATACAGAAGGATCTTGACAAACTTGAACATTGGGCACTATCTAATAAAATGAAATTCAATGGTGAAAAGAGTAAGGTTCTACATTTAGGCAACAAAAACGAAATGCACAGGTACAGTATAGATGATACCTTGCTCAGTAGTAGTAACTGTGAAAGGGATCTTGGAGTCCTAGTGGACAACCATTTAAACACGAGCCAGCAGTGTGCAGCAGCTGCCAAAAAAGCCAACACAGTTCTAGGCTACATCAACAGAGGGATAGAATCAAGATCACGTGAAGTGTTGATACCACTTTATAATGCCTTGGTAAGGCCACACCTGGAATACTGCATTCAGTTGTGGTCGCCACGATGTAAAAAAGATGTGGAGACTCTAGAAAGAGTGCAGAGAAGAGCAACAAAGATGATTAGGGGACTGGAGACTAAAACATATGAAGAACGGTTGCAGGAACCGGGTATGTGTAGTTTAATAGAAGGAAGGACTAGGGGAGACATGATAGCATTGTTCCAATATCTCAGGGGTTGCCACAAAGAAGAGGGAGTCAAACTATTCTCCAAGGCACCTGAGGGTAGAACAAGAAGCAATGGGTGGAGGAGGAGCTTCCGGAGGGAATGGAGGACTGCCTCTGAGCTCCGCTAAATGCGGAGGGCTTCCTGACGGGCGGGATGCTGCCGACCCTCATTTCCACCCTGAGGGTCGGGGTTTTTTGGCGCTAAACATCCTGGCACCTGCCTGGCCCCAAGCTGGCCTGTCGGGTCGGCCGGGCAGCCAGACAGGAGGAAGATAGCGCGCCGGTCGGCGCGGCGTGGCAGCGTGGCAGCTGGCGTTTTAAACCAGCATGGCGGCCGGCGCTCTCAGAATTGAAGTCAGGGCGGCAGAGCGGCAGAGCGGCGGCAGAACAACGGGGCGCCAGAGCCAGCGGAGCAGCGGAGCGGTAAAGATTGGATTGGAGGGGGGCGAGAAGGCTGGAGGAGGTGGAGGACAGCGGTGGAGGACAGCGGCGGTGGTCTGGGCGGTCTGCGTGATTGCGTGACTGTGCGACTGGGCGGTTTTTGGCCTGTGATATGAGAGTGATGGTGGCAACCCTGGAGAGCCGAGCGGCCCAAACTATGAACTATTACGAACTATGGATCACTGAAAGAACGAGGGAAGGGCTGCAGGGAGGCCGCAGGGAGGCCGATGCAGCCCTCCCGGGCCCAATAACAACACCTGGGTAGCCAAATGGACAGAGGATTTTTTTTTTCATCTAGAGCAGGCCATGGAATCGGAGGCCTGGAACATCAGAGGCCCACGCAGAAGGTCAGACCCGGTGTTTCGCTGAGCTCACTACTACCCCCCCCCCACTCACGCATTTACCATCTACTTACTACGGGCTATCTGCCCTACCATCTATTATGATTTACCATCCATTGCAAACTACCTCTTAGCTGCAATTTTTATCCACCAGCTGGCTACTTTATCATACTTCCATCAGCCAGCATTTACATCCAGATATGGACTATTTCCATCAGCCTATCCCCCTGCCTGGACTATCTTCTTGCCAAGACCACCCCCTTAATGGGAACTGTGGCCACTGATACATCTACAGCTCCCACTTGACGAACTTGGCCCTGTCTAATCATGTTATATACGAGGCTAGACCTACTACAGCTACGAGATTCCCCCCTCTCGCAGCTATGGCCTCCTGCCCTTTCAAGGGCCCACCTTGAGGACGGGTTCATTAACCCAGAGAGGTGGAGGAAGCGCACGTTAAGGGGTTTTTTAATTAAATGTTTTTTAAAAGTTGTAAGGGGTTATAAGGATGGGGGGGGAGGGGTTGTAGGGATGGGGGGGGGAACCGGTTAGGAGGGATGGAAGAGCCAGGCACCTAGGTGTGGTCGAAAGAGGAGGGAGCGAAGTGGGGGAGGAGAGGGAAGATAGCATTCCTGTGCAGGGCTCCTTAATACCAACGGTCGTGGGGAGGGGCAGGTGCGAAGACAGTTTAAGAGCGGGTAGTCGGTTGGGAGACAGGGGTTTTTGGTCATTCCCGGTCGTTTGTACCAACCCCTGCATACTAGGTGGTCAGGATCTACAGACCCAAGGCCTGAGACTGCTGTTATGCAACGCGAGGTCCGTTGTTAATAAGGCCCCCCTCATCCACGATCTAATTTTGGAGGGGGAGCCGGACCTCGCCGGAATAACCGAGACCTGGTTGGGCCACGAGGGAGGTCTACCCCTTGTGGAAATGTGCCCGCCAGGTTATCGAGCATTTCACCAGCCTCGGGCCCAGGGAAGGGGCGGCGGGGTAGCAGTGATTATCCGGGAAGACTTAGAGCCGAGAGAGTTCACCGTGCCGCAGACATCCGGGTGTGAGTCCCTCGTCGTGAGATGGGGCCCAGGGAGGCAGTTGGGCCTGCTGATAGTATACCTGGCTCCTCCCTATACTTCAGCGGCCCTGCCCGAACTCCTTGAGCTGATCTCATCGGTGGCGGTTGAGACCCCCAAACTTTTAGTGATGGGGGATTTTAATCTGCCGTCGATGGGAGAAGCGTCTGAGGGGGTTCGGGAGTTCATGGCTTCCATGACAGCCATGGACCTGACCCAGTTAATTCAGGGCCCTACTCACGAGGGAGGCCACACCCTGGACCTTGTTTTCGTCTCTGGCCAGTGGACGAGTGATCTGGGAAGAGGGGATCTAGACATTATTCCCCTGTCATGGTCGGATCACTCACTTCTCCGGCTGGACTTCCCTGGTGCTACCCCCCGCCGCGAGGAGGCGGAACTGGAAGGTATTAGATGGTTCCGCCCCAAGCGCCTGATGGAACCGGATAGGTTCCAGACGGAACTTGGGCCACCTCCTGTGGACCTGACCCGCCCCCGAGTGGAGGACCTGGTAGACGCATGGAATAGTACGACTACCGGGGCCCTAGACCGGGTGGCGCCTTTGCGGCCTCTCCTGCGGCGACGAACCACCCTGGCACCTTGGTTTACCGAGGAGCTAAGGGTGATGAAACGCCACAAGAGACGCCTAGAGAGTCGTTGGAGATCCTCCCGTTCCGAATTCGACCGAGCACAGGCACGAGCCTATTTGAAGACGTACCTTGTGGCATTAAGAGCGGCCAAACGTCAACATTGTGCCGCTCTTATTGCGTCTGCAGATAACCGCCCTGCCGCCCTGTTTCGGGTGACCCGCTCTCTCTTGTTTGAGAGACCACGGGAAGCCCCACTACAGGGCAGAGCAGAGGAGTTTGGGAAATATCTACAGGACAAAGTCGCTCAAATCCGGATGGGATGGGCCCCTTTCAGTGGTTCAGTAGAGACGCCCGTGGCGAGTCTTGAGGGACCGCTTTGGGAGGAGTTTGACTCGGTTGCCATCGAGGATTTGGACAGGTTGCGTGGACGTCTGCGACCCACCACATGTTTATTGGACCCGTGTCCCTCCTGGCTTGTACTGGCATCCTGGGAGGTTACGCGTGACTGGCTCCTTGGCCTGGTGAACGCCTCGCTGGGTGAGGGGTCTCTTCCGGCCGCCTTGAAAGAGGCGGTGGTGAGGCCCCTGCTCAAGAAGCCTTCCCTGGACCCAACGGACCTAGTCAATTATCGTCCAGTCTCCAACCTTCCTTTTTTAGCGAAGGTTGTAGAGAGTGTGGTGGTACAGCAGTTCCCACGTCACCTGGAGGAAAATGATTATCTAGACCTGCGCCAGTCCGGCTTCCGACCCGGGCACAGCACGGAGACGGCCTTGGTCACATTGGTTGATGATCTCTGGAGGGCCAGAGATAGGGGTTGTTCCTCTATCCTGGTCCTATTAGATCTCTCGGCGGCGTTCGATACCATCGACCATGGTATCCTGTTGCACCGGCTAGAGGGGCTAGGAGTCAGGGGCACCGTTTTACGGTGGTTTGGCTCCTACCTCTCTGATCGGATGCAACGTGTGTTGGCAGGGGAGCAGAGTTCGACCCGGAGGCCACTCACATGTGGAGTGCCACAGGGATCGGTGCTCTCGCCTCTCCTGTTCAACACATATATGAAACCGCTGGGCGAGATCATCCGTGGTTTTGGGGTGGGATATCATCTGTATGCTGATGATACTCAGCTATACATTTCCACCCCGAACCACCCCAATAAGGCCGTCGAAATGATGTCCCGGTGTCTGGAGGCCGTACGGGTCTGGATGGATGGCAACCGACTAAAACTCAACCCTTCCAAGACGGAGTGGCTGTGGCTTCCGGCCTCCCGGTTCAACCAGGTGCTTCCATCTCTGGCCATCGGGGGCGTCCAACTAGCCCCCATGGAACAGGTGCGCAATTTGGGCGTCCTCCTGGATGCCCGGCTGTCCATGGATGATCATGTAACAGCCGTGGCAAGGGGGGCGTTCCATCAGGTTCGCCTGATGCGCCAATTGCGCCCCTTATTGGACCGGGATGCCCTACGCACAGTCACCCATGCGCTAGTGACGTCTCGCCTGGATTACTGCAATGCTCTCTACATGGGGCTTCCCTTGAGATGCACTCGGAGACTACAGTTGGTCCAGAATGCGGCCGCGCGGGTGATTATGGGGAGGACTAGATACTCCCCTGTAACACCTCTCCTGCGCGAGCTGCACTGGCTTCCTGTGGTCTACCGAGTGCGTTTCAAGGTTTTGATTATGATCTTTAAAGCGCTTCATGGCACAGGGCCTAGTTATATGCAGGATCGCATCCTGCCCCACACATCCCTACGACCAATTCGCTCACACAGAGAGGGACTTCTCCGGGTGCCGTCCGCCAAACAGTGCCGGGGGGCGACACCCAGGAGCAGAGCCTTCTCTGTGATGGGCCCAGCCCTGTGGAATGACCTCCCCCGTGACATCAGGATCACTTCCGATCTCCGCTCCTTCCGTGTACAGCTGAAGACCCACCTCTTTCAATTATCTGGCCTGGCTCAATCGTAATTTTTCTCTTATTCCTCCTAACTGTTTTTTTAAATTGTCTTTAAATATTAATTCTTAATTGCATATTGGGTTTTTACAATTGGGGTATTTTAATGCTGATTTTTAACTGTCTAAATGATGAAATTTGCTACCTCCTCCGTGTATGTGTGTTGTGTATTTATGTACGTTTATGTGCTGTTACTTATCTTCTATGTTTTATGCTCCATTGTACGCCGCCCCGAGTCCTTCTTGGAAAGGGAGCGGCTAATAAATCCAAATTATTATTATTATTATTATTATAACTAATCAAGGAGAGAAGCAACTTAGAACTGAGGAGAATTTTCCTGACAGTTAGAACAATTAATCAGTGGAACAGCTTGCCTCCAGAAGTTGTGAATTCCCCAACACTGGAAGTCTTTAAGAAGATGTTGGATCGCTATTTGTCTGAAACGGTATAGGGTTTCCTGCCTTGGCAGGGGGTTGGACTAGAAGACCTCCAAGGTCCCTTCCAACTCTGCTATTGTATTGTATTGTATTGTATTGTATATTCTGTCTTGTCAATAACCATTGTAATGAAGATCTTATCCAAAGGAAAAAGTAAAGCAGATGGTGTTGTTTGTGGATAGCCTGGCACAGGAACTGAGGGGGGCGTGTGTAGGCACTTTTCATGGCAGGCAATCTACCAAGCCTTGACTCTGCTGCCTCTGCTCAGAAGGGAGGAACGACATCTTACAGAAGAAGGAGAAGAGGCAGTAAGTGGCGAGGAGGGAATTGTTTTCCTGCTGGATTTGATCCTCCTCCACACACATTGTAGAAACAGAAGTTATAAATAAGACTGGGCAAAGCTTTTGCAGATAATCTCTGGATGATAGTCCCCACCCCCACCCCAGCCGTAATTCCTGGGAATGACTGGCAGGGTCCAAGCAAGAGGTGTTTGTTGCCGTGCCAATCTGTTACTGAGCAACTGGACCCAAGAGCTACAATCTGCCACTTGGGACAGCAGAATTCTCTAAGCTAGCAAATTGGTATCTCCCAGGAGTGGAGTAGAGCTTAAGCTTGAAAAATGGGAACAGCCTGTACGGTGATTGTAAGAGTGATGAGAACAATGAGCATAGCACCATCCCTGCTCTTGGCAGTCTACAGAAGAATAGATTACAATTTATCACTTGCTGCTTGCATGTACACTGAGAGTTTATGCACCAGAGACAAATTCCTTGTGTCCCCAATCATACTTGGTCAATAAAGAATTCTATTCTACTGAGTAATACAAGCAGAACATTCTCCTTCCACAAGGACCTTACAGTTTTGTGGTACAGCACACTAAACCATCAGCTCTCAAAGAAACCACATTTTAGCTAAGTGTGTTGTGAGTACTCAGTCCCTTGGATTAGTTTATGTCATGCAAGCCCAGAATAGGAGGTTGGTGAAGTTAACCATAAGCAGGCATGTCATGCAAGCCACCTATATTTTCACTGCAGAAGAGAAAACAGAGGAAGAGGCATGGATTATAGGTGATAAATATCCATCAGCAACTATACATATTGTTGGAAGAAATTTCCTTCTGGGTTCAGCTCCAAGTGGGGAAAAAGACACTGGAAAAATGGAGGCTGCTTGGAAAGATGATTTTTAATGATAGACAGGACCATATGGTTTGAGATCCTGGGTAAAAAGGTCATCACATGCTTCAAGATGTTGAGTGAAGAAGAAAAAGAAGGGGCTTGCTGAGAGTTCCTGGGTTTTTTATACTCTCTGTTCAGTTCCACCTCTCTGTTTCCTGTTCCTGTGTAAGAAATGTATTCTGATTGGTTATCAGTCTTCCATGGGGCCATGCCGGGATAACTCTCTAAGCTGTGTTTTGAGTTCAAGTTAGGTTGAGCATTGCTTCTTCCCAGGTGCCCTGTGGTGAGATGGGTAAAGGGCTAATACTATCATGCCTTAATCCCATCACCCTGGAGCTGAAGGGGGGAAGTCTTTGTTATGTAGAATAAACTGGCTCACGGCATATCTATAACTACAGATCCTGGAGCACCAGGGAACTGCCAGAGGACTCGAAAAGAGCTGATGTGTCTTCAAAAAAGGAAAAAAAATAGATCAGGAAACCATAGACCTATCAGCCTGGCCTCAATACCAGGGAAGATTCTAGAAAAGATAATCAAGCAACAAATTAGCGAAAACCTAGAAGCAAACAAAGTGATAGCCAAAAGCCAACATGGGTTTGTCAAAAGCAGATCATGCCAGACAAATCTTATTGCATTCTTTGACAAAGTGACAAAATTAGTGGACCAGAGGAATGCCGTCGATATAATTTACTTGGACTTCAGTAAGACATTTGATAAAGTAGACCATAACCTACTACTAGATAAAGTAGAAGAATGTGGGTTAGACAGCATCACCATCAGATGGATTCGTAACTGGCTGACCAACCGCACTCAACGTGTAGTCCTCAATGGAACTGCATCTACATGGAGGGAAGTATGCAGTGGAGTTCCCCAAGGCTCTGTTTCAGCCCCAGTACTCTTCAACATCTTCATCAATGATTTGGATGAGGAAATAAATGGGGAACTCATCAAATTTGCAGATGACACCAAGCTGACAAGAATAGCCAACACCCCAGAAGATAGGCTTAAGAGACAGAAGGATCTTGACAAACTTGAACATTGGGCACTATCTAATAAAATGAAATTCAATGGTGAAAAGGGTAAGGTTCTACATTTAGGCAAGAAAAACAGAATGCGCAGGTACAGTATAGATGATACCTTGCTCAGTAGTAGTAACTGTGAAAGGGATCTTGGAGTCCTAGTGGACAACCATTTAAATATGAGCCAGCAGTGTGCAGCAGCTGCCAAAAAAGCCAACACAGTTCTAGGCTGCATCAACAGAGGGATAGAATCAAGATCACGTGAAGTGTTAATATCACTTTATAATGCCTTGGTAAGGCCACACTTGGAATACTGCATTCAGTTTTGGTCACCACGATGTAAAAAAGATGTGGAGACTCTAGAAAGAGTGCAGAGAAGAGCAACAAAGATGATTAGGGAACTGGAAACTAAAACATGAAGAACGGTTGCAGGAACTGGGTATGTCTAGTTTAATGAAAAGAAGGACTAGGGGAGACATGATAGCAGTGTTCCAATATCTCAGGGGTTGCCCCAAAGATGAGGGAGTCAAACTATTTTCCAGGGCACCTGAGGGCAGAACAAGAAGCAATGGGTGGAAACTAATCAAGGAGAGAAGCAACTTAGAACTGAGTAGAAATTTCCTGACAGTTAGAACAATTAATCAGTGGAACAGCTTGCCTCCAGAAGTTGTGAATGCCCCAACACTGGAAGTCTTTAAGAAGATGTTGGATAGCCATTTGTCTGGAACGGTATAGAGTTTCCTGCCTAGGCAGGGGGTTCAACTAGAAGACCTCCAAGGTCCCTTCCAACTCTGCTATTGTATTGTAGGGCCCCTAATGGCCCATTGAGGAAGGTGGGACTATTAAGAGTGAGTCTGTTTCCTGCCTAAAAACGTGTTTCTTCATTTCTGATCCAGGGGAATATAATATTCTGCCTTTTCAATATTTCCTAGGATATTTCATTTTTTTAAGAGAGGGGTGGGTGCTAACTTCCTACATTGGGGCTGTATATATTATACTATTTTTTGCTCTATTTGTATTCCATACCTTTCACATTGTAAACACCATTATTTTGCTGAGATAGGAACTACAGCCTAACAGCCCACCAGATGGGTGGATCCATCTCCCAGCATGCCAGCCAACCCACCAATGCTGAAAACTCTGTGAATTGAAGCACAAGGTGCCCAGCTTGGGGAAAGCTCGAAGAAGCTGTGGGGAACACAGAGAATTATGAAGATTTTTGAAAGGAAGGACAGGGAGCCCATCACAATGTCCTGGACATGGGAGCCTATATTTTTAGTATACTGAGGAACTCGGGCAAAATTAATTTGGGACTGAAATGAGGACGTGTGAAAGCTAGTGGTGTAGGCAGTTGTACCCAATTGTTGGCTGGGCCTCAGGTTGGCCTTAGTTCTAGAACTGCCAAGGATTTGCATTCATTTTTCCTTAGTACAGGTAGTCCTCGACTTACAACCACAATTGAGCCCAAAGTTTCTGTCAAGTGCGAATTTATTAAGGGATGACATTCCTTGCCACAGTTGTTAAGGGACAGTTGTTAAGTAACCTTAACCGGGTAAGTGAGCCCGGCTTCCCCATTGACTTTGCTTGTCAGAAAGTTGCAAAAGGGAATCACATGACCCTGGGACACAGCAATGGTCATAAGTATGAGCCAGTTGCCAAGCATGTGAATTTTGATCCCATGATCGTGGGGCTGCTACAAAGGTTGTAACTGTGAAAAATGGTCGTAAGTCACTTTTTTCAGTGCTGTTATAACTTTGAACGGTCACTAAATGCACTGCTGTAAGTCAAGGACTACCTGTAACCCAATTAGGTGGTGCAAAGCCAGTGCGTAGCTGAGAGCACCAGTCATTCTCTTGCCTCTTCCCACTCTAAAGGGTTGGTTATCAGCAGCCAATAAGAAGCTGGCATAAGGCCAAGACTGAAAGCGTTGTCTACCGCCCTGTGCCTATTTCCCTCCCCCCCCCCCCCGTCCAAATTCATGCCTTGCACATTTAATAGGAATGCTGCCAACAAACAAGCCCCCAATCCCTCCATTCCTTGGTTGAGGGTCATTGTTGTTGTTTGCCTCTGTGATTGATAGATGGAGAATGGAAGCATCTGTTTCTTTTTCTAGAGTTCCTCAATTAGCATGATGTAGGAAAGTGCCTGTTGCTTGTTCTGCTTTCCCTACCTTGGTACTCCCCAAACCACAATCCCCCATCATCCGTAGCAACCACTGCCCTTGGCCACGCTGGCTAGGCACTACTGTTCCACACAGCTTGTGGGCACCAGGTTGGGGAAAGTTGTCGGGCAGCATTCTGCTGCTCTTGAGTAGATTCAGTGTACAGTCAGCAGCTGAATATGAGATGATGAAGAGAAGGGTAGTTATAAGATGACATTTGGGCATAATAGGCTTAATGACAAAACCATAGTAACCAATGGGTAATAATAGCAGTTCCATTGCATGGGACCAGAGGGAAGGGAGCGCACCCTTAAATGGCCAGACTCTTATCAGTTTTGCTCGCACGTCTGCCACGGAATCAGAGACGTACCTACATAAGAGGAAAGGTGCTGGGATTGTGAGTCACTCTTTCCCATTCCGGCAACCAGAATGACCCTTGCTTATTGTTCAGTATGTTGCAAGCAGAGAAAAGCGTTCATGTTCCAAGTGGAAGAGGAATGGGAAACATCGCTCGGCAAAGCTGCTGATAGAGAGAGGGAGGGAGGGAGGGAGGGAAGGAAGGAGGGAGAGAGAGGTTGGATGACAGCAGCATCATGCGGACTAAGCAGTGGAATGCCGGCTCTGCATCTGCTATTTCTCCCGTTAAATAAGCAGCACATTCCCCACCCTCCCACCCCCAAGGAGGGGAAGGGTTGGGAGAAAGAAGAATCTGTCTAGTGGAGATTGCGGGCCAGGAGCCACATCTGCCTCTCCCAAATACGGCGATTCTATACAGAAAAGTTGAATGGCACAGAGACCTTTCTAAAACTGCAGAGTTCAGGGCAAGTTGTGCTCTCCAGGTGAGTCCCTACCGACTTTCCCAAGGCATGTGCTGCTGGAGATAATACGGGAAGCAAGCTCGGTGCACAGCATGCCTTAGCTCAAAACAGATTAAACATTCAGATGGAGCTTAATCTTTTTGAAGCTCTGCTTTGCTAAATCTGCCCAGGCCTTGTCTTTGACAGGATCAGCAGCACTGCCCACAAAGCCTGCAGACAACTGGCCCAACTGGACTTCTGCTGTCCCCTTAAGGCTGGTGACATCTTCCACTCCTCCAGACGCTTCACAGGGGAGCTCTTGTTTCTTTATCCTTTCACTTGCATCCCCTAATTTTCCCAACCACGGTGTGTCTGTGTGTGTGTGTTTGTGTGTGTGTGTCCACTACCCCCCACTCCCTTTGTTCAGAGCTGAGTTAGGGTTAGCAAATGAGCAGCTGCTTCATTTTGCCTGCACTCCATCAGGGGCGGCTGCTTACAAATGTCTATTGACAAACTTTGAGCAAATCCATTACACTAGCCACCCTGTAACAAGCCGACCCCCCAACCCCCGATAATTTGATTCTCCTCTCCCTTCTCTCCAAAGCTGGGGTGACACAATCAATTCTGCCACTTGCTGGCTGCCTCATTACAGCCGAGTCTAGTCGGGCTGAAGCCCTTGCTGACTCCAATCAACACACTCAGTACGGGAGCCGGTGGTGGCCTCGAGAAGGGCATGTGCCCAGCAGGAACCCTCCCCGAGCATTTTATCCAGAGGCATGAACACTGCCAAACAATACGCACACCTCCGAGCAGAACCCTTTCCCGCAGACAAAACGGATGCCGGCTTATACACATCCACGAATCCTTGCTGGGCGTTATCGTGATCTGCATAACTCTGAAGAGAAGGACACTCAATAAAATGCCCACAGCCTGTGCATTCTTGCCGTGTTACCTATCGCCTTGTTGAAAGATTTACCAGGATCTTCCTGTCACTTTGGAAAGAAGTGGGCTGTGTTCAAATGGAACTATTCTCTATAATTAGTTGTTGCAATTAGTTGATGTTTATCAAACAGACATATCTGGCAGAGGAGCTCGATCTTCTCCTTCTCCTCTTTTCTCCCATCAACTGGTTATTTGTAGTCATTAACGGGGGCTACCAAGCAGGAAGAATGTCACTTACTTAATCAAAGAAGTCATCTCTTCCCTCCATCTGTACGCTTTGGGGAGACTTGAGCCAGCTTCCGAAAGGATCCAACAGAGGTTGGAAGGTAATAGGAAGCAGTTTGGAGCTTGGAATAAGTTTTAACAACCCCCACAACTTTGGAACTTAGGGGACGTGTGCATCAACTTTGTGATACACACAAAAGCCCTGTAAGGTGAATCATCATTATTCTTCCCAGATCACATTCAGAGGACAGAGATGAGGGGGCAAGCTGAGATGGATTAGAAATGCTGCTAAGATCATAGTAGAAATAATAGAGCTAGAAAGACTCTCTGACTTTGCCACTAAGCTACCAGCGGCACTCTCCCGTTGTTTACTTGTTTTGGTGGTAAATACGGTCCTTTGTAAAATGCAGCAGTAAGTGTGGATCTAAATGGAGTCACTCTCTTTCTTGGTGACCTGAATGGCAGTAAAGCTGCTGTGGTTACCGTCTGTCAGCAAGAGCCACATCCTTGAAAGCTCCTTTCTGTGAATAAAGGCTATTCGGGGGCTTCTCAGAAGCTGCTGCTGAAACACTAAGCGAACATGTAATTTAAACAAGATTTGAGGAGACCTCCTACGGGATCATCTCAAGCCAGTCCAAGCTCCGGGAGGGCTGGCAATTAAGAGTTTCAGAGATGGAAGCAGGGAAAGAGGTGCCCTGCCTTCGTCGTACCTGCCCTGCACCTCCTTGGTCACAGAAGGGAAGAGGGACGGAGATGACGCAAAGCCCCAGGCATCCGCTCTGCCATTTAGAAATGTTAAGGTTGGCTTGCAAATGCCAGGTTACATGCCGATTCCGGTAAGTTATTGTAAGATGTACTTTGAGAGTGCTGAAGCAGGCAGGCAAGGCATTGTAATTATAGGGTTCAGTCTAGCATGCCAGTATGGGGAAAGACACCATTTTGTTATTGTGTGCCGGCTTCAGGGATAGCAGCTGCTATATTGCTCTGCCGTCTTTGGGGGAAAGGAAGCTGCCCTGTTTCAGCAGGAATTCCTCCAAATTGCTGTGAATCGCACGGTGCAGTTATTGCTGTGCCATTGGGGAAGGGTGTCGGTGTAATAATCTATAATTAAAGCGTATTCAGGGAGGGTATCCGGCAATATCGTCACTTTTTTTGCCATTTGCTCTTATCAATCATAATAGGGGAAAGTAAATCAGGATCTGCAGTTGACTAAAGGCTAACAATTGTAAGTAAAATTCAAGGGCTTTTTTTGTTGTTGTTTGAAAAAAAGAACAACTCCAAAATGGTTTTGTATTAATCTTTTATTTTATTTTTTAGCTTCAGTTATGACCATATATTGTTTGCACTTGACCAAGTTTTTGTGCAGCAGTACCAACCAAACAAGTTGATATTGGAATTCCTATATTTAGGCATATATTTGCAAGGGTGCTACAGAACATGGATTGCAATGGACCAATCTACTGTCCCTTCCTATTACATTGTCCCTAGAAGAGAATCTGGCAACATTGCAGGAAGAAACGGGTCCTGAGTCCAAACAGTCAATTAATAAAACCGGTACCTCGGGAGTGGGGTCTGGCAAAAGTTCTGGAAATGGGCAACGGCTGAGTGCATCTGCATGCCCTAGAGTGGAGCCCGGTCGATGTATCAGTTTGTAGGAATACGCAGCCAGGAAAACAGTCCACCTGGTCATGCGTGGCGAGAGTGAGGCTGGTGTGGGGCGGTTTCCCGCCAAAAGTCCCAACAGCGGTTTATGGTCCGTAATGAGGTCGAAATCGCGGCCGTAGAGGTACTTGTGGAAATGTTTGACTCCAGCCACAGCGGCTAACGCTTCTCTGTCCATCTGGCTGTAGTTTCTCTCAGCCGATGAAAGAGTCCTTGAATAGAAGGCGATGGGTGCTTCGTTCCCGTTTGGCATGCGGTGGCTGAGAACTGCGCCAACGCCGAATGGTGATGCATCACAGGTCAATACCAGTGGTAGCGTCTGGCTGTATTGTACTAGTAGCGAGTCGGTGGTGAGCAGGCGCTTGACTGCGGCAAAAGCGTCTGCCTCGGAACGTCCCCATCTCCATGTCGCGTTCTTGGTGAGGAGTCGATGTAGTGGTTCAGCAACGGTCGCTTTCTGTCTCAGAAAAACGCTGTAGAAGTTAAGTAGTCCGAGGAAGGCCTGCAACTCGGTCTGATTTCGTGGTGTGGGGGTGTCCTGGATCGCCTTAATTTTCTTCGATGTAGGGTGTATGCCCAGACCATCGATTCTATATCCCAGGAATTCTACGCTAGGCACGTTAATTTGGCATTTCTCTTTTTTGAGGCGGAGACCCTTCTCTCTGATTCTGGCCAAAACAGTTCTGACTCTTTTTAACAGTTGCTCCTCGTTTGCAGCGGACACCAAAATGTCGTCAAAATATGGGATGACTCCTGGTATCCCTTGCAACAACCGCTCCATGACGCTCTGGAACAGACCGGGGGCAATACTCACACCAAATTGTAACCGGTTACATTTGAATGCGCCTCTGTGCGTCACTATAGTTTGGGCCTCCGCCATGGCGCTATCCACAGGCAGCTGCTGATACGCTTGTGCCATGTCTAATTTTGCAAATATCTTTCCTGGCCCCAACGAGTGCAATAAGTGTTGGACTACTGGCACAGGATATGCGCTTTGTTGTAGCGCAACATTAATTGTGCATTTATAGTCCGCGCAGATGCGGACTGACCCGTCTGGTTTAACTGGGGTCACGATTGGGGTTTCCCAGCGCGCGTGATCCACCGGTTCAAGGATCCCTTGCTCTACTAGTTTGTCGATTTCTTTGTCTATTTTGGGGCAGAGCGCAAAAGGCACTCTTCTTGGTTTAAGTCAGATTGGCGCCACGTTTGGGTCTAGATTGAATGAGATAGGTTTACCCACATACTTACCAAGACCGGGGCTGAACACATCCTCGAACTCCTTAAAAATCTGTTCAGCGCTGCTGTTCTCCACGGCGTTGATTCCGGTGACTTCCAAACCCAGGGCTCCAAACCAATCCAATCCTAGAAGGTTCTGTAATGGCGCGCTGGCGACGGTTACTGGCAGCTGGGCTACGATGTCCTTGAACTGTATCCGGAACGTACCTTGGCCCACGATGGGAACCCTGTTTCCCTGGTAGTCTCGTAGCAGGATGTTTGGTGTGCGTAGTTGGCTCTTTTTGAGGCTAGGGATAGCCTTTTTCATGGCGGACCATGAAATGATCGTCAGGGACAATCCTGTGTCAACTTCCAGCTCGCAAGGAGAGTCCTCCAGGAGGACTGTGACTTTCAGCTTTTTGGGCCGCTTGGTGCGGACTTGACCTATCGTGGTGAGATAGGTTCGCAATTCCTCTCTCTGGGTCAACTCTATCTCAGCATCGGTATCCTGGGAATACTCTCGCTCAGCGTTCTGGTAATACGCTCGCTCAGCTCTTTGTGTGTAATCTCTCTGGGAATATCCCCCTTCAGCTCTTTGTGAATAATCTCTCTGGGTGAACTCTCTTGGGTTTCTCTCTGGGCGCCCTTTTTGCTTTCGCCAAGCCCCTGGGTTGGGCTTCTGTTGGCGGTACATGGGAGGCTGCTGTGGTGAGGCAGGGACTTCGCTCCGGCACACTCTTGCGATGTGCCCAAGTTTGTCGCAGTGCGAGCAAACAACATTCCTGAACCGACAGGTAGACCGGGGGTGGTTCCCTCCGCAGCTTGCGCAGGGGGCAAGCGGAATCCGGGTTTACTCCTAGGTCTCATGTGACTGCTCCTCATCAGGTGACTGTCCTCTACTTCGGGATCCTCGAAATCTGGATCGGTGTCTTCATAGTGAACTCTGGCGTGTCTGGATCCGGATTGGATCGCGCTGAAACCGCGTTGTATAGTCTCGGAAGATCTCTCTGCTGACTCGGACGCCCTTGCTTCATTTAGTGCTATTTGTAGGGTTAAATTGGGATTTGCCAACAGCCGTTTTTGTAGAGAAATGTCCTTTAACCCACAAACGAGTCTTGCCAGGATTTGCTCGTCCAGATCCCTGAACTCGCAGTGAGTCGCTGCTTTCCGTAGTGCTGCAACATATTGGTTGATTGATTCTCCCGCCTTCTGGTTCCTCGTGTTGAACTCTTGTCGGCAAACATGGCGGGAAGGTTTTGGCGCGTAATGTGTTTGCAAGGTCTGTTGTAGCGCCGCCCATGATACCGCTTGTATCGGTGTTGGCTCAGAGAGGTCTCTGGCCGTCTCGAAAACTTCTCGCCCACAGTAGCTGAGGAAAATGTTCTTCTTACGGGAGTCTGGTATTCCCATGTATTCGTTTGCTTCGAGAAAACACTCGAACCGGATCATGTAGGACTCCCAATGGTCGCTCATTGGGTCGAATGGAGCAGGAGGAGTGTGCATTGCCATCTTCTCTGCGTTGAATTTCCCGCGCTGCGATGTGTGAGATGGCTGTCGGAATTTCCGCCGAATTCCAGGGCTGGATCGAATCCTGGGATTCTGGAGGTAGCTTCGTCCTATCTGTCTCAATCCCACCTTCGTCGCCAATGTTAGATTGGGGGAACGAGAGAACAGACTCTGGACACGTAGTGACTTAACAGCTCTTTATTAGTAGTAGTAGTGATCCAGCTTTCTCTGTGGTCTGAGGGTTCCCCTTTTATAGGGATCGGGTACGCCTCTCGACCAATCAGAATGATACCTGGTTCCCGCCCTAGCGGCGGACCTGAGTGGAGACTTGCTGCGATATATGTTAATATCTAACAGATAGGATCCAGGGATTTCCCTCCAAACTAACATCTGGTATGAAGCTACCGACACTTCTCTCCTATTCTGGCTGCTGCCATTTTTGGTCTCTGGAAAAATATCTACTTTTCCACCACAGTGCTATTATTTCTGAATCTTGGGCAGCTGTCTGGATTGTGATGTCACTAAAGGCTGAATCCAGTCTCAAGGAAAGGAGATTTTTCTTTCCCCATCACTCTTCTGCTGGTCCCCTTAAAACAGGCGGAGAGAAAGAAAAGAAAGGACTGCCACTCTAGGTTAGATCTATGACAGTATGCCATAACCAACTCGCTGGTCAACCCACCATGGCCAGCTCACTGCAGGACAAGAATTAAATATAAAAAATAATGGTGGAATAGAATCATTAAAGAAAGGAGGCAAAAGGAGGGACAGAATGAAATGCGAATGACAAAAATTAAAATAATTATTTATTTAAATAATTAAATTGAATTGTTAAATTGTCCTGCAGCGAGTTCTCCATGGGGTGGGTGGGTGGGTGGATGCTTCTGTTTCTGGTGCTCTGCCTTTTTGAGTTTGCACATTGCAGTTTAGGACCATCCTGCTTAGGGACTAAGAGAGTTGAAGTCCAGCGCATTGGAGGGCATCAAGGTTGGGGAAAGTTATAGTAGGACTTGATATAAGTTATAGAGCATTTCTGCATTGGAAATAGCCTTACTTAAGAAACCCTGCTGTTGTCCAACTTCCATACCTTGGTGATTCCTTTCATAACATTAGATCATATTGAGTGAAAGACCAGAAATAATTGGTAGAAGAGAACCGTGTATTTTGTTGCTTTTACTTTTATTCCTGTAACTTTTGATTAAAGGACTATGCAGTAATTCTGAAAAGATATAGATCTGTGTTTCTTAACCTTGGCAACTTTAAGATGTGTGAACTTCAACTCCCAGGATTCCCCAGCTGCAATATGGATGAATGAAAAGGTGGTTAACTCATTAAAGTATGGTGTCGGTGTACTTATGTGTGCGCATGCGCACCCAGCTATATTATGCACCTGCAGCCTATAACCTCTTCTGCATCTTTTGAAAAATGGAGCAAACACAGAGGCCACTGAGCTTCAGTCTCTTCTGGAATGTGTTAGATCAGTTGTGGGTGGAAGAAAGATCAAGATATACTTGTAGCTCTTCAGGTGATTTGTCTCAGATTGGCAAAGGTTTCTAAATAATTTCATATTAGCACAAAGGGAAAACATTATACCCCCTCCCTCCTCCCCATTAGGCTGTTGATATTGGTAACATTTGGGGAGAGAAAGTAAAAGCTTCATGTGAAAGGATCTGTGTGCAAGCTCCTGTTCTGGTACAAATAAAAATTTATGGACCAAGCATAGATTTCAGAGGCACATTTCCCCCCAATTTTCCATCCAATTTCCCCGGGCCCTATTTTTGATTGATGCACTTCAGAAGATATGGACTGAAAACATACAGTTGGCAAAGGCAGTCACTACAGAGATCAAATTTTTTATTTTATTTTAGACAATTCGCTTATTTTCTTACATCTTTTTTTAAAAAAATCCCTGCTCTCAAACATGTGATGTTTTTGACAAAAGTTAGCAAACATTGTTTGTTGTTTTAATGGCCAGTAATGAATGAAACAATCCTGCTTTAGTTACTCTTATACTGGCAATCTCCAGATTGAATTACTGCAATGCACTATAACAACTTTCAAAAACTACTTGGAAACTGCACTTAGTTCAAAGAACAGCAGCTAGGTTACTACCTGGAACTGACTGATGGCAATTGTCTTACTAATTGTTAAACAACGTCAGGGACTGTGGTCCATTTCCAAGCAGGGCTCGTAGTGAATGTATGCCTTCAACACCCCAAGAACCTGAGACCTAATAAAGACTGAATTCAACTCTATGGTTCTGCCTGCATGCACATATAAAAGAATTTTTCTACTTCTTGGCCCAAGTCTAGAGGAGGCTAAGCTGAGCTTTGAAAAACAGAACTGCAGACATTTGAACTTAAATACTTACTATCTTTGCCCACGTCCAATGAGACAAAATCAAGAACCGTACATATTATGCAGAAGAACAATTACCTGAGAAGAATATTGACTCTTATTAATGACTACAAACAAAAAGAGCTTTGGCTACAAACCAAAAAAGTGGTGGGCTTCAAACATTTCAGCAATGGGTGCTGTGCCCGGTTGCTGGGTGGGCTTGGCCATGGTGGGCATGGCCTAGTTGGCCTCCTGCACCACGGCTGGGGGTGGGTGCGTTTTCACCTTCCCCAGGCTTTCCTCAAGCCTCTGGGAGGGCAAAAACTGTCTCCCCCGGGCTCTGGAGGCCCTTCCTAAACTTCCTGTTTTTCCCATTCCCCAAGCTGTCGCGCGGGCCCTGCACTTACCTTGCTTCCAAAATGGATCACATGGAGGGGCAGGGTGGGGCAGGTGGGTTAGAGTGGGCAGGGCCAGCCAGGGATGGGATTTGAAAGTTCTCCAAACTGGCCATAACATTAGCTACAGGTTCTCCCGAACCAGGGCGAACCAGAACAGCCGACCCCTGAGAATCTTTCTTTGTGCACAAGGTTCAGCCAAAACATAGTCAAGATGAATCAACAAAGCTGAACCTCTTCCAATAGAACTTTTCTACCCCGTCATCCTTCTAAGCATGGCCCACTAACATGCAATTTATTTGAATCGTATGAGATAGGCAATCAACATTTCTTATCTCTCATTTTCCTTACCTGGAATACCTATGTTGATATTCTACAAGAACAACTCTTAGCACTGGGTCCTAATGGATATCACTCTTGTGAAACATTGGCATGGCATTGGGACATACTGTATTGATCATATTGGTGTCAAATGACTATTTTACATGTATTGGCATAACCTGGGCTTTAAGATATTGAAAAGGGAACGAGAGAGACAGAGAGAGAGAAACCACCTCCGTTAACCTTCCTGGATTAAAAGAACAAAGTTTTTCCATTGGGTCAACCCATTCCCCCACCTCCCTTTGCAATGCCAAATGCCCGTGATGGCAAACCTAGGGCATGCGTGCCAGAGGTGGTGGCATGGGGGCACACACACTGTTGCCAGCTGGTGTTCTGGTTTCTAGCGCGTCCACGCGTGCCCTGGCCAGCTGGTCTTCATGCACACCGGAGCTCCGGAAACCCAAAGACCAGCTGGCCAGTGCGCACTCCAGCACATGTATGTGTATCCCAGTTTGGGCACTCGATGCCGAAAAGGTTCGCCATCACTGCCATTTGCTATTCAGAAAAAAATGGACCTGCCCTTGTTATCTAATTCATTTGTTTCTTAAAGAGGCTTTATGTGCCTCTCCTTTCTATATTAATTCAATTAACCAAAGCCTTTGTAAGATACACACTCCTCAAACCAAAATCCTTTTACCCATAAAAGTTCCCCTAATCCCTCCTTCACTTCAAAAGTCTAAAGGAGTTGCTGTGTCAATCCGTTTCAGCAAAATTAGCCACAAGGATTCCTGTGGCATCCTAAAACCTAACCAATTTATTATGGGATCAGCTTTCATGGACCACTGTTCTTTTCATTAAATGCAAATTGTATGTCTGTAAGCATGGTTGGAAAAACGGAGGGTTTTTTAATTATTTTTTTGGAAAATGAGATCAGAGGAAATAAAAGGCTGAAAGTATGGAAAGTATTTTATTACAAGCAGCCCTTCACAAAACAGTTGTGGCTGGCAATCCAATAGCCTAGTCTGGGTTTGGCACTATCTCAAAGGATCGTCTTAAGAGGCTCTCCTTCCAGTATTACAACTAGATAATAGACTCCCTCAATGGTCTTTCCCAACTTACAATACAGAATCCCTCAGCCTCTGCTAATGGAGCCGTTGGCACAGCGGGATGAGGCTGAAGATGGAAGGTGTCATCCACCTTACCTGAAGGTTGCCAGGTTTGGTGGGGAAGGTTGCCACGGAGGGTGCCAGAATGCTATTCAATCTCTTTGCAGCTCCAGCTGAATCTGATTTTATTCTGCAGCAATGTTTTCATTGCTCTGCTGGGTGATTAATGGTTTTTATCTGCTTTTTTTACATGATCGTTAGCTACTTTGCAAGTAGTGACACTGATGAGTGGGGCAAACATTTCCTAAATTAAATAAACAAATAAATCTTAATCTGGAAAAGAAAAGGGAAAAAAGAAAGAAAAGAAACACCTGAGGGAAGTTCCTAAAGGTATCAGTTGCCTGAAGAATTGAGGCCTGAAAGAAAATAAATGAGAGAGATCAGCAACATTCGAAGGAAGGAAGGAGGGAGGGAGGGAGGGAGGGAGGAAGGAAAGGAAGTAAGTAAGGAAAGGAAGGAAAGGAAGGAAAGGAAGGAGGGAGGAAAGGAAAGGAAAGGAAAGGAAAGGGAAGGAAAGGAAAGGAAAGGAAAGGAAGGACTGCAAACCTGCCTGGCTCAGTCTGCATATTTGTACACAATTAATATAAAATTCCACTTATGCCTCCAGAGTCGTCTCCTCCAAAGAAATCTCAAAGCTCTTAAGAATTTCAGAAACAATGTTCTTCGCTCCTCTTTCCCTTGACCACTGGACAGTGCAGCCGAGAGAGATTCCGAAGGGCTTCATCTGGTGTCCCTACCTGGAAAACCTTGGTAGTTCCAACTAACGATGGCCTTTTGATGAACGGAGGTAGAGGGGTGCTAACCATCCCGATGGCTTCATTCCTGTCAAAAAACACCACTCTGCAAAACAGTTGTTTTTATATTGGTTATTGACCAGCAAAGGGGGAAAAAAGGGGGGGGGGTTGCATGGGAGAGTGTCACCAGTACAGGATGGATGGCTTCAGTTGGCTGGCTGGCTAGCAAGCAAGTGGTGTACCTCCCTCTTCCCCAGCTGGAGAAGAGCAGGTGGCACAGCAGGAATTGCAGCACTGGAAACAGTGCAGCAAAGACCATTCATCAGCCAAGCCCTTTATAGCCCATATAATTCACCAGGTGCTACCTGGCCTGGCACAGCAGCTGCCACAGGAAAATGACTGTGAGAACAGCAGGTTGGCTGAGCCACAGCCACCGAAGCCCATATCCTTCTCCCCGTTCTCGGAACCATACATTAAAACGTCTTCCGCTTCTCTCTCTCCTTCTGACACATGCAGAAAATCTGACCGGATGGTTCATGCTCTGTTAAAGGGAATCCAGACTGGAATACCACTGCCTATGGCAGTAGAGACAAAAAGTTCCCTAACATTTTCAGGATCCATCAAGGAAAGAGGAGAGAGAGAAATCAGCTCAAGCCCTATGGTGATGCCAACCATGTGGTGGGAGGGAACGAGGATGCTAATTCGTTTAAAGGAGTAAGCACATCACACACTGCCTGGCAAGACAGGATTAGGCCTGTGGTTATAGAAGAGTGCCATCTAAAATAGCAACCCTGGCCAATGGATATCTTGCTCCGTGTTCCTTAACGCTGGGCTACGTGCTCTTTTTTTAACCAAGTTTTTTTATTTTATGCCATTTATACGTATCAATGTATACATATCATGTTCTGAAGTTGTGAAGACAATCTGTGTGGCCTTTCCCACATCCTGCTCCTCACCATGAACTGTTCAAAAGGAGATTTATTTACATCTATGTATTGAGGATACTTTTCTTCTTCAAAAGAGAACGAATGATATCTTTGTCAAGTCAGGGTTAAACAAGAATTAGAAAGATTTCTTATTTCCATCGCAGTGAAAAGTAGCTGCTTTGAAATATTCTAAATATTTTATAGGCAATGCAGAACTCCCTAGAATTAACTCTTAGCCTTAAAAACAAGCAGATAAACAGGATTAATTCTGTGCAGATGTTATTCTGGCTTTCGATGAATAAGTACTTCTAATTCCACAGGATTCTATTCACTGCTAGTTAAATAGAATCTTAGCAAGCGACAACATCTGGCTGACCTCTGTAGCGAAGCAAGGTTAGGTATGTTTGGGACTTAAATAAGTCCCTACTATGTTAGACCAGGAAATTTTAAAAAAAATATTGTGGAAGAAAGCAATGGTAAACCACTTCCATTCTGTTGCTAGGATAACAGTAAGTATCCATCCGTATGATCGCCAAGAGTTGTGTTCAACTTAAGCATCTTAATGTGTTTTTTTAAAAAATCTTTTCCTCCTTTCCAAAACAAAAAAAGCACACCATACACTCTGTCAGCTCCTTCCAGCACTACTCTATGCCTGGCCATTGCAGAAGATGCTGCTGCAGCTGTCAATAAAAAGTGCGCCTTTCTGCAAATGGCACTATTGTCTGAGACATTAATTAACTCCAGAGTCAATTCTGCCTCCAGAGATGCAGAGGGAGAACTGGGATGTAGGCCACTAGTGCTTGGTGGGTTAGGTTTCATTCCCACCCCCCCTTCTTAAAATACTATCGTTGTTTGTGTCATCCTCGTTGTTTTACATTTTAGTGCAGGACTGTAGCCATTGGAAATCTCTGAGCTGATTTGAGGAGGAGGATAAGGTTTCCACACACTGGGCTCCAGGAGCACTGCCAGGTCTTGAGATGATGGAGTAGCAGAACTGGGTCAGCAATTGCCTCGGGGTGGAGAGGAATATAAGAAGGTATTGGCAGTGCAGTCCTGCAAAGGGAGAATGTGTGGAAGCAATAGAAAAGGAGCAACAGTTTCAAGCTAGAGATCAAAGAGTGTAGTTTGAGAAAGAGCCAGGCTACAAAATTCCAGGTAATCACTAGATGGTGCTGTTCGCTATCTCTTTACTGCCATCTTGTGGTCATCTAGATTTTTGCACCCCCAAATATGGAAATTGTGACCTGAACCAGAGTGAAGTGGAGAAATACCACCCACAGAGATCTGGTGTACGTCTTATAATTGTGCGCTAAGTCTTAGATGCAGCATTCAGCGCCAAAGAAGCCCGAGGTTGTTTTAAAACAAGCATCTTTCGAGTACTCAGTGCTGAAATACTAGTTGGTGGCATTAGGCGATGGAAAATGTGTGAAGCGGGGAAGAAGACACCCAGACACCTGGGAGTTGTAGCCTGAGTTGATTAGAAACAGTGGTGGCATTCAGCCGGTTCTGACCAGTTCTGGAGAACCGTTAGCGGAAATTTTGAGTAGTTCAGACAACCGGTAAATACCACCTCTGACTGGCCCCACCCCCATCTATTCTCTGCCTCCCGGGTCCCAGCTGATTGGGAGGAAATGGGGATTTTGCAGTAACCTTTCCCTGGAGTGGGGTGGGAATGGAGATTGTACAGTATCCTTCCCCTGCTACACACATCAAGCCATGCCACACCCACAGAACCAGTAATAAAAAAATTTGAATGCCACCACTGATCAGAAGCTTTTGTTCTACCCTGGAAGCAAAATGGGTTATAAAATAAGCACATTTATTTATTATTTATTTATTTCTTCGCACTTCTAGACCGCCCCCTCTCCCAAAAGGGACTCGGGGCGGTGTACAGTCCACACAGCAAATACATCATCCATAGTAAAATTCATTAAATAGATAAACAGATGAATAAGTGAATAAGTATAAATAGAGGAGGTTAAAAGAATTAAGAGAACTGTACGCAAGAATATAAATATAGCTTTAAAACCCCTAAAATCAATTAAATTTAAAACAATACCCTTAAAATACCAGTTAAAAGTATATTTCCAGGAGGTAACAGTTATAACAGTTATAATTATGCCAGGCCAGCTAATCGGAACAGGTGAGTCTTCAATTTTTGTCAGAAGGAGCGGAGGTCCGTGGTGGTTCTAATATCGGGGGGGAGGTCATTCCAGAGGGTTGGGCCCATCACAGAGAAGGCCCTACTCCTTGGCGCCGCCCGCTGGCATTGCCTAGTGGACGGCACCTGGAGAAGCCCCTCCCTGTGAGAGCGAATTGGCCGCAGGGATGTATGTGGGAGGATGCGATCCCACAAGTAACTAGGTCCTATGCCATGGAGCGCTTTAAAGATGGTGATCAGAACCTTGAAACGCACCCGAAAAACCACAGGCAGCCAGTGCAGCTCGCGCAGGAGAGGTGTTACGTGGGAGTATCTGGAACTCCCCATGACAACCCGCGCGGCCGCGTTCTGGACTAGCTGCAGTCTCCGGGCGCGTCCCAAGGGAAGCCCCATGTAGAGAGCATTACAGTAGTTATATGTTTGTGTCACTTTCTAGGTCCAAGAAGCACAATTGTCTGGACAGGCACACACCCACAAAAGTTTTATGTGTTTTACCTGCAGGAAATGAAAAGGCCCAAATGGAACAATTTGCTGAAAGTAGGGTGCCATTGCGCAAGGACAGTCATGGTGATAAAGCTCCCCGGTTTTAGAACGAAAGTGATGGGAAGGAATGGCTGGAAAAGCCATGATTTGGTTTGGGGGACCCTGCGAAAGCCCCATTGCGATCTTAATTGGGATGTTGGGAACAAATAGGATCGATGTGCAGAAAGAAGCAGAGCCACATCTGTACAATTGGAGACGGCAAGGCTAGAACAGTAGCATGCGCTGCATTGAGGTGCATTGGCAAAATTGCTTGGGGACGGACAGGGATATGACAAGGTAAAGAAGCAGGTCACCGTGCAGATGGAGCTTTGGGTGGGCAGCTGCCAAGGCCCTGCAATATTGAAGTTTCACCCCTGGCCCCGGTGGCCACTTTGGCTCAGAGCTGAGAATTTGCTAAAGGCACCTTTTGCTCCCCTCTCTACTGCGCGCAGTATTACCAGTTGCCCTCACAAGATGCCTGGTGGTGAAAGCCACCGAGTGTTTGTCGGCAAAGGAGGCCTGAGAAAAGGGCCATTCCCTGCGGAGGGAAGAGCTTGAGAACTGGATGGTAGGGAGAGGAGAAATTGGAGGTGCCTACTGTGCATGTGGGTGGAGGGCTGCAGCTGGCCTCTACTGTATGCCTGCCACCAGGGCCATATTACTTTCCTGGGTACCAGGCCAGTGACCCTGGAGGCGTGCTAACCTGTGGGGACAGAAGGATTCATAGGGGCACATGAAGTTTCATCCAGGGAGAAGGGAGACGAAGAAACATTCATCCCAACTAACAGTAGTAACAGCAGTAGCAATAGCACTTATGTACTGCTTCATAGTGCTTTACAGCACTCTGAGTGGTTTGCAGAGTCAGCATATTGCCCCCAACAATCTGGGTCCTTCTAACCTGAGAAGGATGGAAGGCTGAGTCAACCTCGAGCCAGTCAGGAACAAACTCCAGGCTGTGGGCAGAGTTTGCCTGCAATATTGCATTCTAACCACTGCACCACCAGGGCTCAAATGAGCTCAGGTTCTCCACTTTTCATGTTATCTTCATAAGAAACTTCAATGGATGGTAGTTATTTCCCCGTAGATTTACCAGCAGTAATGTGCCCGCCCAAGATGCCACTTCCCATCCAATGCCATGCAGAAAGAACCAGCGATTCATTGAACTGAAATGACCATAAAGATCATCTAGTCTAGTCCAACTATCTACTCAGGAGGCTCCATAGAGTGTATCTGACAGATAACTGATTACACTTTGTCATCACGGTGCATTACTATATTTTCTGTAATGATATAGTTCTGCCTTTGTTTCTGGCTTTTTACAACTTTTAAACCCACTGGTGGCTTTAAGAGTAGTGTTCAATCAAATTCAGCCCTGGCATTGAAAACTATGAGGATCCCTGTTTCATCTGAAAAGAGGCAATCCTTTTCTCATAAGGGATTGAGCCACAAATTGCTCTTGTGGTTCTCCTTTGGAGCCCCTACACTCTGAGTGCTAACCAAGCATCTTTACTCTTTCCTTTTTCTATCGTATATCCTGTCTGGCCCCGGGCTGCCCATCTGCTCCTCACTTATTTATTTAAGTGAAGAAACTCTTGTGATAGAATTCTCTTTGATTCAATGTGGTCATAGACAAATTGCCCCCAGTTTCATATTTCCACCCTCTAAGCAATGTTTTTCAACTTCAGCACCGTTAAGACGTATGAACTTCAACTCCCAGAATTCCCCAGCTGGCATGCTGAGGTTGAGAGACAATGATCTACAGCAGGGGGAACACACAGTGTTAACTTACAAGTTTCTAAGAATGCTGAGACATAAGACGAGAATTGAGAATATTTTACAAGCTTTCCTGTCTCTCATACTTCAGAAGTATTGGAGTATAAATCCCAACACCCCTGGCAGATGAGGCTACAATCTTGTAAGCCAAGCTTTCCCAAAGAGATGCCTTCCAGAAGTCTTGGGCTACAAACCAACCAGCACAAATTATGGATAATCAATATTCTTATCTTGCAAAGTCAACAGGAAATTTTTCCCCAAGTCATGCCCAGCGGTAAACAGATCTCTTTTTTTTCCTTCCATGTTCGTCAGAAATAAGTTTGGCATCCTTATCCTAAGCATGTGTTCTGCTTTCTGGTCCTTATGCTGATTTTAAAGGGACTGACTCATTTCTTGTACCATTTTGTTCTGGGTTTTGTAAGGCTTTCAGAAATATTTCTGGTGTTGATATTCTTACAAGGCTATTTGGATATGCTATGATTGATGGTGTATTTCATTCCGCATTTACTTATAGTTTTTGTAAACCGCCTAGAGGATTTGATTAAGGCGAGCATTATAAAAATGTCATGAATGAATCATCACAAAGTAACAGAAGGAAGCAACAAGCCAGTAGAATTAAAGCTGGTTAGCTGTGCGAGGCACACTAAATAAGCCCCAGGAGTTCACGATGAAAAGAGATTGGGGAAGGAAAGAGAGGTGAATGCTGTCTACACCTACCCCCTTTTGTGTCTGGGAGCAATTTGTCATAGAAACTGGATTTTCCCTGCCACTGCCATATACACACTAATACTTCTAGCTCTAACATCATCCTTCTTGATGGGCAATTTCTTAGCCATTAGAAGAATAATGCAACCTGCACTCTGCCATGGCATGTGTACTTTTCTCTTGTTCATTTATGGAAAACTCAGGGCCTTTCTGTCCTCAGATTTCTGGCTGATTCAAGCCAGCTCTGCTAATCACTGTATATTCAAGTTTAAGTGAAGTAGTATGCCACGTCCCTATGGCAACCTTCCCAAGCCACATGCGAGAAGAAGGGTTGGGTTTGCACTGAGAGAGAACGAAAAGATGTGCGTTACTTCCAACCAGGGGAAGTCTAGGTGTAAAGTGGGGAAGGGAGTTACTATTTGCATTGAGACACATCTGCTATTCACACTGTTGAGTGATGGGGGGTCCATTTGCGGACAGAGGGGAAGATTGAGCCAGCTGGCAAGAGAAGGTGGCATGAAACACAGCGACGGAACAGTGGACAAGGTTGGGGGCACCAGAAGAGGCAAGATGAACAGCAAGATTCCCGTCAGGGATGAGAAAGAAGGGCAAGAAACCAGGATGCTAATCCTGATGTAGGCTGCAACTAAAGGAGGTTAGTCTACATGCCTTGCAGAATAAGCAAGTGTGGCAGAGCAAGCAGAAGCACAGGGAGAAGTGGAGAGTGTCATCTTTGTCAGCGAAAGACTCCTGGAAGGAAAAGCGAGCACCAGAGCAAAGAGATTATCACTCCAGCTTGCTCCCTCCTATGCAAGATTTCTGCTGGCAATAGATTCAGATGGAAACTGAACAAGGAGGGATTCAACCTGGAAATAAGGAGAGATTTTCTGACAGTGAGAACAATCGACCAATGGAACAGCTTTGCCTTCAGAAGTTGTGGGAGCTTCATCCCTGGAAGCTTTCAAGAAGAAACTGGACTGCCAACTGTCAGAGATGGTGTAGGGCCTCCTGCTTGGGTGGGGGGGTTGGACTAGATGACCTGCAAGATCCCTTCCAACTCTGTTATTCTCTACCTGGTTCCCTTCCTTCCCATTTAAAAATGGCAGGCCACACCTGCAGCCTCAAATGGGGCTACCACATCTGCTTCTTCATTCTGCTGTGTGTGTAGGATGGCATGGAACCTAAGGCACACTGCTTTCCAACCTTGGCAACTTTTAAGATGGATGGATTTCAACTCCCGGAATTCCCTAACTAGCATGCTAGCTGGGGAATTCTGGGAGTTGAAATCCACCCATCTTAAAAGTTGCCAAGGTTGAGGAACACTGGCAAAAAGGGAACAGTTCTTGCCTCCCTGAAGGTGCCCCTTTCAAGGAGCCTCTCTCTGCTCTTGATAAATCTGTTTTGAGGTCTCTGTCGGGCTCCAGCACTGGAACAAGGAGAAGGCAGGATTCTCAGGTTTAAGGGAGTTTTTGGGGAGGAATCTGAGCAAATAAACCAAGGAACTTCTTTGAGGTCACAATCCTTGGAGGATATTCTCATTGTGCAGAAAACTAATGGACAGAGGAAGTGTATCACTGATTATGAGGCCTGTGCAAATCAGTCTGAGGTATTCAGCCAGTTCTCTCCGGTAGTCGTGGCTGCAGGAGGCTCTGCCCACCCACCCCGAACGTAATGTGTGAGCATGTGCAGAAGGCGATGCGCATGAGCAGATGCGGTACATTGCGAACCGGTAGAGAAGGTAAGTAAATCCCACCACTGCTGACACGCAACATCCATTTGATTTTGTTTGCTGAATCGACCTGATTTGAAAAATCAATTTGCTTCATTCTGAACATCCGAATCATGTTAAATCAAATCATTCAGTGGGATCTATTTGATTTGAATTGATTCATAGACGACAACAAAAAACCTGCTTGTTCACCCACACAACTATTGTCCACATCAGACTGAATGCACCCTCAGGCTACCTCCTGAGATGAGTCAGAGGGAGAGTCTCCTCCATCTTTAAGTATCTAGAATTGCCCAGCTGGCATAAAATTGACTGGCTCCGAGCTGGCTATCCACAGCTGAAGGAAGTAGGGGGTGTGACAAGATGTCCAGGAAGACCTAAATAGAACTGTATTTGAAGCTTCATCCTTCTTCTTGGTCCAGATAGATATGCACTAATTAAATTAAACAGAGGGATAGAATCAAGATCACGTGAAGTGTTAATACCACTCTATAATGCCTTGGTAAGGCCACACTTGGAATATTGCATTCATTTCTGGTCGCCACGATGTAGAAAAGATGTGGAGACTCTAGAAAGAGTGCAGAGAAGAGCAACAAAGATGATTAGGGGACTGGAGACTAAAACATATGAAGAACGGTTGCAGGAACTGGGTATGTTTAGCTTAAGAGAAAGAAGGACTAGGGGACATGATTGCAGTGTTCCAATATCTCAGGGGTTGCCACAAAGAAGAGGGAGTCAAGCTATTCTCCAAGGCACCTGTGGACAGAACAAGAAGCAATGGGTGGAAACTAATCAAGTAGAGAAGCAACTTAGAACTGAGGAGAAATTTCCTGACAATTAGAACCATTAATCAGTGGAACAGCTTGCCTCCAGAAGTTGTGAATGCCCCAACACTGGAAGTCTTTAAGAAGATGTTGGATAGCCATTTGTCTGAAACGGTATAGGGTTTCCTGCCTAGGCAGGGGGTTAGACTAGAAGACCTCCAAGCTCCCTTCCAACTCTGCTATTGTATTTGTATTTGTAAACCCCGTAGTAAACTATAGCCAAATCTTAGGAAATATTCAGTAAGATTTTCTTCTGCAGAAACACAGTCCTGCCGCAGAGGTGATCAGTTGTAGGCACACACAGAGCATGTGAATTTCCCGTAAGACATTCAGAGAAAAAAGGGTACCATCATCTGCACAACTAATGGGGTCACCTGGAGGAGGCAAGATCCACTCCCCAAGTTTCAAAATTAGAAAAGGCTTTTGAACCCCAAGCCGTCAGCTCTGTAATGAGAAGGAGGGGTTAGGCATTAGGGCCCCTCCAGCAAAATAATGCCAGTCGGTTCCATGCCTCTGAGTTTTAAGGGCAAAATTTCCAAGGCTAAATTTTGGCTAAAGGCTAAAATTATGCAGAAGATGATGGAAGAATTCTGAGATATACCTTTGCTCTTAAGCGGAGATTAATTTGAATTGGGAATGAGACACGAGCAGGGGCTCATTTACTTGTTTACTTGCAAAATTTATAAACTGCTTCAATCCTGAAGGATTCTAAATAGGATAGAAATACAAAGCTGCCTAGTCAATGCAAACAGTAACACAATTACACTTAAGGAATGACATTCCATTGTACTGAAAATTGCATATCTTATGCCAGCACCTCCACCTCAATCAAGTTCCAAAACAGCCACGTTTTTACAAGGCCCTTAGAGTGGGGAGGGAGGATCTTTGCCTTGAGGAACAAGCTATCTCAAGGAAAGGAGCTTGGCCAGATAATGGCCTATCTCAGGCCCTATTGTATCTTTCAGTGGGTAGGATCTTTAAATATGTTTTCCATCCATTTGACTGGGTAGGTAGAGTCTATATGGGATGCCTAGACTTTGAGACATATAGGATTTATAACCAGAATCCTCTGATCATTAGGCCACTGGGGGCTCCTTCTTCTTTTGTCCTCCCCTCCCCTAGGCAGCATCTCTTTCTCTTCTCCCCCAAGGGCATTTACACATACACATTATAACATCTGTATAGCAGCCGGAACACCAACTACATCTTCTCAAAATCCAAATGCGACACATCTTCCACCCAGAAGTGTGTGCAGCACTATTCACAAGGGCAAGGGTCGGCAACCTTAAACACTCAAAGAACCATTTGGACCCATTTCCCACAGAAAAAAAAACAACAACACCGGGAGCCACAAAATCCTTCCCGTGCCTTACTATTTCCTTGGCGCCCACAAAACTAGCATATGTATTTGAATTAAAGGTTCCGTTATCTTCTGAAACTTTTCTTGTCTTGGATGTATCCGTGCTTGGCTCCTGGGAGTCGAAAAGCTCAATAAATCACGTGCTGGCAGGTGTCGCACGCTGGCGGTTGTGACACATATTTTGGGTGACAGGGAGCCACAGCAGAGGGATGAAAGAGCCACATGCAGCTCCAAAGCTGTGGGTTGCTGACCCCTGCACAAGGGGATCAAGAAAGTCAAGATGGGCCATATCTGTGCAATCAAAGCCCTTCCCTTTTTTACCATTCAAGTACCCCTGAGCATATGGACACTCTCTCCCCCCTTCCTCTCTCCCCCTCTTTCTCTCTCCCCCTCTTTCTCTCCATCCATCCATCCATCCATCCATCCACCCACCCACCCACCCACCCACCCACCCACCCACCCACCCACCCACCCACCCACCCATCCATCCATCCATCCATCCATCTATCTATCTATCTATCTATCTATCTATCTATCTATCTATCTATCTAATCTCCAAGATTCTTTCCTCCCCATCTCTTGCAAGATCTGTCTTGCATTCTGTCTGAAGTTACTGATTCGGCTGTTTCAGATTCAGTATTAAGTACAGCAAATCACCATCTCCTTTAAGAAATAGATGTCTTGGGGGGAAAGATTCCTAGCTTGTAACTATGAATCTATCAGCTGCCTTTGCTGGCCTGCTCAGTCTTTCATAAGTCCCTGCTAAGGACATGATGTGGCAGCAGGATAAAAGATGAAATAGGAGGGTGATAAATGGGATTTGCAAAAATCCCAGCAAGTATGATGGGGGATAGTTGCTTTCATGAATCACTGGAGAGCAATGACTGCATTTTTTTCCCATTGGAAACATTACAGGAAGAGGATAGTTTTGGGCCTCATTGTGAGCTCTTATTCCATGGTCTGTGCTGATGATTCCACCCACTGTCCCATATTCCCTGTGGCAGTGAGATCCAAAAATTAATACGTTCCTTGGATGACCTTGAATTTTAGCACTGAGTAAAATTGGGGTTTTCCCCCTCTTCAAGTGATTCCTGAACCCAATCTTTGAACCTATTTTGTTTTATTCATTCCTCATATCCAAATGGGATACAACAGAGTGTTCAGCTGTTTTTGATGCTTCTTTTTCTCCCCTCAGGATCAGTCATAATTTTTTCTCCTTACATTTTGATGTGAAAACCTATATAATCACTGAAACCTTTCTCTGGCTTTTTCAAACACAGGAGGCCTTGCCCGACCATACCTCTGTCTTTCAATTGCCACTTGGTCATGCTGACTGCACAGTTCCTTCTCTTTGGCTATGCTCTGGGCATGCATATCTGTGCGTCTGGCTTATGTCTATAGATTGCATTCTGAGTTTTTAATAATTTATTCAGTATTTGTTAGATGTCTATCATAAGGATGTTTGAAAGTATGCCATAGTCCCAGAAGTTTCTCAACTGTTACATGAGTTTGTGGGAGGTAGGAAAGGAATAATTTCCCCTGTCATATTCTCCTTTTTTTGAAGACATCCAATCCAATACATTTCACCTCCAGAACCAGGCCGGTTTAACTGATTTTGTTATATCCACTGTAACATCTATAATCAAAATTGTGTCACATTATAAAAATGGTCCTTAAAACACCTATATGAGTTTCCATGGTTCTAAATTCCACTGGGTTTGAAAAATGTTCTTGAAAAGTCTGACTTACAGCACATATAATGGTGCAGCCAGATGTTCACCGATGGCGAGAAAGAATTCAATTTGGAAAATGTCAGTGATAGGAGTGAGAAAAATGAAAGCCCATAGGATTTTTCAAGGGTGGAATTCCTCAGCAAACTAAGGAGGTAAAACATCTCCAATCCTTCTTAAGAATCCCAAATTCATTTATGCCAGCTCATAAAATAGTGTGCTGTCTTTCAGGTTCTTCGGAAATCTTGACCAGGCAAGGTAGTAAACTAGATTCTGGATGTGGGGGAGGGGAAAGGCTGATCCAGATGCCACGAATTCTGCATTTAATATACAAAAGAGTTTGGTTGTGGTTTACCTTGGCTTTCCCCAAGGAATTCAAATCCTGTAACAAGAATTCTGATTTGGACACCTTCTGATCATTGTGCCTGGATATATATATATATATATATATTTTCTTGCCTTCCCTGCTGGTAAAGCCAAACATCATAGGTACGGGCTCTTCAACCTGTACCACTTCAACCCGATATCCCTTTTTTACTAAATATGTAAAGAGAAAAGAAAACAAGTCCGTTGGAGACTTGCATCCCTGAGTGATGAGTGTACATTAAACAATTGCCTGGGAACCTGAAGTCTGAAACTGATATCCTAAGCGTATTTCCTAGGGACTCCATGAACTCAGAGGGGCTTAGCCCAAAGTAAACAGGCTTCCAGTTGTACAATATGTCTCCTCCGCCTGTGGATTATTCCCAACTCCTTGCGGAACTGCGGCAGCTGCTGCTGCGGAGAGTCATAATTAAAGGCTGCCATTAATCCCAGCTCCAGGCAGGAGACAGTGGTTGTTCTTTTCGGCACAGGAAAGTGGGTAGCTCAGGCACGGGGACGGTGTGTGTGTGTGCATAACAACCTGGCTTTTGCTTACGGAGCAACAAGTGCTTGCTTTTCCTCGGTTGCAATGCTCTTGCTGCAGTTGGAGACGTGGAAATGCGCTGCCTATTGTGGCAAGGCTCCACCGTTGTCTGTATGCAGCAGACAGAGATAGCACTAGGGAGCCCCTGAGCCACCCATGCCGAGAACGTCTGGATCAAAGGGTATTTTGTGTCCCTCCTGGGCAAGAGTGTGACTTGCTTTCCCAACTTCCTGTGGCATCAGCCTGCTCTGTTTTTGCGTTTGTTAACCCCTGGCATATCCAATGACAATTGGACTGCCGTTTCAGCCAATTTTAGAGACCACCAAGAGCTACTAGTTCGTGAGGCAGAAAAGGGTTGAAATTAAGGAAGGAATTGAATAACTATCTCAACTACTGCTATCAAAATTACCGAAGGGGTTTTATTTTGGGGGTTAAGAAAGTCTGGGGACTATTATTTAATTTATAAATTTCTTCCCAAACAGCATGGAGAGAATTGGAGATTAAAATAACTGAATATGGGCCAAAGCAAATCTGACAGATTAGTGCATCTGGGCTTGGAGTATTTAACTCTTAAATATCTGGGCTCTTGAATCCTCGCATATTCCCTCTCTATATATTTTGAACAGTCTCCTTATTAAGTTATTGCTTAATAATGTTTCATCTTTATGAAATGAAACTTCCCATTGGTCCAGGAAAGGATAATGCTTTTATATAGATCCTCAGATCATACAATCATCGTATGCGATTGTATATATATTTTATATAGCAAGGAAAGAAATGTTACATTAGGGCTGTTTTTCTGATAGATTTCTAAGGCAGCAGTAGAGTGGGTAACATCAGCACCTCCATGCTGGGAATACTTGGTTGAATCTGCTCGGCCTTTTAAAAAAGAATTGACCAAAAGTCATGCATTCCTTCATAAAGGAGGGTCCCCCCCCCCTCGAAACCTGAAGTATTTAAAGTGAAGAAGAAGGGCAAGGAAATTGCACTGAGCAATTTATCCATCCTTATACAGGGAACGGGGAAGGGGAATTGAGATGAAAAAAATATAGAAAATAAAATCCCCAAGCCTTCAATTTGTTGCAGACAAACAAACAAAGTAGTACACAGAGTGAAAAGATTGTTTCATTTTTCTAAAATATTCATTGATTTGATTTATTAATCCAAATATATAATTAATTATTTTCACTGTGACCTAGATAGATATAAGGCACATTAAACAAAGCCAGTAAAATATATATACAAGTTCAGCACCAAATGCAGCATAGGCAGACATATGCAGCAGACAGCAATTTCAAAAACATTTAAGTTTCACATAACTGAAACTACCTAAAAATACAAATTGGGTAGCAAGGGGCCTATACGAATAAAGAATAAATACAAAATAAAAAGCCAAGGCAAAACAAGAAATTCTGAATTCAGTCTCCAGGAAACAGGCAGGATAAAATGGGGAAAGGCAGTCTTTCAGCCCCCGTAGTTTAGTAGTCTAGTATTGCACTGGTTCCTATTGATCAAAAAGGTGACTTTGGGTGGAGGTGCCTTTGAGTCAACATTGATTCCCTGCAATTGCCTGGACAAGTTCTTGCTGTTTTTTTGGCAAGATTTGGGGAAATAGTTTGCCCTTGCTTCTTTCTTACGGCTGAGAGAGAGGGGGAGGGAGGGAGGGAGGGGGAGAGGGGGGAGGGAGGCAGGAGAGAGAAGGAGGGAAGGAGGGGGGGGGAGAGGGAGGGAAGGAGGGAAGGAGAGAAAGGGGGGGAGAGGGAGGGAGAGAGGCGAGAGAAGGAGGGAAGGAGAGAAAGGGGAGAGGGAGGGAGGGAGGGAGAGAGAGAGAAAGAATGGCCTAAGTCACCCAGCTAGTGTTGTGCCTGGGGCAAATTGCCTATCAGCTCTTTGATGTCAGTCTGTATAATTCATCATTTCATTTTGCTACATCCTGGAACAGACTTTAAGTCAACCTGAAAAAAAGAACCACAGCAATATCAGTGTTTCTGTTTCTGAGAAGGGGAATCTTTGCATGTAAGAGCCAGCTTTTGGTATCTCCCCAGAGCATGGCTCCTCCCTGAGTTTGCCCATGCCAACTGCCTCTCCTGCCCCATACAAGCAGGCTGCTTAAGTGTCCACCACGAGGAGAAGTTGCCACGTTGCAGAGCATTGTTCAAAGGCTCCCATTAAGAAGACTGCGGTCATGTGCAAAATTGCAGTATTTGTTTGTGGCAAAGGAAACAACCTGTTTCTTACAAACAGGAAACCACTCCAAGCAAGGAGAAAAATGTTTTGTGATTGCCTTTGTCACAAAGAGCTGGCTGATCGGAGCAGCGAACACAATTTTCTGGCACCCAGTATACAAAGAGTTTGTAACAAAGAGAGGTGATCCAGCTGTCTGAGGCCAATCTTAATCCCTTGGTACAGTCATCACCACCAATTATTTTTATTCAAAGCTTGATAACAAGGCTGCAAAACCAAACAAGAAGAATTAAGCAAGAATGGAAGCTTTTTCCACACACCCAAGCCATAGAAATTTAGTAATAGCAACACGAGGACAGCAGATACAGTCTTCATATAAATAAAGCATGTGCTTTGTCACTGCACTACATCTCTTATATGGGTTACAAACATTTAGCAAATATGCAGAATGCAAGATGCCAATTAAATGGTCAAGTTGCTATCCAAAACAGGTCTATCTGGAGATAGTATACATCGTCAAATCAAGTCTTAGTTACTTTGAAAAAACAGATAGATAAAAATGGAAAATGGAAGATCAATTCTAAAAACTATGTCTTAGTTTATTTTTCATAGCATGCCCCAACTCTGTCAAATTGTAAGCACTTACCATTTCAGTCGATAGAAAAGAAAGTGTACTATTTACTCATTTTGTATCAAAAATCTACATGTTCCTTGGAGATAACTTTATGGTCAATCAGCTCTTAGATTTCTAACAATGGCAGACGCCTCCATAATGCTAATCAAACATGCATCTTTGTAAATTACTCTCCTCTACTTGTAGAATATTCACAGAAAGGAGCCTTATAGATTTTCTCTGTCTTGCATTATTCCTTTCAGTCCCATTGTTTCTTTATTTCCAGGAGGGACATTCAGCATCCATTTTCCTTTAAGTGAATTTTAGGCTGATCAGTTAATTCTGCGTATTGGCCCCATAAAATAAGACAGAAAAGCTGCCTTTTTATCCATCTTAAAAGGATATAAATTATGCTATGTGCAAAGATGATAACATAACATTGCTATTAACAACTCTGAAATACTATACTCTTGGGCAGAAGGGAGTATAGTCATTTTCTGATAAACATTTCTTAACCAAATGGGAGAAAAAACAACTAGTGGAGGGGAACATGTTTTGAACAAAAAACAATGTGATTTTGTGACTGGTTTTCATGAGATCTTATATTTCATTATAGCGGCATGTAGTTTAATCCAAGAAAAATAAACTGGAAAATCAAAATTATTCTGTAAGAATACAGTATAAAAACTATAGATAGGTTAGGAGTAGCTACCCAACCAAGAACAAAGAATAAAGTTAGAATAAAATACCGAGAAGAAGAGAACAAGAGTCATAGCTATAGGGTAGAGTGAATACAACAGAATAGAAAGAATTTAGGAAGTGGAATAAAGGAATAAAAGAAAAAGGAGGTTTGAATAAAAAAGTCCATACCTATGTGGGCTAGATAAGAGAGAGATAAAACTTAAATCGAAAAATTAAACTGGATCAATACAGACAAAGAGTAAGAAAACCCTGCCTTGGAAATATAAAGATAAGCAGAGTGTAGAAATGAAAGATTGATGTAAGGCATAGAATAATACAAGAACATTTAGAGTCGGTATGCAGCAATAAACTCTAAGATTGAAGATAGGTCAGTTAAGCCAGATGTAAGTATATAGAAACAGGTTATAAGAAATAGGGCATGTTCACAGAATGAGATAGACTACTATGTTCAGTCAAGAAACAAAAGTCATTTTGTTTTGCAACTTGATAATAAATGTCCTTTTCCTGTATCTGGAATTGTAGTATCCATGAACCTATGGCCCTCAGTTTTTACTCCCCCCACCCCTTTCACTTATATCTATGGAGTTGTTGGTCCCTCAATAAGAATAGCTTTTAAATGAAAGGAATGGACCATATAATGATTGTGTAATAGGGAAGTCCATCAACCAGAATTGTCCAGTTTAGAAAAGCAAACAGCAGGCCAGCTGAAGTGGTGCTGACAGTAGCTCTCCGCATTGCACAACAACAATTCTGAAAAAAGCCCGCTGATGCTTCTCCAAGGACAGTCTTGAGTGACACTTCTATGCTCTCTCCTGCTTGCAAAGGAACCAAGTGGACTTCTTTTCAACGCAGAGAGTTCATGATTCCATAGAGGTTTCTCCTGACATTTGCTAATCTGTCTGAAGCACTCAAGCTCTCACAGCTCATGACTCT
Organism: Natrix helvetica; assembly: GCF_964273705.1. Taxonomy (NCBI): domain Eukaryota; kingdom Metazoa; phylum Chordata; class Lepidosauria; order Squamata; family Natricidae; genus Natrix; species Natrix helvetica. Next base: position 292,332,180 of record NC_138548.1, read on the forward strand.
GCCTTGCCTTGCCTTCTTCCTTGGAGTATTTAGAATCCTCTAATGCTCTTGGCATCCCTACCCCCCCCCCCCATCTAACTTTGTATGAGATAAGAGAGCAGGCACAAATTCAGTCATTTCCCTTCAAGCAATTCTTTGTCCCCAAGTGTTCTCCAACAGTGACTACACTGATGCTGGTTTGCCATGCTGGGGAATAGCCTTTGTGTACATGTAGAAGAGGGGCCAAAATTCATATTACTTCCTTGTTTCCAGGACTTGGCCCAACACGGCCAGGTTTCCCTAAAACTAGCTTTAGTTCTGGTCTCCTTAAGAAATCAAGTTCATTTTCAATGTCTTTAAAAGAAGCTACGACCGTAATTGAGCCCAAAATTTAGGTTGCTAAATGAGAATTTGTTAAGTGAGTTTTGCCCCATTTTATAATTTTTCTTGCCACGTTTGTTAAGCGAGTCACTGCAGTTTTCAAATTAGTAACCTGGTTGTTAAGTGAATCTGGCTTCCCCGTTGACTTTGCTTGTCAGAAGGTCGCAAAAGGGGATCACACGACCCCGGGACACTGCAACCGTCATAAATATGAACCAGTTGCCAAGCATCTGAATTTGGATCCCATGACCCTGAGGATGCTGCAACAGTCATAAGTGTGAAAAATGGTCATAAGTCACTTTTCTCAGCACCGTTGTAACTTCCAACGGTCACTAAGCAAACTGTTGTAAGTCAAGGACTATCTGTATATTTAAATCCTTCCCATTAAATTCTGCTTGGGCAATACAAATAGCTGATAGTCCATCAGCAATATCAGAAGCAGCGTGATATTGATTCTAATCATTTGTCCACACAGCTCATGGCTGAAATTTTTCTCATTCTATCTAGAGTCATCAGGATGCTGGGACATGGGATCCCCAGTGGAATGTAGCAAATGGCATCCAGATGAGAGGCTCATTAGGGTTTCTACTAAAAGCCTTTCTAGTTTTATTTTCTCAGACATTTCAAAACATTGCAATATTTTAAAACCAAATAACGTGATGCTGTTTGAGTGTCTTGTTCTGTCCATTTTATTCCCAGTAGTTTGTGGATTTGTATCTGTGTTACATTTCCCTGTTTTGATTTTATGTTTTGTTTTATAATAATAATAATTTTGGTTGAATCATCTGACTGATTTACACCTACTCGTTGCCAAGTAGTTTAACAACATGCTAGAAGGAGGTGAGTGTTAACATCTGGCAAAACCTACCTGCTAATAAAAGATCCAGCAAAAAGGGCAGCACCAGGCAACGGCAACATTCAAATTGCTAACTGGTGTGGTAGTTGATGTCTTCCAACAACATCTAGTTGAAAACAAGCTCTTTCCATCTGAGCTGAAAGGAAACTGCCCAAACAGCAGAGGAATAAAAGATCAACCTTTAACTAACAGAATGATTCTGGAAAATTGCAAGAGAAGGAAGGCCAACTTGTGTGTAGCATGGATTGATTACAAGAAGGCATTTGACTCCCTGCCACATGATTGTGAAACAGGTAACTAGAAATAACAGGACTCAGTAGAAACATCAGAAGCTTTGCGCAAAGATTGATGGCACAAGGGAAGACACAGTTGCTGGCCATTGGTGTTAGACTGGGAGAGGTTAGTATCAAGAGAGGAAACTGTCAAGGAAACTCATTGCCACTGCTACTACTTGTCATTGCACCGATTCCTCTGTCACCAATACTGAACAAGTCAAGCCATGGCTATCAAACATCAAAAACATCTGCCAGGCTATCCCACCTTCTTTACATGGACAATCTGAAGCTGTATGGGAAAACACAATCTGAAATAGAATTGCTGCCATATATACATAGAGCCATGCCATTACAATGGAGTTTGGCCTGGACAAATGTGCCACTCTTACCATGAAACAGGGAAAAATAATGAAAACTTAAGAAATCAAGATGCCCTATGAATATACGACCAAAGTCTGGATGATGACAATCACTACAAATATCTCGGCATCATTCAAGCTGATAACCTCAAGCGCTCTAAAGTCAAGAAAAAGGCTAGAAGTGAATACATCAAGAGAGTGAAGAAGATCTTAAAGTCCAAACTCAGTGGATGAATTACTGTTAAGGCAACCAACACCCGGACAATTCCAGTCATTAGATACACAGCTAAAATAGTTGACTAGACTCAAGCAGAGCTAACATCCCTGGATAGTAAGATCAGAAAAATCATGACAATGAATCATACCCTTCATCCTTGCAGCATAAAGACTCTACTTACCAAGGAAAATAGGTGGGTGAGGAATGTTGCAAGGTTTGAAGAAGAAAAAGGGCATTGGAAGAATATCTGAAGGAGACTAAAGAAGATGCATAAAGCTAATATGCCAGGAAGGCTTACTAAGTCCTGGAGAGATCAGATTGTCCTACAAGAAAGACCAGATGAAGAGCAGAAAAGCAATATGGGAAGGCAAAGCATTACGTGGCCAGTACATTGAAAAATAGCAGACAAAGTAGATAATAACCAAGACCTGGCAATGGCTGAGACCAGGAAAATTAAGGAAAGAGACAGAGGGGCTAATTCTGGCTGCACAACACCAAGCCTTAAGAACAACTCTCTCTCTCTCTCTCTCTCTCTCTCTCTCTCTCTCTCTCACTCTCACTCTCACTCTCACTCTCACTCTCACTCTCACTCTCTCATCTATCTATCTATCTATCTATCTATCTATCTATCTATCATCTATCTATCTATCATCTATCTATCTATCTATCTATCTATCTATCTATCTATCTATCTATCTATCTATGTATCTTCTCTGCAAAGAAGCCAACGAAACAATGGACCATCTACTTAATTTTTGCAACAAGATTGCAAAAATCTTGTTGCAAAAACTACAAAGTAGTTGTTGTGCCATTGTTTATAGGAAGATTTGCAAAAAAAAAATCTGCATTGGAAAATTTGTAAGAAATACCATTTGCCTGAAAGCAAGAACTGGTGGGATCATAACATAGAGAAAGTGATAGAAATGCAGAAGCTAAAGTACTCTAGGCCTTTAGATTTAAACTGACAGGGACCTGCTACATAACACCCCAGATTTAACAAGTGTCACTAAGAAATACAAAAAAGTCTGGATAATGGATGTGGCATTATCTGGAGATTGCAGAATAGAAGAGAAAGAACTGGAGAAAATAACAAAACACAAAGATCTGCAAATATAAATAGAAGGACTGTGGCAAAAGAAAGCAAAGGTAGTACCAACAGTAATAGGTGCCTTTGGTGCAAAATCCCAAAACAACTGTAGCACCATTTGAACAACATTGGCATTGACAAATTCACCATCAGTCAATTGCAAAAGGCAGCTTTATTCAGAACAGCTTACATCCTGCAATGATGTTTAACACATCCATATCTGCCTATTCCAGATCCTTGGGAAGGACTTTATAGGTGGGGAGGGGAGGAAACAAATTCAGTCTGAATATCTGGCTGATTGTGTGAAGAACCAAAATAATAACAATTATATCTTATATTATATATTATTGTTCCTTGCCTAGAGAAGCTTATTTTAGGGAAGCATAAAAATGCAATGAATGACTGAACAAATGGTTTCTGAATCGAAGGCAAGCCCATCTCCCAAAAGGATAAATTCTGTAGGAGAACTTCCTTAAGAGATCCAAGAGCTCTGAGGATGGTGTATCAAAGAAAAGAAGGCATTCTTTGAAGTAGTGAAGCAACAGAATATATAAGATTATACAAATCAAGAATAGAATATTGAACTTGGCAATGCACTGATATTCAATACAGGTATTTCAAACTCAATACAATGTCTTCTCCCTGATGGATACTCATTTTTAGAGGTTGTATACCCTGTTATCTATCATGCAGTTGAGTTAGTGAATATGACAAACTCCATAGAGTCTGGGGGCAAGATCATGTTGTTTTTATTTGTTTGTTTATTTGTTTGTTTGTTTAACTAATTTACATAGTCACCCCATCTCATAAAACAAAAATATGTCACAAAGCATGATACTTGGGGTGGTATACAATAAAAATGTATTTTCATAGTGTTTATTCTTATTATAGACTTCTCGCTATATTGTTTTATTCTTTTTAACTATCCAGAATCACCTTGTGGTAAGATGGGTGACAAACAAATTTAATAAATAAATAAACTATAAAATAAAGCTAAAACGAGAAGAAGGAGTTGAAGGGGTGTTAACAACAACAACAGAGTCACCTCACTACACCAGTCTCTGGGATCCCCAGGCCTGCCAATCTAACCAAGTCTTCAGGGACTTTCAGAAGTGATGGAGCCAGCCTCACCTTGGAGGGGATGATATTCTGCAAAGTGGCACCACAGCAGAAAAGGCCTATTGCCTAGGTAGGATGTGCCAAATGAAGCTCCCTAGATTACAGAACCTGAAACAGGTCCTCTCTGCTGGATCTGGAGGGATGGGAAGATTTCACTGGGGAGAGATGGCTCCTCAGATAATCTCATCTCATGCCAGGTAGGGCTTTAAAGATCAACACCAGGACCTTCAATTGGACCCAGAAATAAATGGAGAACCAGTGCAGCTTGCAAAGCAGGGATATAATGTATGTTCTACCAGAAACACATATAATTGTTTGCACCACTGCATTTTGCACAGTTGAAGTTTCCAGAAGTTCTTCAAGAGCAGCCCCATGTAGAACACATTACAGTAGTTCAACTGAAAGATGACCAGGGCCTAAATGACAATGAGCAGTGCTTCTCAATCTAGCAACAAGTGCTACTGGGGCGTAATACAAAGTTGTGCAAAGGCCACAACTGCTATTTGCTCATCAAGCAAGAGCTGTGAGTCAAGGAGGACTCCAAGATTGTGCACTGGATCTGTTTGGGGCAGCACAAAGCAACAATGTTGGCATAGTCCCAGAACTGGAGGACGGCAAAACCCAAAGCCACTCAGTCTTGCCAGGGTTTAGTTGAAGCCTAATGTCGCCCATCTAGTTCCTTACAGCCTGTAGAAACTGGGATAACACACTTACAGTAATTTTCCAGGAGCAGAGATGTATAATTGTGTATCATCAGTGTATTGATGATACCTCACCTCATGGTGATGGATGAGCTCACCCAGCGATCTTAGGTAGATGGTGAATAGGAGAAGAAAGAGCACCAAACCTTGTGGCATACCACACAATGTGGGCTTACCAACCTGATCCTAAAATAATGTTGGGCTACTTACATTTACAGTTCCCAATTTCTCCTGCCTTTTCTTATTTATCTTCATCACTTGTCCTCCTTTTTTCTCTGTGGTTCTTCTCCTCATCACATACTGTGGCTCGCTAAACCTTATTTCCTATGTATCACTTTATCTCTGCTTCCTTTATCTCTTGGCCCCCATAGCATATAATCCTCCCCACATCGGAGGCTAATATTGCCCGATGAGATGCCTTCCAGATGTGTGGAGCTACAATTTTCAACAGAAGGGCTTTTCTTGACCCCGGAGTGACGGGAATTGTAGTTCAACTCATTAAGGGTATGAGACTAGTCTAGAAAAGGCTGCTTAAGATATTCAGCCAGCACTCCCTTTGTCTCACTTTAAGAAATTATTTAAAACACAATGATTTCTCTTCCTGCATGCTTTTCATGATGTTCTATTTGTATGGGCTTAAATATTCTATGCTTATTGTTAAGTTAATTACTCGGGAATTTTAAGCGCTTGCTTCCATTTTATCTCATCAAAAAGGACAAAATAGTTTCTCTCCCTCCCCTTGCCCCGACTTCACATTTCCTCTGTTTTCCTTGCACACGTCTTCAGTTGTGAACTTGCGGTCAAGGTTCTGCACATTTTATTCATGAACAGTGCCAGTGTATTTTAAGCATTTTATAAATAATAAATGATGGTGATGATGCCATAGAAGCCCTCAATGAACTTTAATACAAATGATGTATTTTTTATTGATAAGGTTATGGGAGATGGACACACACCCTTCTCCCAGAAATAGAAATCCCCAATGCACAGATAGATTGTAGGGCTTAAACATGGACAGAAGAGCTACATTTTAATTTTAAAATTTAAAAAAATCAATCTTTATATTTGGGATAGGAATTGTTTTAATTTGTTTTAGGACTGTTGGCTGCCCGGAGTCATTGGTTGAAATGGGCAGCCATTCAAATAGAATAAACAAACTAATTGTGCCTAAAAGGTACAAACCTTTAAGTTTGAGATGGAAATGAAGTTTTATGTGTCTCACAAACAACAAAGCCACTATGCCAGAGTAGTTGTGCCTAAATCTCTTGCATGCTCCAACCCAGTGGTTGCAAGAAAAGAAGTGGCTGCAGCATAGCTGAGGATCTTGCATGGCAGGAGTTCGCTGAGCTTGGCTTGGGGATTACAAACATTTCACTACCCTATTAGGCAAAGCAACCATACTGAAGTTAACCTAAAATGTGATAGGCTTGTCTGAAACTCAATGTTTCATGTGAGAACAGCCACCATGTAACAGAATAACAGAAGAATACTAAGGTATACTAGTCCAACCCTCTACCATTTTAGACAAATGGTTGTCCAATCTTTTGTTTAAAATCTCCAGTGTTGGGGCACCCACAACATTTGGGGGCAAGTCGTTTCACCGATTAATTGTTCTAACTGCCAGAAATTTTATCCTTATTTCTCGATTGGTTCTCTCCTTGATTATGTTGAAAGAAACGTCCTTCTGGGTTCGGCTCCAAGTGGGGGAAAAGACACTGGAGACATGGAGGCTGCTTGGAAAGATGGTTTTAATGGTGGACAGGACCACATGGCTTGAGTCCTGAACAGAAAAGGTGATCGCATGCTTCAATGTTGGATGAAGAAGAAGAGAGCCGAAGAGAGTGAGAGCGAGGAAGGGGCTTGCTGGGCTTTTTATAATCTGTTCAGCCCCACCAGGGGTGGGTTCCTGCCAGTTCTAACCTCTTCTATAGAAGAGGTTCCACAAATCTACAGTGCCGTTTAGAATCGATTCCAGCTCCTTCCCCCCCGTCCGCACATCATCAAGATGAAGAGCGAGAGGAGGAATTCTGGGAGTTGAAGTCCACAAGTCTTAAAGCTATCAAGTTTGAACACCCCTGGGTTTTTTTTTCTAAAGGGTTAGGGGTGCAAGGGTCTTGTAACTTGACAGCTTTAAGGCTTGCATGCTTCAAATGCCAGAATTTCTGAGCCAACATTTTGGTTGCTAAGCAAGAGCGTTGTTAAGTGAGTTTCACCACATTTTACAAGTTGGGCCACCCCCACCCAGTCACGTGACTGCCAAGCCACTTCCACTCAGTCACATGGCTGGCAAGCCACTCCCACAAAGCAGGCCACACCTACAGAAGAGGTTCTAAAAAATTTTGAAACCCACCACTGAGCCCCACCTCCCTGTTTCCTGTTCCTGTGTAAGAAATGTATTCTGATTGGTAGTCAAGACTCCCATGGGGCCATGCAGGGCAACTCTCTAGGCTGTGTTTTAAATCCAGGTTTGGTTGAGTTCTCAGAGGCCATGTGGTGAGTGGGTTGCCTTAATCCCATCACCCTGGAGCTGAAGGGTTGAACTCTTAATTATGTAAAGGGACTGGCTTGGGCATCTTAATGGCCCATTGACAAAGCAGGTGGGCAGGAAGCTGCAGGGAGCTACTTTGTCTTTAAAACATGTTTCTCCCTTTTCACATCCAGGGAAATATAATATTCTGCCTTTTCAATATTTCCTAGGATATTTCATTTTTCTAGGAGAGGGATGGGTTTTAACTTCCCTCAATTAGTTTCCACCTATTGTTTCTTGTCCTATCTTTAGCTACCAGAATAGGTTGACCGAGGGGTGAAATTCAGCAGGTTCTTATAGGTTCTGGAGAACCAGTAGCAGAAATTTTGAGTAGTTCGGAGAACCAGCAAATATCACCTCTGGCTGGCCCGAGTGGGGTGGAAATGGGGATTTTGCAATATCCTCCCCCCAGGAGTGGGGAGGAAATGGAGATTTTGTAGTATCCTTCCCCTGCCACGCCCACCAAGCCACGCCCACAGAACCAGTAGTAAAAAAATTAAATTTCACCACTAGGTTGACTCCTCTTTTTATTGACAACTTACTGTACAACAGTCTACTATATGTAGGGCAGATGGGTCCTTTTCCCTTCTCAATCTGCACCATACCTGGTCCAGGATGTACTTTTCGGAATTGCTGAAAGCTTTCTGTGAAACTTCTTTTGCTTCTGGGCTAGTGGAATTATTGCTAAAGAAAAAGCAAGAAAAGAAGGAAACCCGTTTTATCATACTGCCACCATCAGGTATATTAAGAATGCAGATAATGCCATTTCAAGGGTAGGGTTGCTCAGCCAGTTTCATCCCAGGGTGGCCAGCTGGGGTTGGTCTCTGTCCCAAGCATGACCTGATCCTTATCTTAGTCAGAGAAGAAACCTCAGAAGGAAGGCAGAGAGGGAGAACCTGACATGACATCCCAGTAAACAGTGTGGAGAGGAGGCAGGAACTGGGATCAACTCGAATCCAGCATGTTGAATGAGAGGAGAGGAATCCATAACAGGCAGAAAAATGTGGCAAACAATTCTGACTCCGGACAGCCATCATGAAGCATGGTAGCTGGGCTAAAACAACCTTTCCCCAGCCTTGTTTACAATCCTGAAATCTTTCTCTGCTGCTTTGTGCCTGCATTTTCCTTTCACCTCTTCCCCACCGTCTCCCGCAAGATCAGGTGTACTTGCTTCAGGGATGGTGTTTTTGTGTTGAACTGTAATGAGATTTCTGCTTGGCTGCGTAGAGAAAGGATCCAAAGCAGACGTCTTATGATGTCTCCCCACACCAGGCTTCCACTCAATGTGATGTAACTCTTTTCCACCGGTTGACTCTTCTGAAAAGCAGGCCTCTGTCATATCCAGCCAGAAGATGTGTAACAAAGGGGCAGGGAATTAAAACAACAACAACAACACAGTGATGGCAACTAGGCAGAATGCTAAACCATTCTGAATGTGAGCATTCTTTTTTTTTAAAGGCTTTTATTAGATAAGCACTAAAAACGTTAGATATAGTGAGACATTTCTGGCATAGTCATTTCCATAGAGTTCTTTTCTTAGATCTTACAACAATAACAGTTTATATCCATTACATAGGTATGTGTAGTCAGTCAAATTACCTACCTATTAGTCCCTTTCATTATATAGTTACTATTAGTACATATACATATCCAATTCCTACCTATCGTACAATATTAATACCATATTTTCCATTTTTAACTTATCCGTGCTTTTCTGTTCCAGCCATTTTCCCTCGTTTCTAACCACCAATACCATCTGTCTCAGATTTTGTACTATTCCGTCTCACCCTTGTCTTGTGCTCTAGTCAGTCTGTCCATTTCTGTGCATGTTATGATCTTATTTATTATTTCTTGTTCCGAGGGAGTCTCATTGTCTTTCCATTTTCATGCGAAGGTCAATCATGCTGCCGTTAAAATATGCAACATTAAATATAATCCACCTTTGCTATATTTTTTTCTTTTGTGATCCCTAATAAAAATAGTTCTGACTTCAACTCTATCCTTTGATTTAACGTCTCTTCCGAACATTTTCTTATCTGGTGCCAAAAGACCCTAGCTTTCGGGCACTCCCACCACATATGATAAAAGGTTCCTAGCGCAGCATTGCATTTCCAACATCATGGCGATAAGTTATTAATTTTAGCTAATCTTGTGGGTGGGATGTGCCACCTATAGAACATCTTGAATACGTTTTCCTTATACGAGGTGGCTGGAGTTAACTTTCTGTTTCTTTCCCATAAGTCTTGCCAATTGTCCAAATCTATGTTGTAACCAAAATTCCTACTCCGTGCTAACATAGTTTCCTTTACCTGCCCTTCCACTATTGTGTAATCCAATAGGTATTGGTATAGTTTTTGTAATCATTTTCTCCTCTTCATCTAATAAAATTTTATCCAATTCTGTGAGTTCTTTCTTGATGCCCCATTCTTTTTTGTCTTTCACGTATCGGGACTGAACTTATAGATAAGCCCACCATTCTAGTTCTATTCCTTCCTTGTATAATTCTTTTCTAGATTTTAATTCACCTCTTTCATTTAGTATGTCCTTGTAAGTAATTACTTTCCCTAACTTAATAAAGTTCAGATGTATAAACATCTCCAACATTGATAACCAGTTTGGGATTTCCATGTAATGTTGTTGTTTGACATACATCAAGTAGAGTTTGTCTTATATGGTGCCTCTGGAAGTACTGGTAAGCCTTGTGCTTTCCGTTCCATAGAAAGGCATGCCATCCCATTTGCATAGCATGACCTGAAGGTGAGCTCTTTGCAGCCCCCAATAACTTTTTCAAGAAAAACAAATAGCCCCAAGTCTCCAGTTATTTTGAGGTGGAGCATAATGAAAACTATAAAGTACACACCAAAACAGATTAAGTTTGACAAAAAAATCAAACTAAAATCCCATTCACTCAGAATGAATGGAAGACCAGCATATCCTGGCTCCACCATTCATCTGTATGACAGAGATTCATTGTAGCCTCCAGACATCTAAGTTTTTGCAAGTGATCTTGCATTAATGGATCATTTTACTCTCTCTGCATGACCTCCTCCCATCTCCTCTTCAAACATGAAACTGGGAACCACAGTTAGGTTTTAATAATGACTATCTGAACCAGGCAGGATAATAAATTACGGATTGAAATTAGCCTGCAGGACAAACCGTGGCAAATCTGTTTAGAAAACTGTTTCTAAACAATTCACTTGACTTAGTGGAAAGTGGAAGCAAATATTTCTGACCTCCATATAAGCAACACAGGGAAAGGAATAGGAGAATCAAGAAACACTCTGAGCCAATTCTTATTCACATATCAATAAAACAGTATTTCGTATTTCATTCAAATGCAGCACCATGGATGTATGTTGATGTACAAGACATCTGTCCTGCTATTCTGCTGCTGAGATCTTGGTTATAGACTGCCACACTTGGGAGTCAGGAGAAACCTTTTTAGTTGGATAGCTTGGAGAACACGGAATACATCTCTGCAACTTTAATGCCAAAACTATACTTTGGAGGCTCAAAGAAGAAAGCAGATTATTCGACACCTGTCTCAGAGCTATCCAGCATCTCAGTGGTAAGCTAAGCAGATGTACACTTAGCTCCCTTCTCCCTCCTTGAGGCTAGAATGTGACAAAAGAACCAGGAAAATCATGCCGAGCGGGGAGAAGAAAGATGCGGAATAAGAGACTTGCATAAAAAACAATGGATAATCTAGATCAATTTTCCCCAGCCTTAGCAACTGAAGTCCACACTTCTTAAAGTTGCCACGGTTGAGAAATATTGATCTAGATAAAAGATTGTTAAAAGAAACCTAGATTTAAGTCTGGACCAAAAATAATATGTTGGTTATAGAAAAACAGACGCAGGTAAAACACCTCCGAAATGTTCACGATTTCAAGAACAATTGGACAATTTAGTCATCACTTTTATATCCTGCCCTTTGCTTTAAGAGTTCTGGATGGCGATTGTTGGATTATTTTTCTTTATTCTTTGGTAATGTGATTTCTGCAGAAATGGCAGGTCAGAATTGTGTATGCAGTAGCATTCAGGCTTAAGGTGTTCAAGTGGTGAGGAGTACGGATTTCAATACTTTTGTACTGTTTCTTGTTATCAAGCCAGTTTGTCCATTCATGAATTTTAACACAAGAGCTTGTTTCACAGCTTTCCCTATTTCTTAAACTAAATGTAAGTCTCCTAAAAAGTCAAGCTTGATTCGAGCAACGTATGTTTCGCTGAGCTCCTGCCTTTTCAATTTCATGTTTACCTTACAATAGTATATTTAAATTACTTTTGCTCCTCTTGGTTAATTTTTTTAGTTTAAAAAGTTAGTTACTATTTTACAGTAGACTTATTAGTTGTTTATTAGACTTATTAGATCTTTTAAAATCTAATCATAATTTCTTCTGTCAAGACGAATAGGGAGGCAAAAGGGGCAAGCAAAAGATTCTGAGTGGATACGAAGAAATTGGGAAAAAGAAAGAAACATCGCAGCATCAGTCCGGGCTCCCTTTCTTCACCCAACAATCAAAGGCAGAAGAACTTAGGAAAAGAATCTGTAAGTAAAATAAATTTCCCTCCCACCTTTAACAAATCTGCAGCCCTTGAATCATTTGAATGGGACCTTCAAACAGGACTGGAAAAAACAACAGCTGCTAATTTTTTCACTATCTGTCAAAGAGCTAAATGAGAATCTGGATTCTCTCCCAGTCTCTCACTGTGTGTCTCTCCAGTGCAACTTGCTAGTTCACCTGCTAACCTCCAGGGAAATAAAAATAAGCTTAAAAATAAGATGCAAAATCAGAATATGGAGAGACTCCCCTGGGAAGATTCAACGGTGTTTATGGCAAAGAGATGCTTTCTTACTGTGCAAACTGTTATTTCATTATTTGAGCAGCTGTCAGGTATAAAATATGACCTGGAATTGCTGGTGGGGGAGAGACTTTGAAGGGCACAGGTAGATCCTTTATGGGGTGCAGGTAAGATTTTAGGCAAAGAAGGATGCATAGGAAACAGTACAAGTATTTTTTTTCCAGATCAATCCTTGCTGCTCTCAAAGGAACAGCAAGCATCCAGTTAAGGTTTGCCACAGAAATGCCTGCAATGTAGGTAAGAGCTTAGAGGGTAATGATAAACTACCTGCTAAAAATCCAATTCCTCCGAGTTGGATTGACCCCTTTAATTTTAATAGACAATTTTTTCTTTCCCCGGAAAGAACAGGCTGCAGAGCAGAAGTTGGCTTTATATGGGATTTGTATACCAATTCCTAATTTCTTTAGGACATCACCAAGCCAAACAACTGTTTGCTCAAAGAATAAGGGATCTTGAATTTCAGACTGAAGTGAAAAGGCTGCTCCAACATAGATAAATAAGGGCACTTGGGAACCAGCAAGGTATCTACAAAATCTAACTTTCCCGAGTTGAAATTTTTCAAAGCCTGGCATAATATCCTATAGCCACACTGCTGCCAGGCAGATACTCCAAAGCCTCATTAACCGAGTGGAGCTGCCCATGTGGTGACAAGGAGATCAAAACCATTTTTCATGTATTACTACACTATAAATTCTACAGGAATATCAGATCTGCTTATATGCTACTCTGAATATGTAAATTTCTGGGAAGAGCAGACAATTTCTATGTGAACCATATCTTCTAGAAGATTCGAAAACGTTTATCACCTATGCAGTAGCCAAATTCTGTGTTGCTGCAACGAAAATGAGGCATAACTAGTTACAGAAAGAATCACTTTTGTTTCATTTACCACTTTAGATGTAACACATACTAGCTATCTTGCTTTTAGGTAATACATATTTTACTTCATAGTCTGCAATATTTTAGATTTACACTTGCGCAGGTAATTAATGCACCATTATAGCAGTGTATGCCACATTTTTACGTGTGACTTTATCCCTTTTATGCTAATATTTTATCTCATCTATTTGATTTTAGTGTTGTTGTTTTTTAAATTTTTGCTGGTTATTGACCAATTAAACTACCGGTATCTTACATATACAACTAAAACTCACATCTCTTCATTTGTTTGTACCCTCAAATTAATCCAAGCAGTGCATTATACTGCAACAATTTTGAATCAAGGTAACAAAAATTATTAAAGAATGTGTAAAAAAATCTACATTATTTCTGTAGAATTGAAATATGCATAATGTTAGGACCAGTTTTATTTGCAGAGTTGTGGCTGTTCAATGTCACATGATCATGATTTCCAATACTCCCTGACAGTTTCCAACAAGCAAGGTCAATGGGGAAGCCGACAGGAAGTCAGAAAATTGCTCTTGCTCCCACTGCTTTTTTGCCTGTTTGTGGTCATTCTGTTTATCTGTTTGGGTAAATAAATATTGACTTATATTGATGTTTGTTTGCCACTTTATGTTTCTAATTGGTATGTATGTATGTATGTATGTATGTATGTATGTATGTATGTATGTATACTTTTTAGATGGTCAAAGGAAGATCTAGCATTGGAGTAAAACAAAATGCATTCAGCCTAAAATTTAATGTTCATTCTGGTCACATCCAATTGTTTCTCAAAGGATGACCCAAGTAATCAGAGAGTTGTCCAGTTATATTTAAGCTTGATTTGTGGTGGTTTTAGGGACAGATACTACAACTGTCATGGCGATGAGATGAAGTTCTTGGCCACTGCCTTCTTCTGTGATTATTTTGCTTGTTGTAGACTTAATCTATAACTCAGGGGTTTCCTGATAACTTCCCACCAAAGTGTTAATCAGAGTAGATTCAGTTTGGCTTTTCAAGACTGTGTAGAGACAATGGGAATCAAAACAATTGGGGGTTATTTTCTGCTTTATTCTCCTTCCCTCTATAATATTCATTATTTTAGCTGTAAAGGAATTTTCTTCACCACCGTTTGACTTTCTTCTTTAGGGGTTATCAGTGTATTTCTTATTCTGGTCCTACGCAGCATCTATTATACATGTCTAACTTTTTGTAAGGCTTACATTTTGCAAAAGTGGCTGTTACAAATTGCGACAGAAATTCTCACTGCTCAATTTTTGTCTCATGTGTAGAAAAAAAAACCTTAGTCTTTCAGACAAGTGTTGACACCGTCTTTTGTCAAAGATTGCATGCTGAAACCCACACAAAAATCCCCATTACTCAGATTTGTCAAAGCCCACCCACTAAACACATTTGAGCAGAGATTTGAATCAGACTCTAGCTGCCACTGTCTGGGAGATACATATATATATATATGTATATATATATAATGCATTCTGGCCTCCATTGGTCCTTCACTGGATATTTTCATAGAATGGATAAACACCAGTCAGAAATATATTAAAAGAATTGAGGAGACAACAATATGTCTCTCCTCGGTGAAGTGTACTGCGGAGATGACTTAAGATTCTCTACAGCTTCAGTGCTAGGATTTTGGTCTGATTCAATTCTTGTTAAACCAAACAGCAATTTATATCACCCCAGTTTTAGCTTAATTCAATTCACGCAGCCATTGCTTTTTCCCTGCATGAATTGTATGCACATATGGTAAATTGGTCATGTGCATCAGACCTAACTAACAGCATATCACCAAGAAGCTGTGAGAGAAAATCCACATCCCTTGTTTTGAGCATGCTAGCAATTTGTACTTATGCCAATGAACATGACCAGTCTGCCACAGGCAGCATATTCCACTCGGGTAGAAGGAAGGGGGGAATGCATAGTTTCAAAAACCAAAGATTTTCACAATGGATATAAAGATTGTTTCTCCCTGCGTGATATTTGCTTATTGCTGTGGAAAATCCAGCCAGTGTGGATCCCCCTCCGCCACAATATGATTTCTCTTTTTGACAGCCCTTAGGGAGGTCCCTCCATCTGCCTCCCTGCCCAATAGGCTTAGGGTGTTTTTACAAGTGATGAGGCTAAAAAAAGGCTCTTAGTCTGGAATATGTCATTTGCAAATGCTATTACTGTGAAATAGAAAAGAAGAATAAGAAAGCCATTTTAAACTGAATGTACCTGTCAGCCATTGTAGGTTTTACATTTACATTATAGATGTTTAAACCAAGTAACGTCTCTGAATTTCTTCCTTTCCTTTCCTTTCCTTTCCTTTTTTTTTTTTTTGGCAAATTGTAGGTTTTGCATTTACATTCTTGTGCAAAAAAGAAAAAATAATATATATATATATATTTGGAGGGTAAATGCTAAGGAAAATGTCACAATCATTTTATCTATAAGCAGGCATGTAAGTTTCAACCCGTGTGTATTGCACACTTTACTACTCTGTTCAGAATTCTAAACCTAGCCACTTCATATCCCAAGATTGTGCTTTTCCCCTCTTTCTCAGCCTGGGGGAAGGAAAAGCAGATACAATGCATTCACACAAATTCAATACAAAGAAAAGAACCTGCATTCTCAGCTCCGGAAGAAGGAAGATTATATGTGGGGATGTGGAACATTGTGAAAAGTGGGGAACAGGACTGAAAAGAGATAATAATATAGAAATTTCACTGCGCAGACAACCTTTGGTTTGGGAAAATATTTAATTCTTAGTGTCTTCAGGCTACAGCCTCAGGATTTATCCTATCTAAATATTAAACAAATTTGATGCTTAGCTTTTTCAGGATCAGCCAAAGTCATCCTGAACCAACACTCAAGATTATACTATTACCCTTAAGCTGTTTGAGATTTCAACTTGCTGAAGTGCGTTGCAAACTGCAAATGTCTGTGAAATCTGAAACTGGAAAACAGTATATGCTCTGGAGGGCCACAAAATTATGTTAGAGGCTTATAACAAAGTTTGCCTGCCAACTATGTAGACTGCACTAATCATGTGGATTGCCATTGGAAACTAGGAGAGTTAGGACGGGGTTGGGCTTTGAATCTTCGATACACGTTCATCAACTTAGCTGTAGCTAAAGCATCCATATGGAAATGTACGGCTCCTGAAATGAACTAAATTTCAAGGCAAGGGACTAAAAATTCACACATGTCATATATACGATTTGATTACTCTCACAATTTCTTACTAAACTGAAAAACATTGTTTATAATTATGAGGAACAATGTGAACATTTGCTCCTACTCACCCACATATGGAAACACACGACTTAATGAAGCAGTACCATAATGATGAAATAATAAATATGCAAGTGATAAATCAGCCTGGTACAATTCCCTTATCATCAGTATTTGCTGTCCTATATCACTTTTAAGATATTCTTGTGTGCAGACAAAAGAGCATTGCTTTTAATTTGTTTTTTTTCCCCCAATGGTCTCTGGATTACCTTTTTCTAATCTTTGCCTCAACCCCAACAACTTTATAACTCCAAGATTCTGACATTTCCATTCTGGTTATTAACACAAATATCTTTGTGACATTACAATTGACAATATTCTATTTTTTTTTTAAATTTTAGTGCAAAGAAATGTAGTGACCAGCTCAGACACTCTACATTATTTTGCAAAGTTGTAAATACTTCATAGAATCTCCTCTCCCCGTTTGTCTGAATCTTTCTTAAAATGTGGCTCCCTGAACTGGGCAAAATTGTTAAGGAAAGCCTAAACAATGCAGAATGAAGTGGAAAATTAATTTCCTGTGATTTGAAAATTGGATTTGCCTTTTCTGCAGCTGCATCATATTGGTATCTCACATAAAATGTGTAATCATTTCAGGATTTTTTCACTGTACTATTACAAGCCAGTTATCCGTCATCCTGCACATTTGACTTCTGTTTTCTATTTCATTCTAGCTATTTTCAACCCATTTCTCTTACCTATTAAGATTGTTTGGGTTCTACTTCTGACTTCTAGGGCGTTAAGTATCCCATCCAGCTTTCTGTCATTTCCAAATTTGTGCATTTCCTCATCCAAGTCATTAATAAAAGCATTGATGAAAGCAGACCTTAAGACTGAAACTGCTGCATGTCATTTGATACCAACCTCCAATTTGGTAATTGTTGATAATCTTTGTTTCCTATTTTTTGAGCCAGATATGTATCCAATTAATTGTTATTCCATCCAGCCATCCTCTATTCACTAACTATGATTGCTAACCAAAATGTCATGGAGTCTCACAGTTTTTCAGGAAAATTACTTGGTCAACAAGTGAGAGAAAGTTTGTTCTCAAAATATATTCTTGAGAAATCCATGCTAATTTCTAGCAATTACGACATTGTTTTAAAGTGATTATAGGTGGATTATTTTTTTAAAGTCTTTAATTAGATGAAATCCTTTACAATTTGCTCTAAATGTTTTTCATGTAACAATGTTAGACTAATTAGCCAATCATTCCTTTGATCCTCCTTCCTTCCTCCCCCACCCCCACCCCTTTTGGGAAGCCAGGGACAATATTCCTTCTGCAGCATTTCTCAGAGGTAATGCATAACAACTCAGCTAGATATCAGCAACTTCCTGCAGTACTGTAAGACGCAATGTATCTAACTCCAGAGATTTCATTTTAAGTGAATTTATTCTAAGTGATTCCATATTCCCAGAACTTCAGGCTCTATCATCATCAAACTTAAGATCCACTCTTCATTGACCGCTGCCTACTGTAATATAAACCCACAGAGAAAACTGGGCCAAAATAAATGATGACCACTTGGCCCTGCTTTGTGACCAATAAACATGCTGACTCTTCGCCGAGAAGCTGACAAAGTGACATTTCTACTTTTCTTTCATTTTGAACGTATCTGAAGACACTTTTGTTGACCTTGGCATCCTTTGCCAACCTCAGCTCATTGTCAGCTTTCGCCTTTATTATACTTTTTTATCATGTGTACATATCCTTTTTTGTGACATCTCTCTCTTGCCATCTCTAATATCTGTCTTTTTTTTTAAATCTTCAGAACTTCACTAAGATTTCTGTTTAGCCCCACTGGTTTCCAGTGGTACCTGCAGGCAAAATCGGGGCGGGAGAGAATAACAACTAACAATGACTCAGCCCTGTTCATTTTTCTGCCATGATTCCTCTAAGTGTCTCTTCAGTTGCTTTATCAGACACAGCTTTTCCGAAAACCAAGTATTGCTTGGGATTGACTGGCAGGAGCAACTTCAACCAAGTGTAAGACAGAGCTGCCCACGCCCTTCAGGTAGCCGTCAAGTTCCTTCTAATGATTATTTTCGCACTCTTGCAGAACTCCAAACTGCACTTTGAACAGAAAATGATCTGATGTCAGTGTGTCTTCATTATCCAAATAACATCCCATCTGCTCCAGACTAAAACCAGGCCACATGAATATGTGTAAAAGAGGAATCACAATTGCTTGGTTGCCCATGGTTGACACAGAGGCTATGAATTCATGAGCCATCTCAGTATCCTTAATCAAGGAAACTGAAATAATCCAAGATCATGAACCTGTGATGAATTTCAGGCAACTGCTCGGCAATACCACCTTACCTTCTATGTGTAATCCAACTTAATACAGAGGAATTCAAACCCAGACAGTATTACTGGGCCCTGCAATGGTATCATGGACGGCTGTAACCACAGCTCTTCTTGGTCTTCTGTAATTCTTTTTCTGTGGTCTGTCTTTTAGTAAGTCTTCCCTGAGCATTGATCTGGCTCTATTGATTTGTCTATTGATCTTGTTGGGTGGGTAGTTCAGTCTCTTGAATGCTTGGTTTTATTCCATAAGTTGAGCGTGTCTGCCAAGTGTGTCAGAACAAATGTGGGTTTAACTAGAGTTCAGCTAAAGATGATAGATTTGGTGGGGTATTCTGGGTAAAGCTGGAAGGATGTAGAATATACATGGCAATCTGAAGGTTTTCTATATTTAGTTAGGGTTTATGAGTGACACCTTTTATAGTGACATCAATGGTGGATTTATCCTGTAAATAAGTCTATCTTTAAGTTTATAAATAAGTCTAAGCTAAAGTTAATGGTGGAGAGGAAGTTGATACAGTCATGATGCAATTTGATGATTAATTTCCATTGGTTCAGGTGAAGAAAATATCATAAATTTCAGGTAAAGGAAGGGTTTCAAGAGCTGAGAATTGAGAGTGGTATTTTTTATGGCAGCCATGAAGATGGAATAGTGTGTGCCGATGGCTTTGCCTCTGATTGAAAGTGCATGCTACTGCCAAAGGCAGTAGATCGATAGGGATGAGTATATATTCATGCTCTGATGGCAAGACAGTCTGTTTTGCTATCGGTAACAATGTTCCTTATGGGGAATGGTGGCATACAGGCAATCCTCCATTTACAACCACAATTGAGCCCAAAATTTCTGTTGTTAAGTGAGACATTTCTTAAGTGAATTTTTCCCCATTTTACAAACTTCATTGCCACAGTTGTTAAGTGAATCGCTGCAGTTGTTATGTTAGTAACATGGTTGCTAAGTGAATCTGGCTTCACCATAGACTGTGCTTGTCAGGAGGTCACGAAAGGGGATCACATGATCCTGGGATACTGCAACTGTCATAAATGTGAGTCAGCTGGCCAAGAGTGTGAATTTTGATCCCGTGACCATGGGGATGTTGCAATGGTTGTGTGAAAACTGGTTTGTACGTTACTTTTTTCAGGGTCCTTGTATCTTTGAACGGTCACTAAATGAACTGCTGCAAGTCGAGGACTACCTGTATAGGACCAGCAGATACGGAGTGGCTAAAATGGCTCATAGGGTGATTGCCTAGGGCAGGGGTGTCCAAACTTTCGAACTTTAAGACTTGTGGACTTCAACTTCCAGAATTCCCCAGCCAGCCATGCTGGCTGGGGAATTCTGGGAGTTGAAGTCCACAAGTCTTAAAGTTCCCAAGTTTGGACACCCCTGGCCTAGGGAGCCTGACTAGCTTTCTTAGGAAGTGTGTGGTATCTGGGAGTGTTGGGGCCCTAAGGTCTGACCACTGATTCTAGTTGTGATAGTACGGAGGCTTGAAATGGTGGGGGAAGACAGGTTGCCTAGACTTTGTAATTTGGGAAGTAGACAGAAGCTAACTGGTTGGAGGCCTGTGGTGCTTCCATGTAAACATAGTCCTGTATTTCTTTAGGAAATCCTTTCATCAAATTGCACACTTCTGTCTGATACGTTGTCATGGAATCTGGTGGGAGTTGTTGTTGGAAAATGCTAAAGAATTGTTTCTCAGCTTCCTTGGCATAATCCACTTATTGTGATGACAAGTGCCCTCCTTTGTCAGCTTGTTTGATCCAACTACCAGTAAGGGAATGATTGTCTAACAGCTTGTTAGTTTAGTTATCCTACTTTATAGCATGTGGACAGCTGTACAATAATGTAGGATTTATGCCTTTCTTGAAGCTTATTATGTCCCTGTATCCTCCTGTGTATGGTTTCATTTCACTTTAATGTAAACAGCACCTCTTGCAAGTCTCAGCTCCTGGTGACTTTATGGGCAATTTTTATACTTTTCTTTGCAGTAATATGGAATGGCTGAAATGGGGCTAACCGAGCAACCTAAATAGAATAGGAATAGGAATAGGAATAGGAATAGGAATAGGAATAGGAATAGGATTGGACTGGACTAGACTAGACTAGACTAGACTAGACTAGGAATAGAATAGAATAGAATAGAATAGAATAGAATAGAATAGAATAGAATAGAATTCTTTATTGGCCAAGTGTGATTGGACACACAAGGAATTTGCCCCAAAAAGCCTGGGCTGTACCCTTACACGATCAGCACTACCTTACTCTGGGTTGCTCCACACCAACCATGGAGGTTTGTCTCAGCAACTGATGACTGCAGCCCAGCCAAAGAAGAAAATAAAATAATCGGCCTGTTTTCATCACTAGCGCAACCGAGCAACACTATTGGGCAGCGATTAGTAACAAAAACACACAACAGAAGCAGCGAGCTAGCAGAAGGGGCAGCAAGTTTAGCGCTGGCATTGTTTTGTGCTGATTCAACGAAGGGTGAATAATAAAAACAGCTCAGGATTGCATTTGAAATAAATACAGGGGGGGAAAACTACGCTTGGCAGAGTTTAATCTCCTGAGAGTTGTCGCTGTTAACTAAAGTCCCCCATCCCTACTACAGCACTTCATGTATATCTTGGAAAGATCTATAATTTCTTCTGGAAAGCTTCTCCACCTCACCTGTTTCCTTAGGTGGGCGACACTTAATTTAATTTCCAGATGTTCTCGGCTATTATCACCGAATCATTTGACTGGGATTGCTGTGCAGGCGGGGATACTTTTTTTTTTTTCACAGCGCAAATTGCAACTCCCGCGCTTCACCGGCAGACCATAATCCGCGTGAAGTTACACGGCCCACGCGCGAGTCCCCTACCGAGGAGCGGGGCGGGGGAATGACTCGCCGCGATCACGCGAGCTGCCATCGAGGCCACGAGGAAGCGGGGACGCCGCTCGGGATAATTTGTTTGGAATGCTTACTTCGTCGCTCGACGGCGCTCGTCTTCCGGCCACCTGGAGCCAGGGCCGCCCGGGCCGCGGGGCGTTTGGAGGGGGAAAGGCGGGATCGGAGACGCGGGAGGGGGAAGAGCCGGCTAGGGTCCTCCGGCACAGTCGAGCGAGCAACGGGCCCTTCCAAAAAGTACTAGGAGAACCCGAGGCCGGTGCAGGGTTATATTAAACGAATAAAAGCGGCGGCTTGGGGAATAGGCAGATCAGCTGCTTTTATCTACGGTAAATGAAAAAGGACCGTGAGAGTGAACAATTCGTTCGCCTCCGCCCATCAGGAGCCAGGCAGCTGCGCCAGTATCTGGGCAGGACGACAGGGGACGTCTTTTATTAATAGGTAAAACCCTCCGTCTTTGTTACTCACAACTTCCGAAGATAGGTAGACTTTATGTTTCATTTATGATGACATTACTGAAGTGGGTTTATTCTGTAAATAGGTCTAAGATGAGGTTGATGGCGAGGGGGAATTATGATAACCAGAACTGATAAGACAGGTTATACAAACATCTATCTTCTATTAGGCCCCCCGGGCCCCCAAAATCCTGAGGCCGCTACTGCAATGTCCCGGGATCGTCTTCAAACCGCACACAGAGCCCCCAACCCTCCACTGCTGGAATGGGAGAGGAGGAGAATAAAATCTCGGTGCAACTAGTCGCCCACCCCAAATAGCAGCGGAGCTGACCAGACGCTTTGGAACAGTGTGGTCGTGAGTCACGTGACCAAGAGCAGCAAAAAAGGGAGGGGGAGACCGGGTGGGGGAGAGAGGGAGAGAAAGCAAGAAAGCGATGCGCTCTCATGTTTCACGCCAAGCATCGCAGCCTTTTCGACCCAAGCCTCTTGCACCATTCCCTGCCAACTTATTACTGTCCTCCTTTGTCTGCCGAGATATAGTTGCGGTCTGTGATGAAAGGAAGGCTAGAAGTAGATCTGAATGTAAAGATCAAAAGGACCCGGCGCCTCCGGGTGAGATCCAGCCTAGAATAGAATAGAATAGAATAGAATAGAATATTTATTTCTTAGCCGCACCCTCTCCCGAAGGACTCGGGGCGGCGTACAATAAAACAAATAAAATACAAAATACAAATACAAATCTGGACAGGACATACATATAACAAAGACGTATATAAGACGTATACAAGGAGGAGGTAGGCTGATAGCTGAAAAACAATTAAAAAGTCACAATATTTAAAACCCCAATAAATAAATTCAATTGAATTACACTAATAAAAACTAGCCTAGCCATGTCAGGAGGCACCTTGGAGTGACAGACCAGTCGATGGTTTAAAAAAAAAAACAGCTGCAAGAAGGCACCAAGCAGCAATACTCAGAGGAAGGAACCGTGGGGCAAAGGAAGCAGGATTCACTCATTTTCTCCCCACTGCTTTTCCATTGCAAGTCCTCCCTCCCTCACCACACCCAGACTTATGGTACTCGCTCTCCCCCCTCTTCCTTATTTGCTTTATTTCCTTTCTGAGTGCCTGGAAGTAAAGCCAGCCCTTTATGATTAACAAAACAGTTATGATGTAACCTTTTGTTAAGAATTTCCTGGATGGCAAGGTATGCTTAACACGGTGTATTTGGGGCACCTCTGGGAGTTAACATGCTGTGGGAAATGCAGCAGCAGCAACCTGTCTGGCCTTCATGCAAATCCTACAGCATGGGAGAGCAGGCATGCATGGCAGCCGGCTGTGACAATGTGTCTGGAAACCACGGAGGCGTCCTTAATGGAGCCTCATGCTGTGTGGCAGGTTCACTCCGGGAGAAGTGAGCAGTTACTTTGCTCTGGATAGGAAAGAAAGGTAAGGTAAAGATAAAGGTTCCCCTCGCACATATGTGCTGGTTGTTCCCGACTCCAGGGGGAAGTGCTCATCTCCATTTCAAAGCCAAAGAGCCAGCGCTGTCTGACGACGTCTCCGTGGTCATGTGGCCGGCATGACTAAACGCCAAAGGTGCACCGAACGCCATTACCTTCCCCCTAAAGGTGGTTCCTATTTTTCTATTTGCACTTTTTGCATGCTTTCGAACTGCTAGGTTAGCAGAAGCTGGAACAAGTAATGGGAGCTCACTCCGTTATGCGGCGCTAGGGATTTGAACTGCCAAAATGCCAACCTTCCTGATCGACAAGCTCACATCTTAGCCACTGAGCCACCGCGTCCCCTTTGACACATTGACCAATATGAGCATAGATTTCATACGAGTGAAAGTTGTGTCTGAACAGACATGTTGGGAATTGCACTGCCATGTGGGTAGGCCCTTTTTTTGTAAATGCGGTGGTGGTGAGATTGTGCCCGTTATTCTTCGGTGAGGTGGAAGGAAGGGCAGTTTAAAATATTCATAGCATCTTTTCTGTATGTGTGTATGACAATCCCCAAATCCACATCCTGTCACAGTTCATCACAATCACTAAATGTATAAGCATCGTTCACTTGAAACCCTAAGAAGTTTTCAAGCAGGTTCTTTCTTAGATACATTGCTGGGTCCATTGCCTTCACAAGCCAAAAGAGCCTTCAGGAAGGCACTCAACTGAAAGTGCCAGGAACATGGTTAATCACTGCAGAGAAAGGTCAGCTACTGTGGGCAAGTTGTCTTTCAAGGAAACTTGTCAGTCAGTCAGTCCCTTGTGAAACGCCTAAGAATGTCTGTATTCTTAGAAACATAAATATAATCTCTTTTTTAAAAAGCAGACAAACACAGAAATGAGAACCTTAAGGTAAAGGTTCCCCTTGCACATATGTGCTAGTTGTTCCTGGCTCCAGGGGGTGGTGCTCATCTCCGTTTCAAAGCCGAAGAGCAAGCGCTGTCCGAAGTCGTCTCTGTGGTCATGTGGCTGGCATGACTAAACGCCGAAGGCACACAGAATGCTGTTGTCTTCCCACCAAAGGTGGTTCCTATTTTTCTACTTGCATTTTTATGTGCTTTCCAGCTGCTAGGTTGGCAGAAGCTGGGACAAGTAATGGGAGCTCACTCCATTATGCAGCCCTAGGGATACGAACCGCCAAACTGCCAACCTTTCTGATCGACAAGCTCAGCATCTTAGCCACTGAGCCACCTTAGCAAACTCTGATTTAGGCTCCGGTTAGCATTAGAGATTAACTGAATTCCTAGACCTCGCAAACAAGGTCGTGCAAGAAAACTCTGCCTGTTTTAAGATATCCCTGGACTTCAGTCACACAGATTGTCCTGCTGTTTGTTTTATGATGTTCATCTTCCCCTTTTATGTGTTCCCCAAATCTTCAGAAGCCTACACTGTCCAGGAGGGCCCAACATCTGTTAGCACCTGCAAGAAATCCAGCCCTGATTGATTTAAGTAAAAGGAAAACACCCACCATGTTGACCAAATGACATAGCATTGATCATGATAGAAGGAAAGTAGCTATCAATCACTAGGGAGACTGCTTGCTGAGGAGGCAGAAAGGGGGACACACACAATATTAAAAGAATGGACAAAAGGAAAGTACACTTGCATTACTTGTGCTGAAGCCATATTTGACACAACAAGTGACACTGTTTTTCAAAAAGCTTAGCTAACTTGTCATCATCTAAAAAAAGAAGGGCACAAAATGGCATCCTCCAAGCAGGCAAGTAAGTCCAAAACATATCAAGTCCTTATTATGCTTCCTGTACTGCTGACACTGCTATGTTTCATATTTCTATGCAAGTAAGGAATTGGAACTTTTTGTCACTCAAATGAGTTTTAACTGGAACAAGGCTTTTTACTACCTTTGTTGTTTGGAAAGATCAAGCAGACGTGGCAAGATCAGGTCAGGGCCTGAAGACACAAAGAGATCTAAGTGGATGTCACAGCACCATTCAAAGCCTCAATATCTGGAACAAGTTGCCCAGAAACCCAAAGTTCTCATCTGAATCCCAGCTGCTCATGACAAAAACCGCCTTCTTCTCCCAGGTGAGTGGGTCAATTCCATAATTAATTCAATGAACATTTTCCCAGGGATAGTTAGAGAAAGATCACAGCCTTTCTCTGAGGAGCCTGGGAGTATAACGCCAGGCTGCTATGCTAAGTAAGACCAGCTCCGGGGGCACCAACATATGTAGTGCTCTTTACATTAACGAGGCAAGAAAACATTTCTCCCATTTTTTAAAATTAGTTTTGCATCACTGAGGAATAACACATTTCATGCTAACGTATGGTGCTGCCCCGAAAATAAGACAGGGTCTTATTTTCTTTTGGCCCCCGAAATAAGCGCTTGGCCTTATTTTGGGGGAGGTCTTACTATTTTTGAGGTGCAGGAGGCGGCGAGCGTGGTCACCTCATGACTGCTCTCTCTATTGCAATATTTTCAGGGACGGCTTATTTTTGGGGACGGGATTATTTCAGCGCATGCACTCAAAAGCCCAATTGGGCTTATTATCCGGGGAGGTCTTATTTTCAGGGAAACAGTTAGTAATTTTCTGAATTCAGCCTGGATGTGAAAGCTGGAGAAACACCCCCCCCCCCACCATAAAACATTCTAGACAAGGGCTGAAATCCTACCTTCTGTGTCCCATTTCCCCAGAGCCAGGAGAGCTCAGTCTCTAATCTACTCTCCCGTCCCCCCCATTCTTCATTCCCTAAGACCATTGGCTTCTCTGCACTTCATCTTCCTTTTTTTTCTTTCTCTCACATGGCGAACTGAAGGTAACTCTGGCTGCTTGCCAGCTGCCAGCTTGTTTACCAGCAAGAAAAGAGTAAATTAGTGTCCTTAACCAATATTGCACATCTTCTGGCTGAGCCAACAGTGTGTGCAGAGGGCAGATCTGGGGACCACACGGAACAGCTGCAACAGCCATTGATGTTTATTTTAATAGACACTTTCCACCAGCAGCATTAAGCATATTTAATCTGTTCTTGCAAATGGCTAATTTTGAAAATCCTCTTATCAGCATTAGCTCCTCAGCACTGGTATTTATTTACTGTTCATTTTCATAATCTTTTTTTTTTTAACTTCTCATAGCTATGTGACTGTTCAAATGGCTGGCTCCGTTTCAGAAAATCCCGGTGAAGGAGAGCGATGGATTGACTGGTGGCGGAGGAAATTGTCACTTATTGTGATGTCATTCCAGCGGCACTGAGAAAAGAAGGCTGAGAATGACCAGGTTGTCCTCACTTAATGACCATTCCTTTAGTGCCTGTTTCAAGTTGCGAAGAAGCTGAATGAAGGGACTGACAGCCCGATCTGGAACTTACAGCCTCTGCAGCTACCCTGCAGTCACATCAGGGGTGGGTTCCTGCCAGTTCTAACCTCTTCTATTGAAGAGGTTCCATAAATCTACAGTGCCGTTTAGAACCAGTTCCAGCTCCCTCCCCCCGCCCATCATCAAGATGAAGAGCGAGAGGAGGAATTCTGGGAGTTGAAGTCCACAAGTCTTAAAGCTGTCAAGTTTGAACACCCCTGGGGTGTTTTTCCTAAAGGATTAGGGGTGCAAGGATTTGTAACTTGACAGCTTTAAGACTTGCACACTTCAATGCCAGAGTTCCTGAGCCAACATGACTGAAGGAAGAATTCTGGGAGTTAAAGTCCACAAATCTTAAAGTTGTCAAGTTTGAACACCCCTGGGTTTTTTTTTCTAAAGGGTTAGGGGTGCCAGGGTCTTGTAACTTGACTGCTTTAAGACTTGCGTGCTTCAAATGCCAGAGTTTCTGAGCCAACATTTTGGTTGCTAAGCAAGAGCATTGTTAAGTGAGTTTCACCACATTTTACAAGTTGGCCACGCCCACCCAGTCACATGGCCAGCAAGCCACTCCCACAAAGCAGGCCACACCTACAGAAGAGGTTCTAAAAAAATTTGAAACCCCCCACTGAGTCACATGATCAAAACTCACCCACACTTAACAACCTCAAGAGTGCCGAAACTTTCTCCAACTACACCGCCCCCAATCTATATCCTTTTGGCCCTCTGTCACCTTGCGCTCCACCACCTCAGCTGACCCTTGCCATCTTCTTTCTCCCATTGCTGACAAGGCATCCTTGGTCTGGCTACTGAGCTAAGTAGGGCTGTGTTTTGGCTGCAGGGGAAAAAAGTAAGCAAAACACAGCTCCTGAGCTGGGGTGTGCCAAAAAGCCCCTTTGTGGGATCCTCCTGGGATGGGCAACTTTTGGAAGGTTTTTTGTTTGTCTGTTTTGTTTTTGTAGTACAATCTCCAGCCTGGCCCAGAAGTATGGCATAAAGAGCTGTTTTGATGAACTGCAGCTTTGGGGCTAAAAAAAGCAGCCCCTTAGCCAGAATGCAGCACAACCCCAGCCTGCAGTCAGGCCAGGCAAGCCTTGTATTCAGCAGGAGCAAGAATATGGTATGATATAAAGATAGCAGGAACATGATATAAAAAAACATGTTGAGACTCTGGAAAGAGTGCAGAGAAGAGCAACAAAGATGATTAGGGAACTGGAAACTAAAACATATGAAGAACGGTTGCAGGAACCGGGTATGTGTAGTTTAATAGAAAGAAGGACTAGGGGAGACATGATAGCAGTGTTCCAATATCTCAGGGGT
This sequence comes from Natrix helvetica, assembly GCF_964273705.1. Taxonomy (NCBI): domain Eukaryota; kingdom Metazoa; phylum Chordata; class Lepidosauria; order Squamata; family Natricidae; genus Natrix; species Natrix helvetica. The sequence continues at coordinate 292,360,515 of NC_138548.1, forward strand.
TGCCACAAAGAAGAGGGAGTCAAACTATTCTCCAAAGCCTCTAAAGGCAGGACAAGAAACAATGGATGGAAACTAATCCAGGAGAGAATCAACCTAGAACTAAGGAGACATTTCTGACAGGAAAATTAATCAGTGGAACTGCTTGCCTCCAGAAATTGCTCCAACACCTTGGTTTTTAAGAAGAGATTGAGCAACCATTGGCCTGAAATGGTGTTGGGTTTCCTGCCTGAGTAGGGGGTCCCTTCCAGCTGTTATTCTGTTATGGTGAAGGTTAGCTAGGATAGACGAGCACAGGGTGGAAGGGGTCTTGGGATGCAATGTGTTGAGAGAGCAGCTGTGATTTGGCTCAAGTGGCTGCGGCCTCCTGGGGCATAGCAAGGAGAGCTGCACAGTTCTGGTGCTACTTTTGCCCCGGAAGGCAGGGTTGCCAAAAGGCAGAGATTGGGGTGGGGGAGATAGGTGGGAGGGGGAAGTTTCAGTCAGTCAAACCATTTTGGGACCAAGCCAAAATGGCTCAGATTGGGAGGGGTGCTTGACTAACCAATCATATTTGCTTAATGATTACAATGGATATTCCACTCGCTAAGTGATATGATTGCATGATGTCTCACTTTTATGACCACACCACAAAATTTGGGTTCCAATAAGTTGAGGAGTATCAGTAAAGAAGAGACTGCTTCTTTTTATTGAAACAGGCAGGCAATCCAGCACGTTCACAGCAATCTGAATGCATTTGGGTGGTGGTCAGTGGTGGGTTTCAAAAATTTTAGAACCTCTTCTCTAGGTGTGGCCTGCTTTGTGGGAGTGGCTTGCTGGACATGTGACTGGGTGGGAGTGGCTTGTCAACCATGTGACTGGGTGGGCATGGCCAACTTGTAAAATGTGGTAAAACTCTCTTAACAACGCTCTTGCTTAGCAACCAAAATGTTGCCTCAGGAACTCTGGCACTTGAAGCACGCAAGTCTTAAAGCTGTCAAGTTACAGCTTTAAGACTTGTGGACTTCAACTCCCAGAATTCCTCCTCTCACTCTTCCTCTTGATGATGTGCGAACGGGAGGGGGGAGGGAGCTGGAACCGGTTCTAAACGGCATTGTAGATTTCTGGAACCTCTTCTATAGAAGAGGTTAGAACTGGCAGGAACCCACCCCTGGTGGTGGTTCACCATTATGCATTAAATAAACAGATGAGTGGTAATGTCACGTTTTGATCTACTTACACATATATATTCTGTCCACTTTTTAAAAAACTTGTTCTTATATATTTCCATATATCATGTTATTCAATGACAAGAATCAATGATCTCTAGCCCATATATCTTGCAGAAACGAGGCTTCACCATTTTCTCTTAAAATAACTGGAGTGTCTTGAATCAGTTCTCTGTCAATACTATTCTTGGTCATTATTTTACTTTGTATTACTAAACAAGGATGAGATATGGGGGGGGGTCTAATTTTTGCAATTTTAAACTATACTTGCCTTAGCATTGCTTAAATATGGTGCCAAAAATACCTGCGGATATTCTACATTCTTTCCTTTATATATTTTAATTTTTTATTAGATTCTTTTAGAATATCTCAATGACATTATTAATGTAGCAGAATCATATGTAGATTCTTTCATACATACCCATTACACAATTCCCTTTTGTGGAATGCAGCATTGTGTAGACAGCAGAAAAGACAGAGGTCAAGATCTATGGGCCCATCTACTGATGACCAGAACATATGGGGCCGAATAATCAATTAAACATACTCCAGCATCTTGAAAAATGGAAAGGTTTTCCCTATTCAGACATTTTTAACTGCTTTTTCTTGATTGTGGAAACAAAGAGGGCTTTGATCCCGTAATAAATATACATGTGCACAATCCTTTGCATGTTAAGTCCTAAGGAGTTCAATATTTATTTGAGCATTTTACCCTCTGCATCCAAAGAAGTGCAATTTACACAAAATAAATAAATACAAAACAATGCCTATAGATTTCAAATTGCCCCCCTAGACCTGGGTGCCCTTTGAGACGCATGGATTTCATTTTTGTGCAGTTCTCCAAACAATGTGATTATTGGTAGGATTACAATAAATTGGTTTAAGAAACAAAAATGAGGAAAAAAATGGAGCACAAAGAGCGAAATCCAGCTAGTTTTTAAGCTTTTGTTAGGATTGAATATCTTGCGCCTTTTTTCTAAATCCTTTGTCATTATCTTAGTCCTTTTACTTCAGCTAGTTGACTGTTGCATGGATAATGTTTACACAAAGTACTTATCAATTTGTGATTTAATCTAAACCTACCTTATTTCTTTTTCTGGGAGATAACCTTAGTTTGCCAAAGCTCTTGTTACTATTCATTGGATTTGGAGAACGAAATGTACTTCTGTACTTAGCAACTATTCTGAGTGAGAGAGGAGAGTCCATCCTTGATCAGCCTAATGTCTCTTGTCTCATTGCAGCCCCAATATTCTGTCTGTGGGATTCAAAGGAATGGCAGCCCTCATTATTTATTAATTCTTGCCTCCTGCAATCTTCTCTCCACATCGCCCTGGGTTTAAAGCAGTGGTGGGTTTCACTTTTTTTTAGAACCTCTTCTGTAGGTGTGGTCTGCTTTGTGGGAGTGGCTTGCCAGCCATTTGACTGGGTGGGCGTGGCCAACCTGTAAAATGTGGTGAAACTCACTTAACAATGCTCTTGCTTAGCAACCAAAATGTTGGCTCAGAAACTTTGGCATTTGAAGCTCGCCACGATGTAAAAAAGATGTGGAGACTCTAGAAAGAGTGCAGAGAAGAGCAACAAAGATGATTAGGGGACTGGAGACTAAAACATATGAAGAACGGTTGCAGGAACTGGGTATGTTTAGCTTAATAGAAAGAAGGACTAGGGGAGACATGATAGCATTGTTCCAATATCTCAGGGGTTGCCACAAAGAAGAGGGAGTCAAACTGTTCTCCAAGGCACCTGAGGGTAGAACAAGAAGCAATGTGTGGAAATTAATCAAGGAGAGAAGCAACTTAGAACTGAGGAGAAATTTCCTGACAGTTAGAACAATTAATCAATGGAACAACTTGCCTCCAGAAGTTGTGAATGCCCCAACACTGGAAGTCTTTAAGAAGACGTTGGATAGCCATTTGCCTGAAATGGTATAGGGTTTCCTGCCTAGGCAGGGGGTTGGACTAGAAGACCTCCAAGGTCCCTTCCAACTCTACTATTGTATTGTAAGTCGTAAAGCTGTCAAGTTACAAGACTCTTGCACCCCTAACCCTTTAGAAAAAAAACCCCAGGGGTGTTCAAACTTGACAGCTTTAAGACTTGTGGACTTCAACTCCCAGAATTCCTCCTCTCGCTCTTCCTCTTGATGATTTGCGGACGGGCGGGGGGAGAGAGCTGGAACCGGTTCTAAACAGCACTGTAGATTTGTGGAACCTCTTGTACAGAAGAGGTTAGAACTGGCAGGAACCCACCCCTGGTTTAAAGGAGAAAGCTCATATGGGTTCTCCTGCTTTAACTCAAATGATTCAACTCAAAGGGATCACATATTTCCATTGAGCAGCCCTCTGAAATGTTAACACAAAGGAAGGCTGTCAGAGGCTGATCACATAGGGCCAGTCAAGTTGGGAGACAAAGCGGAAGCAGCCAAGAGGTTGCAGGCAAAAAGAGGGAAGGCTATTTCTAAACCTCCCCAGCTCACATCTTTCATATGCATCTTCCAAAATTTCTTTCAGTGAACAGATACTTTGGGTGACAGGGTGATGAGCTGAGGAATCTGAGAAAGCTTCCCAAATCTCTTCAGTGAACTCCTTACTTTGGGAGACAGGGTGATGAACCGAGAGAACAGAAAGCTCAGACATTACCAGAGCTTTCCAGCTAAATCATTTGTAATGAACACTGATGTGGGAAATGCAGTTTAGAAGGGCTTCTTCCCAGGAAGTAGATTTGGTCTGCATTTGAGAAGTAGCAGGTTGGATTATTTTCCCTTACATCGCTGGTGCCTTGGATACCATAAGATGCTTCAGTTCCATTGTGACCTTAGCTGTGAAACAAGAGCAGCCATAGGTCTGTAGTAATATGAATTTAGTAATAGTAGAATGACTGTCCAATGTGACACCCAAAGCATTATCTGTAAAGAGAGGTTTTTTGTACCTCAAATCAGCTTGAAGTTCAACATATGTCATGTTTAATGCTATGCATTCCTCATTCAGTGTGGCTCCCAATAAACCTCAGTAGTTCATGTCCTATGCGTGTATAGGATTCTTTATTTTAAAAACATATATCCCCTCTCTTTCAACAAAATGTTTACCAAGGGAAGTTTAAAAGTAAACATCATTCTCATTCTCTCTCTCTCCCTCCCTCCCTCCCTCCCTCCCTCCCTCCCTCCCTCTCTCTCTCGCACACCGCAGCAACTCTTGCTGATCCAGTCAAAGTTTATTTTCATCCCCTTGGTTCTATAGGCAACTGGCAGCCATGTCCAGTTGTTCTTATTGATAGGGTTACAGAAAGCAAATTGTCTCTCTGTTTTTGGCTGATGGATGGAGCACTTTATTTTTTCCTTTGTCATATTTTTCTGGGAAGGCAGGGTGTAAAACTTCCTTGTGTGGCCTTTAATTCCCTTGACTAGTGAATGAAACTACTATTAATTTTATTTCTGTTCTCCAATCCCAGGACAACTGGCATTCGGAGCAGCTCTATAAGCACTTCCAGATGCTCGGCTCCCAGTATAACCAAAGGATGCCGTGCAGCTCAACCATTTCTTCCTCTTTGTATTTATTTTTGTAATAAAACTAGAAGACACAACCTAAAAACCTTGAAATGTTGCATTTGTATCCATCTGAAATATTCTGTACTTGAGGCTTGGCAACCGCACACTAAACCTACCCTGAGTTATCTAGGGGGTCCAGATAGATTTTTCTGCCTTAGGCACCAGAATACCTTAAGCCACCATGCTAATTTAAAGGCAAGGCTGTCATTATAACTCCCGGAGATTACAATTGCAGAAGAGAACTGATGCTTTCCCATCTTCCCGGTGCCTTCAGCACTGACAGGTGGCTGTTTCCAAGAAAACCTTGACCTTATTTTCACAACTGATTTTTTTTTTTTACAAAACTGCGTAGCCCCTCGATGCCTATGTATAATAAGCAGAAGCTTATTTAATAAGGCCTTTGATAAAAATTCCGCTGGCACCAAAAGGAAAGTTTGGAAACAGATGGTTACAGAGAAAAAGGAGGATAAAGTGGGAACCCTCACAATAAAATATATTTCAGAGCCTCTGCTTATTAACAAGATTCCTTTCTGACTAATAAGGTATGTCTCACCCAAATGGCTGGCATATAGAGAGTTTATCTAGCCAAGTGAATGGGAATCTAATTTTTAAGACACTCAAGCTGGCAATCCTCCCTCCATAATAAGTCATATTCCACCAGCATGTGATTATTATTATTTTTTCCAGCCAAATCCCAACCATCCATGTTTACGTATATCACAATGGGATTTACACTCGGTTTCCTATGCAGGAGAAACCAAGTGTTATCATTTCGTGAAACAATAACAAGTTGTTATTTGGGAGAATTTTTCTGCTTTATCGCAAGGGGTCCGGCCACATTTAAAGAGCAAATTAAAAGCAAAGATGCAAGCTGAGAAAACCAAGAGAAGAATGGCAAAATGAGTACGAAGGACAGATTCATCTTTCATACATTTTTTGGGAGATTAGGGCAGGTTGTAGGTGATACCTCACTGAAATAATATGCTGAGTAGACAGTCACCAGATTGATGGCCAGATGGCTGCTCTACACTGGATATAATCTTTTTTCACTGAATTTACTTTACTTCACAGGTGACCTTTTTGAAGTTATAATACAAATTGATAACAAGTTAGACTAATGGCTCTCGGCAGAAGCTCCATTGAAAGCAATACAATTTCTAAGCAAACATGCATAGGATTGCAATGAGGGTTCATAAAATATGGATAAATAATAACTTCATATTATACTGCGTTCAATAAGCTTTTCCATGTGAGGCCTACATGTCCATCTTGTTGATATGGGCATAACATTTTGAGTATTAGCAAGCTTAACCTAAACTCTTAAACGAATTTAGGAGAGCACACCTTGAATGAGAGAAGGAACACTACTACTTGCTTAGCAGTGGAATACTTAAGTTTGTTAAGAGTCTTTAACCCCATTTCAGTCTATAAAGACTGACAGCTAGCAAGAGCTGGAATATTTCTTCTCTTGAAATCCTTGGAGGGTTCCTGCCAGTCAGAACAAATTAAAGTTTTGAGTATTTATATTGGGTACCCAGCATAAAGAATGAGATTTTGAAGCTGACAGAAGAACCTTTCCTTGGCTGAACATTTAGCACAATGAAGAGCTCAACGTAATTCAGACTTAGAAACCTTTCTTGTATTATTTCCAACTTGCCCTGTTTCTCAGGTTTCGTACAGAATGGAAATTGTCAAGTTCACAAGGGAAGAATATTTTTATTTTCATTCTGCTGTAATTATTATTTTTAAAGATAATCCAAGGAAGCAAACATATCTCATACTCCTTCTTCCTCGTATTTTCTGCACAACAACAACAACAACCCTGTGAGGCGGCTGCGGCTGAGAAAGAGTGCCTGGCCCAAAATCACTCAGCCAGCTTTCATGCCTAAGGCAGGACTAGATTCCCCTGATTTCTAGGCTAGCACCTTAACCAATACAACTTTACTTTACTTTTATTTGCGCTTATAGACCGCCCCCTCTCCCAAAAGGGACTCGGGGCGATGTACAGTCCATACAAAAAATACATCACATGAATAATTAAATAATTAAATAGTTAAATTGTTAAATAGTTAAATATGGTTAAATATGGAGGAGGTTAAAAAGAACTGTGCAACTAAGTAAAGTATCTAAAATATAGTTTTAAAAAACCCCTAAAAAATATCCCATAAATTTAATTTAAAAACAGTTCCCCTAAAATACCAGTTAAAAAATCTATCTGCCAGGAGGTAAAAGCTATGAGTGTGCCAGGCCAGCTAATCGGAACAGGTGAGTCTTCAATTTTTGTCGGAAGGAGCGGAAGTCGGTGGTGGTTCTAATGTCGGGGGGGAGGTCATTCCAGAGGGTTGGGCCCATCACAGAGAAGGCCCTACTCCTAGGTGCCGCCCGTTGGCATTGCCTAGTGGACGGCACCAGGAGAAGTCCCTCCCTGTGAGAGCGGATTGGCCGCAGGGATGTGTGTGGCAGGATGCGATCCCGCACAACACACTGGCTCTTTATATTCAGTAGAGTACTAGCCAGTACTGGTTAAAAACATACAGTTCCCTCACATTCTTTTGGTCTTGGCCATTTTCCTGTCTGGAAAAATGTAGAGCCTTTCTGCACAATCCCCTATCCATGGTCCAATGATTCTGCAACAAATGGATTTAATGGCCCTGGAGAGACAGTGTCCTGTTCAACTCAGTCCTGACCCATGCAGATAATATGGAAAGAGGGAATTTGAGCCTGCTGTAGGGCATCCCACGGGGGACAATTATGGCACTGTGTTTTTCTTTTATTGTGTTACTGTTTTATGATTATTTTATTTATTGCGCTTATTGTGAACCACCCAGAATTGCTTAAAGATGGGCAGCCATCTAAATGTTTTTAAGTAAGAAGTAGGGGAGTCAGGCCTGCTCCCATCGGCCACCAAACACTGTAGTGGGTACACCCCTCCCCGTTTCTGGCCATTTCTGATTTTCAGGACCATTTTCCAATTTGGTAGGTAGCAGGAAAGGATCAACTCCCCCAAGGACCAGAAAGGCATCTTTCCCATTTCTCTTGCCAACCTAAATCCTCCTCTTCCTCTCACAGAGTGGCATCTGAAGGGCTGAGTTTCCTACTTCCCACATGGAAAGGGAAGAGGGATGGTATCAGATGGAAAAGAGCCGTGATGGCACAGTGGTTAGAGTGCAGCACTGCAGGCTACTTCAGCTGACTGCTAGCTGCAGTTCGGCAGATCGAATATCATCGGCTCAAGGTTGACTCAGCCTTCCATCCCTCCAAAGTGGGAAAAATGAGGACCCAGATTGTTGGAGGCCATATGCTGACTCTGTAAACCACTTAGAGAGGGCTGTAAAAGCACTGTGAAGCGGTATATAAGTCTAAGTGCTATTGCTATTTTCAGCTAGCAGCATCTCATTAAAGGAATGAGTAACATTACTATAGCGATCCCAGGTACAGAGGAGCTCCCCCTACCCCTCAAGGAAGGAAAGGGGATTTTCTATGGAAAAATTCTCCATAGATCTTTTGGGGTCCCACGGGAACTTCTTCCCCTCCTGATCTTCTATTCTTCCTGACGTCTGCATGGTGCCAGAGAGAATAGCTCCTTTGCTGCCAGTTCTCTAATCCAGCAATCCTTACTCTACACAGTAGAGAACTTATGGTCTAAGAATTAACAACAGTAGTCTTGCACCTTCTCTTCTCCCTGTCAGGGGAAGATTTATTTCACCCTGAACTAGACGAGGTCTTAGATCGGGGCTGTTTCCAACAGCATATTCTTTAAGGTGCGAAGAAAAAGAAATAAACTTTCTGGAGAAACATATTCTAATTAATAAACAAACTTTAATACAAAAATAATAAATGGAAATAAAACAAAGCTAACTAATTGTTACATTTTGATAAAAGAGTTCCGTCTCCCAGTTTTCCTGGCAGCCGGACAAAAGATCAGAAGTAGCTCTGGAATGTGTGAAGCATGCGCAGTACATCACTGTCAGATAAGAACTTTTATGACCTGCGCAATAACTCTTTCAGTTTAACTATTTAGTGTCAGTTCAGTCAGTTCAGGCTAGCAAACAATTTTAACGCAGTGACACTCCCTCCCTTCCCCCGTATATTGCATTTCTTTCCATAGTTGGTAGGACTTTATTGCCCCGAATGGAAGGAGTAGTGGGAGAGAGGAGGCAGTGAATAGGTCCTTCGGTGCCCATCCTGTCATCATGCGATGGGATCAAAGAACTGGCAACAGTAAAGACCAGCTGCCAGTCCCTGCACCAAACTAAGTTTTCCCCACCTCGCCCCTCTCCCTTTCCCTTTTTCTTGAGCAGACAGACTGCCACTCTGATTTATTGCCAAAGCAAATGGGGCCTGGAAATGTCATCATCCTTTCTTTAAACTGGCATACCTTTCTGCTAGCTCCCACACTGAGTAACAGTAGCTTATGCTGCGGTGTGAAAGAACCCCAAGTTAATATGATACAGGTTTTTTTAAAAAAGGCTATTTGGTTTAATCGTTCCTTTCTTGCCGTTTCTTAAGTGAAAATGTTCGCTCTACTAGGCCAGACAATATTCCAAAGATTCCATTGAAGAGAGGGTGATCTTAACCTTAATTCCATGGAATTTCAAAGGTTTTTCATGGAACTTGGTAATAGTTAGGTGCCTGTCAAGTCAAATCCTGATATGGAGATAGAAACCTGGCAAGAAGAAGGAACAAGAAAGCAACCTTCACACAAAATCTGCATTTTGGCAGCACCTGCCTGCTTGGGCCTCCTGGTGCTTTGGGGAGAACAGCAGTGCTGGTGGCCAGCTTATGAGCAGACATCATGCATTGTTTATTAATCCATGTCTTCCTGTGCTTTATTTGGCAGCCTGCGGTAGCTTGGCTAATGCAACAGCATTTAATAATGATCTCCCACTTACTTAAACACTCCAAGTGAGCAACAGACAGAATCATGGGAACCAACATTCATTGTACATGAGCTCAGCTACATCTAGTTAAATATTTGATGACAGTTCAGAAAAACTTTGATACTCTTCAGGCTCTTTCTAATTATGACTCTACAAGGCCATGAAGGTACCCCCATGATATATAAGACATCTGCACCCCAGGCCACCCAGCAATAATTGGCAGAGTGGTCCAGGTAACAGAGTGCAAAGGCAAGATCACAAGCGGTGGAGGTGAACAAAGTATCCATGCTTGCCTCCCTTGGTGCTCTCTTGGCTAGAATTGAGTTCGGTCTTTCCAACTTTCTTATAATGGTCTAATAAAATGCTGGGTCGGAGATCAAATGCATGTCTCTTCCTTTACAAGTGGGACTTGTTCATAAGGGCAAAAACAGGATGGGAGATTCTAAATGGACAAATATGTGCCATCTAGGCACCATGTTACAGAATAAAAATAGATGGATGATTGATGCATAGATGTCTTGAGATATAACAGATTAACAGAGTTGGAAGGGACCAAATCCTATATAGGATCTCCTGCTTGGGTAGGGGGGTTGGACTAGATGACCAACCCCCCTACCCAAGCAGGAGATCCTATATATTCCCTTCCCAAAGTGGGCAGACTGTCAATTCCCTACCCTTATTCAAGGACAGAAACCGGAGAGGCTCATGAACCTTACTCAAATACCGATAGTGGGATAGTGTTCATCCCCCTGAGGATACAGACTACTTTCAGGGGGGAGTGTCTAAGGAGATTCTCAGTCATCCAGCTCATGGTTGTCCCAAAGGTGCCTTTTTTCCCCAAGAGGCAACTGGACTTTTTCTTTGTTTTTCTTTGAAGACAAAATGTCTTCAAAGAAAAACCAGAAAGTCCACTTGCCTCTTGAAAAAGCACCTTTGGGACAATCATGAGCTGGATGACTGAGAATTGACAGCATATGTCAATCTTTGGACATAAGTCAGGGAATATTTTGCTGCACTGGTTCAATGGATTCAAAGAGAGAGGTCAGAATTTCACCAATATCAGAGTGTTGCCACCTAGAACATTACAAAACTGTAGAAACAATGTAATGAATAGGGAAGATACTGAACTGGAACCAGAGAAAGCCATGTTCAGCCCACCCTACCTCACAGGGCCATCTCATAAGTAGGCACATCCAAATTTAAGCCACCTTGAGCCTCTAGAACTGGGATGGCAAACCTATGGCAGGCATGCCGGACGTGGCACGCAGAGCCATCACCCATTGCCATTCGGGGTTCCGGCATGCTGGCCAGCTGGTCTTCACATGCGCAGGAGCACCAGAAAGTGGAAGAGCAGCTGCCTGGTGCACATGCGCCCACCAGGAATATAATGTTCCAGTTTCCGGCTTTCCCGCATGTGTGAAGATCAGGTGGCCAGCGGGCAGGAACCCAGAAGAACAAGGGGAGCAGAGCTGCTGGTTAGGACAGGCAGGTCAGGATTTCCCTCCCTCCCTGGGTGAGCAGGCTTCTTCCGTGGCCCCAGGCCTCCAGCCCACAGCACTGACATGTGTCCATGGTCGGGAGTGCTTGGCTGGCTCGGGCACATGGGGTATCAGGGCTGCAAAAGGTTTAGAGGGTAAATGTAGCAGTATCTTTCTTTTTCTTCTCACTAGCCATTGTGAAGTACTCTACGCTAAGAAAGAGAAAGAAACTGATCTCTTTTTTACAACTTCAGCATGCTTGGTGATGCATTCTTCATTCGCTTTGGATAGTGAGATGGGCAGCATATAAATTTAATAAATTTATAATAAATAAAAAAATTTAACCTAGAATAAGATTAGCATACTTTCCAACTCCTTTGCTTCCTTTATAAAGAATCCATATTTTCGTCCATTGTAACAAACCAACATCATGCTTTTCTGGATATGCTTCTGCTTCCTCCTGGAGTCCCATCGTTATAGGTTTGCATCAATGTCTACATTAGGAAGACCAAAGTCTGGGTCTTCTGTGCTCTGCGTTACGTGCCGAAAACCAAGAAGAGAGAGGGATTGGAATGGAAGAGTTAACGTCATTCTGAGATGCTGCCCAAATGCTTCTCCCATCAGAATACATAGTGAGAATGTTTTTCTCTGCAACTGCCAGCCAGATGCAGCCTGTTTTCTTTCTTTTGTCAGCATCTCCCATCACACCAAGCTTGGTCCTGCAACTAGCCAGTCTGCTGACAGAATGACAGATGGGCAGAGTCTGTAGCCCTTTACCTAATTTCTTTCAACTTTCTCTTAGACTGGAAATACTAATAATGGTGTCTCTGCCTTTTGATGAGGGAGCACCTGCTGTGGCTGGGTTTGCGCTAGATGAAAACTAAGCAGTCCAAGCTTGGGATACAAACAACATGTGACATTGTTGTCACATGTTGTGGGCACCAGGCCACCATTGTAAACCATGATACTATGAATTGATTAGAAATTCAGTTTTATTATCCCAGGTTTAGGGTTTAGTGTGCTGTGTGAACCCAGCACACGAGAAGTGATCTGATCCCCTGGACAGCGTGTTGGATTTTGTCTGAGGATGGCTGAATTTAAATTCATAGTCAACTATAGATTCATCATTGAATTTTGTGAGTTGTGTGAATTGGGATACTAGAAACCTCCTTCCTTTTCTCCGAGTACTGAACCTGTGTATATAGAATGAATTTCCTACAGACCTCTCTCCTTTCAGGTATTTTGGTATGCAAGTAAGTGCAAGATATTCACAAAGACCCTTGATGGCTCCATCAAAATTCTGGTTGGAAAAAAACCTAAATTCTGCAAACTGTTCCCATTCTGCAGATCTAGATCAGTTAAGATTTGCTTACTTGGGTAGGATTTCTTTCCAGTGAAAGGATACAGAAAGAACTATGCACATCACTGAATAGCCAAATTTGCTCATGACTGACAACTGCTAAAAGAGTGGAAGCCATGGAGCTTCAGTTCAACATATTTCTATATCCATTAAAAATCTATTTGCTCTTCTCAAAAAGACTTTGGCATCTTTGATCTTTAGTATTATCAAACAAGGTTTAGTGGAATATATTATCTAGGTGCAAATACCACTTGAGCCAAATACAGGATGAGGACATGGAAAAGGTGCCAGCTAACCAGCTAAAGGAGGTTCCTCTGAGTAGCTCATCAAACCAAGACATCTCAGTCTGTGCTCATTTCTCATGCAAGTCATTTAACAAGCAGTAATCCACATCACAATCTCCCCCGCCCAACACAATCCAATTTAATTTAGAGGAAAAATCACACAAAGGCTGTAACATCCAGCTTATCCCTTGAAATGCAATCGTTCTGTAGAAAAGAATTAATGTTTAATTCCATCTTAATTACTCAGAGTAATAATCCATTTACACAGAGCAATGCGGTCAGCACATGCATTGCATTGCATTGCTCTGAAGGGTCAGAGTCATGTGACTAGTAACCTTGTCAGCTGACGGGCTGAATTAATCAGAGGCCATTGTTGTCATGAGCCCTGAGAGAGATGGGAGCCATTGATTAGATCCTTTGGGTTGCATGGTTATGACTTTCAATTAGTAACTTTCTGGGATTAAGCAGCTCAACTAAACTGTCTTTGCCATGACCCATAGGGTAGTACTAACCCCAAAAAATCTGTTGCCATGATGCCATCCCATCCCCAGCCTATTATTGAAAACACATGACTTTGTATTTAAATGATCTGATATTAAAGTGGTGTGAACTTGGTGATAAGATGGTTGGGAGGTAGAAACTCTCAATGGTGGGATGCAAACATTTTTACTACCGGTTCTGTGGGTGTGGCTTGTTTGGTGGGCATGGCTTTGTGGTCATGTGACTGGGTGGGCGTGGCTTGCTGGCAGGAGTGGGATTCAAAAATGTTAGCAAGGGGTTCTCTGCCTGGTTGCTGGGTGGGCGTGGCCATTGTAGGCATGGCCTAGTCGGTCACACCATGGTGAGGGGGGCGTTTTTGCTCTCCCTGGGATCCAGAGGCTTTTCTTGAGCCTCCGGGAGGGCAAAAATGGCCTCCCCAGGCTCCAGAGGCCCTCTGGAGGCCAGAAACGGGCTTCGGGTAGGCCCATTTTTCCCCATCCCTGAGCCTCTGTGTGTGCCCTGCACTTACCTGCATCCAAAATGGGCCGTATGGGGATTCCGGGGAGGGGAGGGGCATGGTGGATGGGCCCAGCCAGGAATGGAATTTGGGGGTTCTCCAAACTGCACAGAATCTTAGCTAGAGGTTCTCCCGAACCCCTGTAAACCTCCAGCAGCCCACCCCTGCATACAGCTCCTATTGGCCACTTCCAACTGCATTGGACAGGCGAACTTCCTTCCCTTCCTCCAGTCAGTGGGCAATGTGGGCATTGTCCTCCGTGAGCATTTAGATAGTTCTGCTGGGCCAATATTTCACCTGGATTCAACAGGGAGAGAGCAAATCAATGCTAGCATACTTTTGTGCTTGAGGAAAGCACATTACAGTATTGCTGCTGCCTGGATGAGCACTCAAACACATAAAATGCATTAGTATCATCACACCGAGTGGTGAGAACTCCAGGGCCAGTAGGTCAAAATTTTGTTTCCTTTGCCTGACAGAGCAATTCTTTTTTTCTATCTTTGACGTCTCTGTTCTATTTACAAGCAACATACATTCTGGGAGCAAATAAGAGTCTACCACAGTCAACACAGCTGGTGAACATACTATAGAACCAAAACTAAAGTACAGACGATCTCTGCAGTTGCATCAGAGATCTCTCCCAGGCTGGCTAAACTCATGTATTTTTCAATAAAAGTTCTCCAAGACTTTGCAAGCTTGCTCATTATTTGGAGGCATTTGTCCTATTATTGATTCAGGGTGATGAAAAACAAAAGTAATTGTGAGGCGCTCCAGAAAGATCTGTTTAAACCTGGTGACCGTTCAACCCTATGGCAAATACAATTCAATTTGAGGAAGTATAAAATGCTTCACATTGAGTCAGAATGCCCAAATTCACCTATATACCTTGATGGGGTCTCGGTTGCCTGTATCTAACCAGAAAAAAAGGGATCTCGGAGTCATAGTGGAGAGCCCAATGAAGATGTGAACTCTGTGTGACAGCTGTGAAAAAGGGAAATTCCATGCTAAGGATCATTAAGAGAGGCATTGAAAATAAAACTGCCAACATTGTACTGCTCCTTTATAAATTGTAGCAGGCATGCATCTGTGGTATGTGTAGAGTTCTGGTCACCCCATTAGAAGAAGGATTTAATAGAGCTAATAAAAGTGCAGAAGATGGAAACAAAATTATCGCAGGGTTTTCCCTAGAAGAAAAAGTTAGAATGTTTGGAATTCTTTAATGCAAGAAAAAAGATGTCCAAGAAAGGGGAATATTTGAGGTGTATACAATCATACATGGTCTGGAGAAATAGAAAATAGAAAAAGATACAACACTTAGTGATAGTCAAGGTTACTAATAAGCTATCAAATCGGACTAGGAAACAATAAAACAATATAAATTGTAAAGATACAAGCAAGATGGTTATAATCATAAGTGGGAGGGGATAGGTACTAGGAAGGATGAGAAGAAGAATAGTAATACAGTCATTGGATAATTTGGCAGTGTTGTGGGAATTAGTTGTTTATCAGAGTGATGGCATTCGGGGGGAAATTGTCCTTGTGTTTAGTTGTTCTGGTGTGCAGTCCCCTTTTTGAGGGTAGAAATTGAAACAATTTATGTCCAGGATGTGAGGGGTCTGTAGATATTTTTACAGCCCTCTTTTTGACTTGTACAGTATGCAGGTCCTCAATGGAAGGCAGGTTGGAATGCACAGTTTTTTTAAAAAAAAAACCATTGGGTTCATAGGCCATTGCAGCCAGTGGTGGAATTCAGCCAGTTCGCACCACTTTGGGAGAAAGAAAGGTTGTTGAAAGAAATCATTAGGGCAGAGAACTGGTTGTTAAATTATTTGAATCCCACCACTGATTGCAGCTGATTGGAAGGAGATTCAGAGCAGATAACAGAGAGTACTTCTTCACACGGCACATAATTATCCTGCTTTAATTCATTACCTATAAAATTCATAAGGTGGGATCATAGGCACTAACTTAGATAGCTTTATAAAAGGATTAAATAGATTTATGTAGAAATACAGGTAGTCCTTAATTTACGACTGGTCACTTAGTTACTCCAGACCTCCCCTGGGTTACCTACAACATGGATTTGAAGTCCTGATAGCTGCCCTCACCCCCCCCGGTCACATGATTACATTTTGGGCATTCAGCCACTGGCTCGTATTTATGACCGTGTGCAGCGTTCTGCAGTCACATGAATGCAATTGGCAACACTTTTTGCTGGAAACCAGCATTTATTTCCAGTTTCCAGTAAAAAATAAAAAACCCAGCCATTATGGACCATTGTGGATTCACTTAGAAGCTGCAGTGTTTGCTTAACAACCATGTGACTCACTTAACGATGGTGGCAAAGAAGTCATAAAGTTAGGCATGGTCACACCTAGCGACCAGCATGACTTATGACTGTCATTCTGGGCCTCAGTTATGATCATAAGTTAAGGGGCCACTCGTATCAAGGCCTACTATTCTTAAGGACTCAATGTTACTTCCAGGTTGGGGGAAGCAGCCCCTCTGACTGCCAGTTGTAAGGGAGTAAAAGGGAGAGAACAATATGCTTCCATTTTTGTTGAGACAAGCGGCCATTATAAGAAACAAAACGCTGCCCTAAAATAAGAGCTTGATTCTTTTATTCTTTTCCTAAATTTTATAATGGTCAGTGTTCAGGTAGTCCTTGACTTACAACCATTCCTCTAGTGACTGTTCAAAGTTACGACGATACTAAAAAAAATAGATTTATGACCATTTTTCACAGTTATGACCGTTTCAGCATCCCCCCACAATCATGTGATGAAAATCTGGATGCTTGGCAACTATCTCAGATTTATGACGGTTGCAGTGTCTTGAGGCCATGGGATCAGCTTTTGGGGGGTCTTCTAGCGAAGACAGATTCACTGAACAATCGTTATTTTACTAACTCAACAACTGCAGCGATTCACTTAACAAGTGTGGCAAGAAGGATTTACTCACTTAACAACTGCCTCACCTAACAACAGAAATTTTGGGCTCAATTGTGGTCGTAAGTCGAGGGCTACCTACAGCTCAGTCTTGCTCTCAAACACATGTTGCAAGCAGTCGAAATGTTATCCGGCCACAGTGCCCTGAAATGGGGCCACACTCTTCAAGGCAGTCTCTCCGGTCACTAGCTCTTGTTGGGCAACATTCAAAAAATTCTTCCCATTAAAAAACAATCAGTTAACAAAAGAACATTTCCCTACGAGCATAAGAGCTCTAATTGCAGGTACCTATTTATTGCGCAAAACATATTTTTCTAATGAATTCTAAAATGTGCTTGGCAGTTGTTCTAGCCCAATTATTACCATGAACATTCAGGAGCAGAGTTGATCATGGCCAAGAAGCTGTCATCTTGGGTGGCACAGCAGGCTTGTCCTTCCCTTCATCCTCACTCTGGTTTGTTGCACAGAACCACCATCTGGTCCTCCCAGGAAGCTCACAGATTAGAAGGATGCATATTGTGGCAGAGACACATCTTGAGAGAAGCCAATGGACGAGGACGGTTAAAAAGCAGGCTGGTCTGCCAGCCTGAGTGGATTAATTGGGTAATCAGAGGAGAAGAGGGAAGTCTTAATTTGAAGTCATTCTATGCTCTTTCCCATATTAAAATCTTCCAGACTCAGGGAGGAATGGCTATTGATTCAGAAGACTAATATACACACCTTAAGGAGGAGGGGGGATATTAGCTGGAAGCGATTTCTTAATTAGTGCTATGATACGAGCCCCAAATCTGTTACCAGCACGCTTGCTATCCTAAACATAACGAGGCCGTGTTCAAATATGAGCCTCCTTTCTCGTAATGTTGTTGCTTTTTTTATTTTTCCTTGCCTGCGGAATTGCAGTGTAACGTCCACAATTTGTTTCTGTTAATGTTTTATTGCAAGGAAATTTACAGGATAGCAGGGCACTGTACTCAGCCGACCATGGTAATTGCACTCAGACATCACCAAAGGTTCTGTGGATAACCAGACATCACTAATTTCTGAAATGCTACAATGGAAGGCTTTGTTTTCATGTGGGAAGATTAAGTTCTTCTAGTTGAGGAAAGAAGCCCTGGAGGAGAATCCTTGTTTTATAGTTCCCTCTTGACATATCTCATAAGGGATGGGAACTCATGCCATACATTCTCCGCACGGATGCATTGGGTGGGTAGATGTTGCCCGAAGTAGACAATCAAGAACACAGTTAGCTTGCAAGTCATATAACTGTGATGGCAAACCTATGGCATGCGTGCCAGAGGTGGCACACAGTGCCCTCTCTGATGGCACACGAGCCGTCGCCCCAGTTCAGGTCTGCTTTGCATGCCCGCATGCCTCTTGCTGGCCAGCTGGTCTTCGGCTTTCTGCCGAGCATGTGGGGGGAGGAGTGCACACACATGTGTGGAAAGGCGTGTGCAGGGGATGCGCGTGCGCATGCATGGGGGGTGGGGTGCATGCACTGGGCCACACATGCATGCTTGGGGGGGTGGAGCACATATAGTCATGTACACATTGCATTTTGGGGGTTCGGGCGCACACATGCACATTTGCACACACCTGCACACACTTTGGGCACCCAGTCTGGAAAAGGTTAGCCATCACCGTCATATAAAGATACTGTACATATGTGATAACCATCTTCTGCCTTTGGGAGCAAAGCAACAACCTTTCTAATAGAGGTATAATACAATAATAGGCTTCCCCATTATCAGATGGCCAGCCATGTTTTGCACCAGTCGAAACATCTGGGTAGTCTTCAATAGCAGCCATCTCTGGATTAAGTCACAGTAGTCCCGTGGGGAGAAAAGGTGGACAGAAATGATCATAGTCAGTGCCTTCTGTTCCAGAAAAGGCCACAATGGACATGATAGCTAACTCTGGGTAAGGTTTTCCGGGACATAGCTTCAGCTGGTGCTTCCATCCAGGAGCATCCCTAGGGTGGGAGCTTGCATTTTTTTGGGAAGGGCACAATCCCACCTAGAGCCAATATTGGTGCCAGCTTCTAAATCAACAACCATTTTATCTTGCTTATGTTGAATTTGGTTTGTTTTTCCTCTTTCCATCCTGACAGTCTCAAGGTGCCAGTCAAGACTTTTACAGCATCTGCTTCTCAGCCCAGAGCAGAGATACATAATGGTATCATCAGCATATTGATGATCCCTCATCTGATGCTTAGGGATGAGCTCTCCCGATGCTCACTTCATGTAGGTGTTAAATGAAATACAGGAGGGTCAACATTCTAGAGCATCCCATACTGGCATGTTTGAGCACTCTTCATCCCCAGACACACCAAATAGAATTGTTAATCAAGCAGGACTGAAAACATTTGCAGGAAATAGTATATAGTAGGTAAGAGCAGGGGTGGGATCCTACTGGCTTAACAACCGGATCTCTGAGCGCTCACTTCACTCCTGTGTGCGCCTCACCTGCCTGATGCGCACTGCACATATGCCATGTGCAGTTCCCAGGAAAACAGCCGAGGCGCAGCAATCCAGTCTACCGCACCTATCAGCTGGGCTAAAAAAGAAGGAAATATAGGTGGGTATAGCTCAGGGGCAGGCAGGTGGTCCCACCTGAAGGTCAGAGTGAACCGGTTTGCTCTCAGCTGATCTTCGGAGCTACCGGTTCGCCCAAATCGGCCCGAATCAGTAGAATCCCATCCTTGGGTAAGAGCATTTATAGACAACTGATGGACTCCACAAGACAAAGAGGCTTCTGCTTCCCTATAAAGATCCTGCCATGGGTCACCCAAAACAGCAACCATTAAGAGCAGTTTCTTTTTTTCAGAATCCTAACCAAAAAGGGTTCAGATAACTCACTTCTTCCAGAAACCTGTGAAAGTAACTCATCTTTTCCACTATCTTTTTCAGAAATGGAGGTCGTAGACAAGACGGAAGTTGTCTAATACGGCTTAATCTTGGGTCAACCTCTTGAACATATGAATTCCTCTTTCAAAGATGGTAACATCTCCCCCTGCCAAAAGAGGCATTTATCACAGTCAAACCCAGTCAGGTGTGCCCTCCCAAACTAGCCAGGTGGAACAAGAATCAGGTCCACAGATTGCGAGATTTGCTTCATAAAGGAACTTGCTCTTTTCTTCAAGATTTGTAAGTTCAAACATATCGCAGATGATATTGTAATATATCATCCCCATGAACTGTTTGGATGCTATCAGCCTGCTGCCAAATTCAGACCAATCTGAGTGATGTTACCAAGAAATAGTTCACATCAATCCACTGATGGCTTTCTCAGCCACTCATTCCCTAACAGTACCCAGGGTCACTTGAAAAAGTGTTCCTGGACCATATATTCCACAAGTCTAATGAAGATAAAGAAATAAGAAAGCTTCACCATCCTTCCTGCCATGGTGTAGACTAGAAGCTGAGATCATCCTACTATTTGCTCCTTGTTTTTTACCAGGATTTCTCCAGCATCTCGTTCCTTCATCTGCTACATACCTCAGTAAACTAAGGCACTCTTCCAGGATAGGCGGTTTAGGAGAGGCTACTTAGGTGCAAACATATCCAATGTTTTCATTGCTCTATGTGCATTAGGTCTACTCCAGGTCACCAGTTAACTGTCAGGGTTCCAAGTTACACCCGAAATGAAAGAAGACTCCAAGGCTTGAGTTTCCTCAAAGTTCCATTTTATTAGAGATTCATATTGGCACGTCTGGGAAAACCCAAATCTGAAAGTTTCCAGGCTTTCCCCACCACCCAAAAGAAAGTTCAAGACCCTAACCCAACACCCACATGTCCATCGCATAATCCAATCAGGCCCCATCCAAAAATGGAGATGCCTCCTGGTCACCTCATCGCAGCTGCAGGGCAAGATGACCTTGACTTTCTAAGAAAGAATGTTGTTTTGGCTATATATCACCCACACTCTGTATAATCCCCCCTCCCATTATATATCACCCACACTCTGTATAATCCCCCCTCCCATTTTCCCACAGTAGAAAATGTGGCAAGCCTGAAGTCCAAAAGGTAAAATATGGCTTCCAGGTCTGACATTAACTTCTGAACACCTCCTGGAATCCAATGTATCCATAAGGCTTATGGGTGGCCCATTCTAATCAGTCCTTTTACCATATGAAGGTTCATGATGCTGGTTATCTCCGTGGTAACTACTAGAAGAAGACTGTATCTCTTCCTAACAAGATTTACTGTGTCTCCCATCACCTGATCAGATGTCAGCTGTTCTGAGATATCTCTCTCCAGCATGTAGTTTCCATTGTGCATTGAACTCATGATGATCTGGAACAGGCCTATGGTTATCGTGACAGTCATGAAATCCTGGACTGAGTCTGAGTCTACTCTTGGAGAAAGTAGGTGGAAAACATCTAGCATTAAAAGATGGGCTGAATCTACTGCAAACCCAATGGTGAAATCAAACAGCCTGTGTAGAAATGCTTCCTTGCATCAGGGGGGACAGTAGAATAGCAGTACCCTAGCTTGTCCTTAGACTCAAACATCACAAACAAGAACTTATATCCAAATTACCTGGGGTTCTTGTAGTTGACCCCTGCTACAGCTCCTCCATACTTTGGGAGTCAAGATTGATGTAGCACCCATCAATTGGATGCTACACCCTTACTGGATGTATGTTGGGTAGAAGAAAGTCCCCCATGCTTGCTCAGACAGGTTTTCTTGATACATGCTAAAAATGGCCTCTCGTCCTTGAGTAAATCAGGGACAAGGAAAGATTTAATGCAGAGTGATCAGGTATTTAATAACATCAGTGTAAGTTGAAGGATTCAATTAATTCAGACTTGTGGTTCTTAATCTGAGAACAAATGATCAGAATGGGAATTGGTTAAAAATTCCCAGTCTCCTTTTCTCCATAATGGATACTTTAATCTCTTACAGATCTTCTCTTTTTGTCATTATAGTAATTCCCCCTTCCTTTCTCTATCCTTCCCTGCCTTCCACCTCACTCTTGCTCCTTCCCAGGGATTATATAGCAGTACCAAGGCTTCTGTCTCTGCCCAGGAAAAAAAAAAACCCACCAATGTTCTTCTATTTGTGTTAGTTTGTTCCTTCAATCACCTTTACTATCACCACCTCCACTAAAACTACTGCTGCATCACAAGCCCTCCAGTCCCTTCTGTATTGCTACACTTCAGCCCCAAAGCCTTGGATTTATCGCATCAATCACTGTCACGGTTTCTTGTACAATGTTTTCCTTTCGTCTGTGTTGTGATCTGAGCTCCAGTGGTGGACAAGCTACAGTAGTTTTCTGCCTCTGTTTCTGCCATAGACAATGGATTTTGGCAAGGTTCCAAATAGCAACCCATCTTGACAGTCAGTGTCAGCAGGTATAACCACAGTTGCACCTGTGATGGCTAAAAACACAGAAGCCAAGAATCCTGGTTTCTCTCCATCCCACACACTGCTTATGTCCCCCCAATACTCAAGATTTTGCTCAGTGTAATCTCTCATCCAGCCCAAGTATCCAGTTCTTAGCCAGACCCATTGTTTCCTTTTCCTTCTCTTTCATTTACACAATTTCTTGCTTATTCCACACATTTTCCCACCAAAATTCCTTCTTTCTCTAATATCAGGATCAGCATCCCTGTCAGCATATCCATCACTCGCCTTCACTAGCTAATAATGATTTCCCTAGCTAATAATAAACCTAATTACTAGCTCACTCCTAAAACAGTTTCTCATTCACCTTGTTAACTCCTGAAAAGACAGAACAGTGCACAGACATCTTCTTCTTATGTATGTACATTTCGTTTCTTTAAAAAAAAACAAGATTCCAGAATTAAAAAAATATTTGCTGAATTCCCCATATTAAAATCTCATAATAGTTGTATTTCTCTATTTTTAACAGTAAAAAAATCTGTTACTTGCAACAAAATCTTTAATAACAGGATTCATAAGGTCAGGTAAGGAAGATTAATGTGTAAACAAATTGTCCCTGGAGAGCAATGGTTTGGATATCATTTGCTAGAAAGTTGGTGATTACTTTACACGCCATTTCCCTTCCTCAGAATTACATTGTTATATAAAGTATATAAAATTGCTTTTATCTACGGAATATATGCAGGCATGAGGGCTCATCCATATAGCCATATTGATGTGCTTTCCCTCTATACTTGAATCAGGAGGAAAAGTATGATTTGTAGTCACAGCCAATCTTTGATCACCAGGAATGAGGCTGAAGTGTTGCTGTCCTCCGAAGAAGGTAACCTGGTCGTGACTCTGTCAGGCCTGCAGCCATCTTTTCTTTGGGATCTTTGGCCTGCCACACTGTCTATTATTCTACTATGCATTTTCTATTATGGGAAAATGGGAGGGGGGATTGTAAGGAGTTACATACTATGTAGCCATAACAAAATTCTTCCTAGAAAGCCAAGGTCATCCTTTGTCTCTGCACCTCTGCACCTGACCGGAACTGGATGGGTGGAAGGTACCAGCATGGCAGTGGGAGATTGGACTATGTGATGGACTTGTGGGTGTGGGGGCAAGATCTTGAACTTTCAACTAGGTGGGGAAAACCAGGAAACTTCAGGTTTTCCCAGATGTGCCAACATGGCTCTCTTAATAAATTGGAACTTTGACCAATACTGCCTTGGACTCTGATTTACTTTTGGATGCTATTTGGAACCCTGACATTAACCTGTGGTCAGACTAGTTCTTCCAAAAAGACATCCATATGTGGAGAAGCACCCCTTCCACTGTCTAACTCTGACCTGGAAAGCTCAACTCTGGACAAAGAGTAAGGGTGGAGCCTTGAGCTGCAGAGAAGAAAGACCAGAGATTTCATTGTCCCAAAGATACTGTTTCAAGAGGCAACTGGACTTTCTGTTTTTTCTTTGAAAATGGTTCACTTCGCATCCAAGAAGTTGAAAAAGCTTCCTGGATGAGAAGCAAAACGTCTTCAAAGAAAAACCAGAAAGTCCAGTTGCCTCTTGAAAAACCAGCCTTGGGGCAACCATGACCTGGATGACTCAGGATCTCCATAGATATTTAGCAGAGATTTCATTCTACCCCTCTTCCCCACCATCAATTACTATGGTTGGTGAAAAGGGAATGCCTCAGTCCTCCCTCCCTCCCTCCCTCCCTCCCTTTCAGCCCTTTGAGGTAATCCAGGCAAAAAACATAATGAGTACTAATACTACCTTAATTGTAATGTGACAGTATCAGAATCTTGCCAGTCTGAAAGTACTTCTCTCTTTTCTTACTTTTACTCTCCAGAAAACTAGGGAGGTCCATTCTGAGATGTTTTCTCCATCAGATTTCATGGGACCATTGCCTGGGCTACAACTTTTCCTCCTGTCTCCGAAGGTCATTCCCATATATCATTACCTCCCCTCCTCCCCTCCTTTTGTGCATTTACAGTATTGTCAAGGCATTTAATTTTTCCACTGAGAGCCTCAATCTGCTACCTAGCTGCTATTCTCACAAGGCGAGTGGGGGGGGGGGGTGGCCAGGCCATCCATAGAAAATGGATGAAGCTCTGGGGCCCATGTTTTTTACTACCCATGGGATGTACCTCCCAGCTGGAATCCAGCCCTCTACAAAGGCCCTTCGTTCAATACCCAAAGAATATCATTTCTGTTTCAGGATTCACACAAGGGGCAAAAGTGGGGCTGCCTTCTCATAAAGACATGGCAAAAACCAGCTTGCAGAAACCAGCAAGTGACAAGCTTCTGCAGGGACATTCTTTGTGAAGTCAGGAATCTTTAGGAGTTCTGCAGAGACTTTCAGCAAGTCTCTACAAGATCTATTGTTCTTGTTAGTTGGGAAGTCATGTCTGACCCATCACAACCCCATGGACAACATTCCTCCAGGCCTTCCTGCCCTCTACCAACCTCTGGGGTCCATTTAAGCTCACGCCTACTGCTTCGGTGACTCCATCCAGCCACCTCTGTTGTCCCTTTCTTCTTTTGCCCTCAATTGTTCCCAGCATTAGGCTCTTCTCCAATGATTCTTTCCTTTTCATTAGGTGGCCAAAGTATTTGAGTTTCATCTTCAGGATCTGGCCTCCTAAAGAGCAGTCAGGGTTGATCTCCTCTAGGACTGACCAAGGGACTCACAGAAGTCTTCTCCAGCACCATAGTTCAAAGGCCTCACTTCTTTGGCGCTCAGCCTTCCTTATGGTGCAGGATCTATTAGCTTTCCAATAATATTAGCTTTCTGGAAGACATGTGGATGATGATCCTCTATATAAGGATGGTTTCCCCCAAAGAAGTCACAGGCTGTACTACTGCCATGTCCGGCGGCTCAGGCAGACACATCAAACGCCTCTACTGAGGTGAAAAAGCCCTCCGGGGGGCGCTCTTTCAGCAGGCCAAGTGGACTCCTGCAAACTCCTGCTCCGACTCCTCCACCCTCGCTCAAAGCTTCACTCAGGAAATCTCCCGAGGGGTGGGGCGGATACATCTTTAAAGCTTGCACATGCTTCAGCTCATCTCAGCAGCAGGTTGACAACGAGATGGCCCTACTGTGACAACATGTCCTCTGTGCACAGTAAGCTAAGGTCCTCACAGGCCAGGGAAAGAAGGCCTTGCAGATGAGGCCTGTGAGTGGGGGTGCATGACTGTGCAGGAAAACAATTCGTTTTGTCCAAGTTATGTAGTTTGCCTGATACAAAGATGGAAGTAAGATATCACAAAAGGTAAAGGGACACAAAGATGAGCCAGCAGTGTGCAGCAGCTGCCAAAAAAGCCAACACAGTTCTAGGCTGCATCAACAGAGGGATAGAATCAAGATCACGCGAAGTGTTAATACCACTTTATAATGCCTTGGTAAGGCCACACTTGGAATACTGCATTCAGTTCGGGTTGCCACGATGTAAAAAAGATGTGGAGACTCTAGAAAGAGTGCAGAGAAGAGCAACAAAGATGATTAGGGGACTGGAGACTAAAACATATGAGGAACGGTTGCAGGAACTGGGTATGTCTAGTTTAATAGAAATAAGGACTAGGGGAGACATGATAGCAGTGTTCCAATATCTCAGGGGTTGCCACAAAGAAGAGGGAGTCAAACTATTCTCCAAGGCACCTGAGGGTAGAACAAGAAGCAATGGGCGGAAACTAATCGAGGAGAGAAGCAACTTAGAACTGAGGAGAAATTTCCTGACAGTGAGAACGATTAATCAGTGGAACAACTTGCCTCCAAAAGTTGTGAATGCCCCAACACTGGAAGTCTTTAAGAAGATGTTGGATAGCCATTTGTCTGAAACGGTATAGGATTTCCTGCCTAGGCAGGGGGTTGGACTAGAAGACCTCCAAGGTCCCTTCCAACTCTGCTATTGTATTGTATTGTATACTATTTTGACATTATGGATTTCACCATTTTGAAAATCATTTAAAAAAAAAACACTGTTGGGTTTATGTCTGGCATCCAGCAGGAGAAGCATTGGAAGAAAAAACACGAAACTAAAACTTCTGGAAGCAAAGCACTATGGACTCTTCACACCTCTGGGATTTGAGTTAAAATTTTGGATCTTTTTTGGCCCAAGCAGATTATTCCAGTTAAGAGGAAATAAAGAATGAAAAAAGGAAAATATACGACAATTAAAGGATGAGCATAATATCTGGACGTGCGGTGAAATTACTTTCATGAATAGAGCCTAATGTATGCTAAACGGTTCGTCTGAGCCAAGGTCAAGGGGAAAAAACCTATTTGCTGTCATTTAAACCTGGTGAAACACACACGCCTGTATTATATATTGAGGGTGTGCGCACCTTTTAGAGAAAGCAAATCTAAAGCCATAATAACAAGTTATTCAAATGGCAAAATGTTGCTGTCAAGCAGCAGGTGATCTTGCATTACTCTCTTTTTTTCCTTGTACAGAACCATTAGAGTGCTCATTTGGTACAGGTGGCAAAGGACAATCTGCTATGTATACAAAATAATATGACAAAAAAACAATTTGACAGCTGAATTGGGCATAATGGAAGAGACAGCAGACAATGTTCTTTGTTTAGCAAGGCCAGCTGTACTTGCATTGAGAAGTTGTTCTGTTTAAGGTATAGGATCCCAAATAACCATCTTACCTAGGATTAAAATTTAACTTTAATGCAGGGAAAAGCATGCACTGCTAGCTGTCACAGGAATACCAATGGATCTCCTCTCCTCTCTTCTCCCCTCTCTCCTTTCCCCTCCCCTCCCCTCCTCTCTTTTCCCTTCCTCTATCCTCCTCTCCTCTCTTTTTCCCGTCTCTCTCCTCTTCCCTCCCCTCTCTCCGCTCCTCTCTTCCCCTGCTCTCCCCTCTCGCCTCCCCTCTCTCCGCTTCTCCCCTCCCCTCTCTCCTCTCCTCTCATCCCGTCCTCTTTTTTCCCATCCTCTTCTCTCTTCCCTCCGCTCCTCACCCCTCCTTTCCCCTCCTGTCTTCTTCCTTCCCCTCCCCTCTAATTATGTTTTGTGTCTCTCTTTTTCCTTGCTCTTGAAGGTCCAGGTTCAGGACTGTGTTATTTTTCTTGTGAGAAGATATTATAAAAGAGCATTTTTGTGCTTGAATACAAGCCGAGTAAGTAAGAAACAAATCAAGGAAGTCACCCCCCCCCCAATGTAAATTGAGTTCTATACCCGTGGTCTGAACCAGGAGAAACCTCTTAACAATCCTTAGGTGAAATATACCAGTGAAGCAGCAAAAACTCTGGGTAAGTACCAGCTGGCAGGAAGGAATGTTATCTGTGTCTCCTTGTTGCCATCCAAATGCCTGGTTAGCCCTTCAGAGGCTCCTCCATTTCTGTCCTAAAGCTTTCTATGACTCAGATCTGACGAAACCAGCCCTAAACCCATGGGATA
The DNA here is from genome assembly GCF_964273705.1 of Natrix helvetica. Lineage (NCBI taxonomy): Eukaryota > Metazoa > Chordata > Lepidosauria > Squamata > Natricidae > Natrix > Natrix helvetica. The sequence goes on from NC_138548.1 coordinate 292,388,010, forward strand.
TATGCAATTTTAGGTTTCCTGACAGTTTGTAAATTTATACACCACTTCCTTTACAATGGTATCCTGAAGCAGTTAACAATTGCAGTGCAGTAATAAAAGAAGTAAACAAAAACAATATAAAATAACATATTCATTAAAAATGGAGCGTGGAAGAGAACTCTTCATACAACATTCATATTAGGAAGACACTGATGAACAGAGAGGTCTCCGAGAGACATCTAAAAGTTGTATGGTACACAATTTTAGAGAGCTAAGCTTTCCAAAATTCAGGCACTGCCTCAACAAAGGAACTACAAGGTGGCACTCTGTATATAACTGTAGCAGAACTGCTCCTGATTATTCTAGGGATCTGGGAGGTCTGTAGAAAAAAACTTCAGTTTCCTCTCTTTTTCTAGTCCCAAATTTTGTAGGGTTTTAAAGGTCTTCAGCAAAGCCTTCAACTTAGCTTAGTAGCTAAGTCGCAGCTAGTGCAGTCCCTTCAACAAAGGTATCACTCTTGCTTTGCCAAGAGCTATACTCAGCAATTCTGGCTACCGTATCCTGCACCAGTAGCAGTTTCTGGAACAATTGGAAGCATAGCTGTACAATAAACAATCTCAACATAAGGTTAGCAGTGCCTGAATAGCAAGTAGTTAGGCTGAATCTGCTTGGAAAGGTATAGTTGATATATCAGCTAAAACTGGTAATCAGCATTCCTGGGCACAGAGGTTGTGTTGAACTCCCACTGATCTTCAAACCACGTTCCCCTGTTTTTGAAGTGAGTGCAAAGTCCTCTGTTTCAAAATCCATCCATTCCCCCATTCTAAAAGAAGTCGGATGTGCCAGGATTCCATCTTAATTTACTGTCTCTTAGCAATCTGAGAAGTTATTAAGTTTGACTTTGGTTTTTAGAATTTTAGAAATGGTCCAGATGATGCTTTAAGCACACTCATATAAATACTGCCTTTTTTGGAGTGTGTGGAAGGATGTTTTCAAGTCAGAGTTTCAATTGCCTGGATAAGGCAGAACTAGAACTCACAGTTTCCTGGTTTCTAGCCTTGGGCTTTAATTACTGCACCAAACTTACTCTCACTTTTATTTCCCTATTTATTAATTGAAAACTCTTTCTTTATATAAAGTTCCTACTATAGTTAATGTGGCACCAACTGTGTCTTAAGGGGAAGGTATCACTAAGAGACAAATTTAGCAGAAGAAATAAAAACACTTGATGGATCAATCTTGAGTTGAACTGTTGCATCTGTGTGCCAGATCCTGGGTGAAAAGTTCTCATAATGGTAGAGTATGGCCTTTTGACTGTTGGGAGTTCTGGAAGTTGTAGATCTGTGTATTTGGAGGACAACAGAGAAAGGAAGATAGCAATACAGGAATGCCGATTGTTTATCAGCCACTCTGTCCCACACTTTGTGGTCATGTTCATTAATTGGATATCCACAATGGAGCTCTGCCATCAAGGGTCCATCTGGTTCCTGGCATTAGATCCAGAGAAGGGACTCTCTACTTATTTTTCTGCTGGGAATATAACTGCAATCTGCTAATCTTTGACAAGAATGTGGTTGTTAAGAACAGAAGCAGAGAGAGGAAACAAATTGGAATTTGATGGGGATGATCAAAGTGCTGGCAATGTGCCAGGCACTGCACAAAGCCAAAGAATTTAAGGCAGGCTTTTGTCCAAACAGAAGGGGTGCTTAACTAGCTAGCACAGCCTCCTCCACCCCAACACACGCACACACTGAAGCCTTCCAGATCCATACATCTACAATCCTCATAATTCCCACCCATGAAAGTGAAACAAAATTATCATTGCTGATTGCATTTTTGTATTACTCAATTGTATGCAGTATTTGAGTTTATGAAAAATCATAACCTGCACGCTCGGTGATGCTGCTTTTTCCATAAATGAAGAAACGCCCTGAAGATATTGATTGTACAAGAGGCACGTTTTTGTGGTGTACCAGTATCCATAGTTTTACATATGCCTATCCTATCACTTAAATATTAACATCTAAAATAGGACAGAATATTAGGGGGAAGGATGCAATGTTATGTTTCCTTTAATTCTTGAATTTGTGTTGTTTTAAGACAGAGGTTATGAATGCCAGACTTGCTTTGCCTCTAGATATTTACAACTTTTGCGTTGAGAAAGATATAAGCATTCTGGTTTATTTAACAAAACTGGATGATGGGTGGAAGAGAAAACTCTGGTTATTCAGTGAGAATGAAGCAATTAGACCAGCCTCGGGAGTAGTTTGCTGGGAGTGATGGAAGTTATAATCCAACATGTGTAAAAAGAATCAGGTTGGGAGATGCTGATTTGGACCTTCTAATCTAGTCAGCTCCTGTTTATATTGGTACTTTAATCCCACTGCTTAAAAGGAAAGCAGTTCAGAGCTTAGTTAACCAAGCACAATGGAAATGAGAATATAGCCAAGAGTATTTCTTTTTAATGATGCCCCTGTGTATGAAAATGTTGCCATTGCTTTAAAAATTACTCCTGGGCCAAATCAGAGGCTGGATCTACATTATGCAATATATGTTTATTTTCAGTTTGGGTTTCATTTCCGGATAATAGCATCAAAAGAGGTTCAACCAAAAGTTTTATTAAAGTTTGGAAGAAGACACTAATTTTTCCCTAGAAAGTAAGTTTATCTTAACAGGTAACTGAACTGGTCTTACCTTCTCTGCATTGGTAGGAAAGGAGAATCAACCCTGGCTAAGATTTGGATGGGAAACTTTTAGGAATATTGGGGATGTAGGCTGGATTGGGAAGTTGGAAAAAATATTGGAAGAAGTTAATGTCGAATTGCTTATGTGTTATGATAGGGAAAATACACAGGCATCTCCACGAAATGAGTAGGAGTTGAGTGCGGCTCCACTTTCTGAAGGTTTTCCATATTGAAATTGATCCCCTATTTGACCTTGACTGAAATGGCTTGTAATTCCAGGTCACTCCAAACCCGGGATAAATTACCTTGGCCAGGAGAGTGACATCGAAGTGGCTTGAATGCAAAGGATACAGTAGGAATGCAACCTTCTCATGCAACCCTGTGGTTGGGGGGGGGACTAGCCTTTTGTGGTCTGTGCCTCTGTAGACTTTACAGCTCGCATCGTTTGCAGCTCCTCAGTAAGAGGGAGAGCCAGGGAAATTGAAAGTGATTGCCCCAATCTGTATTAATTAGAGTCTATTAACTCATCAGAGCGCACACAGGCAGCTGCATGGGCCACTTCATCCATGAAGAGAACTGCCAGCATCATCTCTTGGAGAGGGGAAAAAAGAGCTGAGCCAGGTAGACTGTTGGTGTTTTTACTCAAAGCAGCACCTCCTCTCTCTCAGAAATAGGGAACCTGGGCAACTACTTCTCTTTCTCCTTCTTCCTCCTCTTCCTCTTCCTCCTCCTCTTCTTCTTCTGCCCATATCCGCCATTGGACATTGGCGATCATGTTGGCAATCCTATTTTCGTCAACAGCCGCATGAAAAAGTGCTGCTGAGTTTTGTCCAAACCAGCCCCTTAGGTTTTGAAGCCATGATGTTCTTCTTCTGCCTGGACCTCGTTCGCCTTCAATCTTTCCCTGGAGGATCAAGTGAAAGATAACCTGGACATGGCTGGCTGGGGAATTCTGGGAGTTGAAGTCCACAAGTCTTAAAGTTCCCAAGTTTGGACACCCCTGCAATAGACCAATAAAAGCTCTTTAGAATCTGGTGCCGGAACTCCAATGGTCATCTGACTATTTCTGGTGCTTGAAAACTGGCTTATCTTTCACAGAAGGTTGCAATATTCTGCAGTCACATAACACAATTGTGACATTTTTTGCCACTTTCCGGTCTTTCAGCCCATAAGAATACAGGCAGTCCTCTACTTACAACAGTTCACATAGTGACCTCTTAAAGTTACAGTGGCCCTGAAAAATGTGACTTATGACCATTTTTCACAGTTATGGTCTTTCCCCATGATCATGTGATCAAAATTCAAACGCTTGGCAATTGGTTCATACTTATGACCGTTGCTGTGTCCCCAAGGTCTTGTGATCCCCTTTTGCGACCTTCTGACAAGCAAAGTCAATGGGGAAGCCAGGTTCACTTAACAACTGATGTTACTAACTTATCAACTGCAGTGAGTCACCTTAACTACTGTGGTAAGAAAGGACACAAAATGGGGCAAAATTCATTTAACAAATGTCTCACCTAGCAACAGAAATTTTGGGCTCAGTTATGGTCATATGTTGAGGACTACCTGTACCTGGATTTATTTAATGACCACAGTGGAACAACTGCCGCAGAAAATCATATGGGTGCTTTTGTTGTAGGAAAAGGGAAGGACACAGGCCAAGCACTTCAGTGTAGGAAGGAATTTATTATGCATAGGTTCAAACCGCCATAACATAACAAATCGTTTGAACCCCGAAGGGTTTACAAAAGCAGGGTTTTATACTTCAAATTACGTGTACATTAACTGGGTGTTACATTTGACATATATGGTCCTAAGAGGAACTGGAAAATGCTTCATACAGATATTTGGTTACAGTTAATGACAGAAAAGAGAGTTACACGCATCTCAAGAATTGTGCAGACCTTATCACATTCTAACTATTGCATTTGGGGAGGAAAGCAGAAGTGAACAACAGGATACATCCGTCTGGGTCAGTCTGCACTGCTACAGATAAAAATACCATATGCCATCTCAGCAAACCCCTTCCCGGCAGAACTTTAACTTTAACTTTTAACTTTTATTTAATTTCTAGACCGCCCCTCTCCCAAAAGGGACTTGGGGCGGTGTACAGTCATATTAAAAACAGTGAATATACATAATATAAATATAAAATAAATATAGGGCTGGAGGAGGTAGCAATAGTTTACTATACAAGGAACTATAGCCTTGACCAAGGTTCGGGGCCTTTAATATCAAAGTTATGAAGCTAGCCTGAACCAAAGTTTTAGCCTAGCTCACTTTGATTTATGACCATTGGGACTTATGACAGGAATTCCGGTCTCGAATAGAATAGAATAGAATAGAATAGAATAGAACAGAACAGAACAGAACAGAATAGCATAGCATAGCATAGCATAGCATAGAATTCTTTATTGGCCAAGTGTGATTGGACACACAAGGAATTTGTCTTTGGTGATGTGCTCTCCATGTACATAAAAAGGCATGAAAAGATACGTTCATCAAGAATCATAAGGTATACAACCCTTAATGATAGTCATAGGGTACAAATAAGTAATCATGAAACAATATCAATATAAATCGTAAGGATACAAGCAACAAAGTTACAGTCCTGCAGTCATAAGTGGGAAAAGGTGGGTGATAGGAACAATGAGAAAACTAATAGTAATAGTAATGCGGCCTTAGTGAATGGTTTGACAATGGTGAGGGAATTATTTGTTTAGCAGAGTGATGGTGTTCGGGGGGAAAACTATTCTTGAATCTATTTGTGTGCAGTGCTCTATAGCGTCGTTTTGAGGGTAGGAGTTGAAACAATGTATGTCCAGGATGTGAGGGGGTCTGTAAATATTTTCACAGCCCTCTTTTTGACTCGAGCAGTATACAGGTCCTTAATGGAAGGCAGGTTGGCAGTAATTGTTTTTTCTGCAGTTCTGATTATCCTCTGAAGTCTGTGTCTGTCTTGTTAGGTTGCAGAACCAAACCAGACAGTTATAGAGGTGCAGATGGCAGACTCAATACTTCCTCTGTAGAACTGTATCAGCAGCTCCTTGGGCAGTTTGAGCTTCCTGAGTTGATGCAGAAAGAACATTCTTTGTTGTGCTTTTATGATGATGTTTTTGATGTTAGGTGTCCATTTTAGGTCTTGAGATATGACAGAACCTAGAAATTTGAAGGTCTCTGCTGTTCATACTGTGTTGTCTAGTATTGTAAGAGATGGTAGTATGGGAGGGTTTCTCCTAAAGTCTACCACCATTTTTACAGTTTTGAGTGTGTTCAATTCAGGTCACATCCCAAGGCTAGTTGTTCACCTCTCATCTATATGCGGTTTCATGGTTGTCTTGAATGAGACCAACCACTGTTGTATTATCTGCAAACTTCAGTAGTTTAACAGATGGGTCTTTTGAGATGCAGTCATTGGTATATATAGAGAAGTGGAGAGAGCACACAGCCCTGGGAAGCTCCTACAGGTATCTGATATGATTTTACATCAGATTACAGTTACAATTGTAAATCATGGACCAGCTGTAAATGCAGGTTTATTATTTTCTATCTTCTGACATCTCTTTCCTGAATAAAGAAAACACACCAAAACCACATCAGGATGTATGTAAGAAAAGTGTATAGGAATAGAAGTGCAAGAAACGTAACATCTTGCAAAGTATGACACAAGGGAATGAGCTCCCAGTGTATGCTCCCAGTATATTGGGTCCTTCTATGTTTTGCCCAAAGTCATATCAAATGCTGTTCCCATCATACCTGATGGGTCTGCCTATTAGAAACTGGAGTTCTACAAGATTTGGGGCTGCACAAGGTTAAACCATTGGATTAAAGTGGGAGTAGAGGAGCAAAATCTGGAGCAGGAATGTTTCACACTGAATCAAAAGTGAGCTCCAGTATTGTGTGCAGGTGGGCATTGCAGAACTGCTCTTTTATTTAGAAAAGATCCTTCAGCAGCACAATACTCAGTTGCCTGGGCTCCAGCAAAGAACTTCAGGATTTTCAGATCTTTCCATCTTTTTTTTTTTTTTTTGCTACAGCTTTACAGCATTCCTTCCAAGGATGAAACCAGATGTTAAGTGGTTACGAAGTGCTCCAACTTGGCCTGAATATTGGGATGAAGGTCTTTGGTTTGGATTTAATGGTTGCCAGGGCAACAAGGATAGAGTGAAACTAGACAGTGGAAGGCTAAAGGGAGATGCCATTTTTTTGCGTGGCCATGTTTCTTTAAGTTCACCATTATTGGATAAGAGAGGTTCATACTAAGCCACAATGGGGCATTTAATGAGGTTGGATGAGATGACTGGCTTGTTTCCGAATTCCTAGTTTTTTTTTTCCTGATTATCATGATCAGTTGATTTACGAAGTACACAGAAAAAAATGAACCAAAATTTAAAAATTGAATAACTATTGGTATGTGTGTCATCTGCAGGTTGACTCTGGTTTCTTTCTAGCATGTGCAACAAACCAGAGTTAAAACTGACTATAGGGTGGGCATTTCCCACTTATAAGCATCCCCAAGCAATCTCTTTGTTCTGCTATGTCAGTAGAGTAGAGTAGAGTAGAGTAGAGTAGCATAGCGTAGAATAGAATAGTAGAATAGTAGAATAGTAGAATAGTAGAATAGTAGAATAGTAGAATAGTAGAATAGTAGAATAGTAGAATAGAATAGAATAGAATAGAATAGAATAGAATAGAGACCTTGGAGGCCTTCTAATCCAGCCCCTTGTTCAAGCAGGAGAACCAACCATTTCAGATAAGTGACTGTCTGGTCTCTTCTTAAAAACCTCCCCATAATGTTGCTTCCATCTCATCCTTTAATCATTCTCAGTGGTATTAGTATTACACAGAATTTTCTCCTTTATCTTGCTACCATCTAACAAAGGGAAGCTTTGAGAAGTGTAAAACCTATTAGGTTTTATCAGTCATTACCTGTATACGCACTCAGGTGGCTGCCGTGACTTGAAATAAAAGCAATAGGGCAGGAAAGGGGCTTGGCAATATGAACCACAATTGTCCTGCTTGTTATGAATGCCTAACAATTTGAAAAGGGGTGAAAAACGTTTGAGGTGAGCCACGGAAAAAGGTCGTATCACTTAGGAGGACATATCAGTGCCGCCCAGACAGAGGTATCATCTCGAGCGCTGAGTGCCACTATACTCTCCAAGATGAAAAGGATAAGTGAAACTTCAAAACATTTGAAGTTGACTTTTCATATGAACATCTCAATGCAAAAGCCCAGCTTTCTCGTTAAGTTCTTGGTATGACTATTCCGGCATCCTGAGCCAGAAAAATGAAGTTCTGTTTCCTCAAATCCAGGATGCTAAACGAGTTATGATCAATTGCGAGTGTTCCAAATGGAAACATTTGCAAATAAAGTTAATAATTACTTGAGTTCCTTCCCTGCCCCTCCCCCGTACTAAAGAAAGCCACAGATTAGGTGTAGGCAAATCTCTCTTCCCAAGCTCCTCCCTCCCATCTTCCTTCTGTGGGGGCGTTTGGCCAGCTTTACTCTTAGATGGGTGTATTTTTCCTGGCATCAAATTGGCAGCGCCAGAAGCCAGCTCTGGAGACTATCTTGAATGGGGGGAAAAGACAGAATAATAACAGAGGGAAGAACAGATGGAAATTTCGTGTGCTGGCCGTTTCAGAGAAGGAGATGTACACTACAGTGCTTTGCCCTAAGAGAGCCCCACTCTGTAATTTTGTGTGCGTGTAGGTAGAGGAAGGATGGAAATGAAAGCATGTGTGCGCTAGGAATCTGATATTTGCATGCAAAGTTTGCACTTTGGGCATGTGTGTGCAAAGCTTTGATAAGTGTATCTACATGCAAAGCCTGCTTCTGTTTGTCCTTTTATATCTGCATTAGGAAATCTAATCCATTGCTGTGTTCCCTGCTGCCCCCTAGTGAAGAAAGAAAGCAATGAGACTGGGCTCTTTCCTTGCAGCTGTTGGCATTGGGTGCAGCTTGGTTTGTCGTTACACAGCACCTCAGGGTTCCCCTGGATGAAGCCGCTCGTTGTTTTGTGTTCTACCAGCATCCAGGCTTCTGGTCTCGGTTTTCAGAGCCACCTGTAGGATGTTTTTACAGGAGCTGATTCACTGAATGGCTTCCTCCCCCTTTTCCTCAGTTCAGTCACCTTTGATGATGTTTTTCCAAAGCTGTGCTCAGTGGGGACCAAGCCATAAGGCCAGCTGCCTCCCTGTGCACCTTCTGCGCTCAAAGACAGTAATGGAGTTTCATCTCCACGTTCCCCACCATCTTTTAAAGCAGGGCCTTTGACTAAATGGCTTAAGAAGGGGATGCAAGGATTGGAGACACAGAGGGAGAGCCAAGCCAGGAAAAGTAGATGCTTCGCAACATAAACTTTGTTACAAGCCACAAAAGGTGGTAAACACCTTTCTCTCTCCACACAGAAAGCCAGCAGCAGCTATATCAATTAGAACACGGGTGTCAAACTCACCACATTGCCGTCATGTGATGTTTTGCGACGTTTTTCCATTTGCGGAGCTGGGGTGGGCGTAGCCTGAATGTGACGCATCCAGGGGTGGGATTTAGCCGGTTTGGACCAGTTCGGCCAAACCGGTAGCTCCGACGATCAGCTGAGAGTGAACTGGTTTGCTCTGACGATCAGATGGGCCCGCCCACACGTCGTTGTGCTTTACTTACCTACATCCTCTCAGCTGATTGCCATGCCTCAGCTGTGTTACTCCCTAAGCAGTAATGTTGAAGGTAAGTTTTGGTAAAAATGTGAACACACACACAGCGCAAAACACGCGATCACCGAACCGATTTAAAACCAGCAGGATCCCACCATTGGGGGGAATCCTGTGGGCCGCTAGTTTGACACCTCTGAATTAGAATAATGCAAGGCCTACTCCAGCAGGACCTAAGTACAGCACCCAACCCTGGAAAAAAACCTGGTGTGACCTTCCATATCGAAGAATGAAAGGACAAAGCAGCTTCACTGGGAAGGGAGTTCCACAGCTTTGGTGCTGATGCTACCAAGGTGTCTCCCGCATTGGTTCAAATGGAGAGGCTGAGGCTTTCACTGACCATGGAAATGGAATAACAGGAAGTAGAGAAACCATCCAACATGCGTGAGTCCGGCTCTTCCTTTGGCTTTAAGGTCATGGGCCCAATTCCCTGAGATGCCCGGTCCTTCTAGCTAGCTGCCACCACTTGTCTCTTCCCCCCAGTCTATGTGAGATCACAGTCATCTCCATGGCAACCCGCAGTGAGCTCATGTGCAAGAGCTGTGACTTCAGCAGGAACAGATGGGGCTAAGAGTAGCAAAACATCCTGTTTTTATGCAAATGGGTGTTTTTAAAAAAAAAAAGTGGAGGGAAGAGTGTACCAGGAGAGTTATTTTTCTCTACATGCATGATATGAGTACATGAGCATTTTTTTAAAAAAAAAGTTGCTCTATATGTAGGGGAGGGAAACAGAAACTACTTCTTAATTTTATTTTTTTTACAAGGTAATTGCTAGACAACCAAGCTGCAATCAGGATGGTGCAAAACAAACCTTCCCATGAAGAAAATTGACAGAATTGTGGCATGCCTGTCAGATTAGCCTGAAGCCAGAAGGCCTTCCTTTTATTGGTTTTTGGGGAAAATGTGACATTCTTCCTCATGGGTGCTTGAAGTTCAACATACAAAATACCCTTGGCTTTCAAAACTTGGGAGAAGCTTTATTCATTTTTTAACCTGAGGGGTACTGTGATCAGATAATTTCAGGAAAGCTTAATAATCTCTCCTGGTTATTAAAATCAGATATGAGATCTATTGCTCCTGACCCAGTGTCAGAGAGGCTATTCAATTCCCTCAAGAAGGCCTCGCTAACAACGTTCATCTAATTGCTCTCTCCCTAGCGAATTTTAAGTGGAGTATTCCCATTTTGTTCAATCAGGATATGTTGGGGTGCACGCACCTGCTGTCTCTCAGGAACTGGCTGCGGAATCCGAACATATCTGTTAATCAATGCCGCAGGTCTTCACTTTGCCAGAAGAAAGGCACAAGAAGCTGAGCAAAGGCCAAGTGAGTCTTGATTGGAACTGTCTTTGGTTCTGAGAAGAGACCCTCTCAAGATACTCTTTGGGTCATTGCGGTTGCAGTGCCCCCCCCCCCGAGCTACAAAATGGAATTTCGCGCGAGCGTAAAGGACAGAGCAGTGTGCAAAAGCAGACCCACAGATTTTGAAGGTAAACTTTTAAAACAAAAACGAAGGAGGTTAAAGCTGATGAGGATGCAGCACACCAAGCATATCACATAGACACAGAGGTGGTATTCAGCCGGTTCTCTCTGGGTCAGGCGAACCGGTAGTGACAGCCCCAGGAGGCTTCGCCCACCCGTCCCGACATAATGCACGTGCACTGCACATGCGCAGAAGGCGGTGCGCATGCACAGGTGCAGCGCGTGAGCAAAGCGAGTGCATGCGGCGTGCTCTCACATTTGTGAACCAGTAGGGAAGGTAAGTGAATCCCGCCGCTGCATACACAAATGAACCTTTTTCATCAGAAAGGTCAGATTAATACGATGAAACTCAGTTTTCTGGAAATACGTAGTATTTAAAAGGAAAGAAAAAGAATATTCCTTTTTCTAGCTTAGCCAAGCACGCTTACACATGCCCACGTACAAACATAAGCAAATAATTTTGGCTATGAATGTAATATTCACAGTAACATTATTAGTAATATTTGTGGTTGAATTTTGAGTTGAGAGAGCCCATTTGGTGTACTGGTTAAGGCACCAAGCTAGAAACCAGGAGACTGTGGGTTCCAGTCCCATCTTAAGGGACTAGTCCCCAAAATGTCAAAGACTAGATTAAGCAGTTCTCCCAGAGTCAACACTAATACACTACGTACACAGACACATGTGGGAGTGTGTGCGTGCATGCGCGAGCACGCACACATACACACACAAGCTGCCAGTAATTGTTGCAATGGCAACCTTGGAGATACAAAGCAACAGTATCCCTAGCGTAAAAAAAGATTTTCAGTTTTATTTTCTGCTGCCTCTGAACTCAAAGAGAACAAGAATCCTCTTCATTTGCAGAGCTGGAGCAGCCCTTCTCCAGGCTCCAACAGTCAGTCTCCCTATATTTTCCTTCCTGCATTTCTCTGCCTTGTGACAAAACTTGATTGGATTGTAGGTCCTTCCCCAGTACACAAAGATTCAGCTCAGGATGTAGAGACAAGACAGGAGTCCACCTGTCTTCTGTAACCTCACCCTTAAAATAGGAAGGATCTCATCTGAATTAATAGCCTGGGTGAAGGGACAGCCAGGTGATAGTGGGGGGGTGGGGGTGTTCCCAACTTCAAGGAAGAAACAACAAAGGATATTTGACCCTGAAAAAACAAGGCAAGAAATCAAAGCAGCTCTTTTCACCTTAAATAGTTGCTGGGCAGACAATTATCCTTTGTCAAGAAGGATCCTTTGTCAAGAAGGATCTTGACAAACTTGAACATTGGGCACTATCTAATAAAATGAAATTCAATGGTGAAAAGAGTAAGGTTCTACATTTAGGCAACAAAAACGGAATGCACAGGTACAGTATAGGTGGTAACTTGCTCAGTAGTAGTAACTGTGAAAGGGATATTGGAGTCCTAGTGGACAACCATTTAAATATGAGCCAGCAGTGTGCAGCAGCTGCCAAAAAAGCCAACACAGTCCTAGGCTGCATCAACAGAGGGATAGAATCAAGATCACGTGAAGTGTTAATACCACTTTATAATGCCTTCATAAGGCCACACTTGGAGTACTGCATTCAGTTTTGGTTGCCACGATATAGAAAAGATGTGGAGACTCTAGAAAGAGTGCAGAGAAGAGCAACAAAGATGATTAGGGGACTGGAGACTAAAACATATGAAGAACGGTTGCAGGAACTGGGTATGTTTAGCTTAAGAGAAAGAAGGGCTAGGGGAGACATGATAGCATTGTTCCAATATCTCAGGGGTTGCCACAAAGAAGAGGGAATCAAACTATTCTCCAAGGCACCTGAGGGTAGAACAAGAAGCAATGGGTGGAAACTAATCAAGGAGAGAAGCAACTTAGAACTGAGGAGAAACTTCCTGACAGTTAGAACAATTAATCAGTGGAACAGCTTGCCTCCAGAAGTTGTGAATGCCCCAAAACTGGAAGTCTTTAAGAAGATGTTGGATAGCTATTTGTCTGAAACAGTATAGGATTTGCTGCCTAGGCAGGGGGTTCAACTAGAAGACCTCCAAGGTCCCTTCCAACTCTGCTATTGTATTGTATTGTATTGTATTGTATTGTAATTATATCATAAAAGGCTGACTCCATCTTTCCCACTCTGATAAGTATTGTTGGAAGAAATGTCCTTCTGGGTTCATTTCCAAGTGAGGAGAAAGACACTGGAAACATGGTGGCTGCTTGCAAAGGCGGTTTTAATGGTGGACAGGACCACATGCCTTGAAGATCATGGGTGAAGGGGGGGTGGAAAGGAAGCGATGCTGAGACTGCCTGAGTTTTATACCCTTTCTGCCTCTCTTTTAGGGGAAATATTCTGCCCTTTTAATATTTCCTAAACTATCTCATTTCCCTAGGAGAGGGGTGGGTGCGAACTTCCCACAGTACTGTATCTGTGTAGACTAAAGAAATCAGGGCAAGAGCTTTTTCCCAGTTACTGAGATAATTAATATCTGGGTTCATACAATTTTCTGAACCTTAAATTGTCCAAATAATTAGGCACACACAACATGGAGGCCCCAGAGCAACACATAAGGTTATAACCTACCAACTTTAGATGTTGTACAAGGGCATCCATCCTTGCTCTTCTTTCCTGGCCTTGTTACGTGTGTCCTGCAAGCAGAGTTCATTTCCATTTAGTTTGCTTGCAATTGATCCATCCCATCCTCTCTTTATTCACCTAGACCAGCCTATTTGGCCTGCAAATAAACCCTGCTATTAAAATCTGGATTCTACTTTTTTCTCCAGGTTGGCATAGGTATTTCCTTGTAATGAACCTCTGGAGGTATTCAGGCTGAGAAATAATGAGTAGCCTGAGTTTGATTCATGAACCATATGGCTCAGTGGGAACGAGACACAGTGAACAACTTCTCTGTCTTTTTTTGGTTTACTCTAAAGGAGGGCAGAGTATATGGAGTGGTAAATGAATGGGTGAATTGAAGAGAGGTCACTAATTTTGGAGGGTCTTGGTCTCATGGTAAAATTAATCATTTCCTAATTATTCCTAAGCTCTTTAGATAAGATAGACATTATCTATTGCCAAGCACCACTGTAGTTTCTGAAGAAATGAACAACAGGCAAATCAAGTACGTGCAAAAGTAGTTATTCACAAAGAACAAAGAACACTTTAGAAAACATTTTAAAAAAATATTCTGGGGATAAATATAATCCGAATATGTAAAAGCATAAAACCCCTTCGTCAGGAACTATTTTCCTTGCCCTTTTCTGTATCTTTTCCAGCTAACCAAATTTTTTTTTATTTGTAGCAACTAGAATAATATGCAGCATTACAAGTACCAGGCGTGCCTTCCATTTGTATCAAGGCGATGGCATTTTTATTTTGATCCAATTCATGATTCTTAGCTTGCCCCTAGGTTTTTTCAGATGATGCTTTCTAAAAGCTTTCACAAAGCAATTCGCTATGACCTCAAGTTCCTTTCCTTGGTCAAGCACAATTAAAGTCCAAAAATGGTAGTTTTCATTGCTGTGATGAAATTCATTCGATGATGATGATGATAATGATAGATAATGATATCGTCTACCATGAATGGAGTTCAGTTCCTGAAGACGTGAACATTTCCCTATTGTTTCTTACTTTTGTCTCAGTTGTGGTTTAATTTTAGAGACTGGGGAATTTCCAGAAAAGTAGTCGTATTTGCTGTAGCAGAAGGAATAGGACATCTTGGTGTTGTTAAAAGATTAGATCCAATGCTGTCACTTCATCTAATAAACCTGCTATTAAAATCTGGATTCAAGTTGTATGTACAGATAAGGACGTATGGTGTGATCGTTGGAATATCATTCAGACTGGAGAAATGTGACCAGACAATAGTCAAGGCAGAGAAGATAGTTAAGACTGATGGGTGGAACTACCAGTGGACTACATAGCAGATATACAGACCAGATGCAAGTACCTTGGTATCCCATAATCATGTGGAAATCACAATGAGGAGGCAAAGAAGACAACTACATCCAAATACCACCAAAGATTAAGACAGATCTTGAAGAACCAGCTCAATGAGAAGAAAAAGATCCATGTCATCATCATGTATGCACTGCCAACCATCAGATACCCTGCCAGTATAGTCAGCTGGCTAAAACAGTACATGGAGACTGCAGATACGAAGACTCCAAAGCTCCTTATAATGTACAGAGGTTTCCACCCAAAGTCCAGCATTCAGACACCGTATATCAGCCAGAAAGAGTCTGGTAAATGTCAAAGCCACTGTCCTGGATGAAACCCAGAGCATCCAGGGGTACATCAGTAAGATGTCACCCAAAAATAAGTGGCCGAGAGAATGTCATAGAGAACATCAGGCATGGGAGGAAGATCAAACAGAAGAAGTCACATGGCAGACAAGACCCTGCATGGGATGTACCTTCTACATTAAGGTGAAGGGACTGATATTGGGAAATATTATCAATGTCTGAAATGAAAAGACAGCATTGAGGCACTAGTCACAACAACACAAGAACAACAATAAGCACCAGATTCATAGAAGCAAGGGTCTACCACACTAGACAGGACCTAAGGTTCAGATTATGAAGAGAGGCCTCAGAGATAGTCCAATGTTTAATGGCAGGCCGCAAGAGGCAGGCAGGAACAGGATACACCGAACAGCACAACAAAGTAGTTGGCGTTATGTACAGAAACATCTACAGAGCATATGAGCTAGAGCAGGGGTGTCAAACTCGAGGCCTGTGAGCTGAATCCGGCCCACAGAGTGCTTAAATCTGGCACATGGGGACAGCCTGGAAATATCAAAGGACCGGCTCATGGCGCCTCTGGTGGCTAAAACGGGCTGTGTGCAAGGGTGGCTCATTTTCACCCTCCATGGCCTCCTGCAGCACTCTGTCACCTGAAAACAGGCCAAAAAACAGGCTGAAAAACAGCCGAAAAATGGGCTGGAAAACGGGCTGGAAACTGGCTGAAAATGGGCCAAAAATGATCCCTAAAACAGCTGGCAGAGTGCTGCAGGAGGCATCCTTCTCACCCTCCACACCCCGCCCCCACCATCCCATGGAGTAGAACTACAATGCTGATCCGGCCGTCGAAGAAATCCAGTTTGACACCCCTGAGTTAGACCTTCCCAAGTCCATGTCAGACATTCCATAGAAGGTTGTGGAGAATAACAGGGCTAAGATCCTGTGGAGCTTCCAAATCTAGATGGATCAACAGGTACTGTCCAATCAACCAGACATGCATGGTAGTAGAAGACTGAGGTGGTGATTGATGTAGTGGTGCTAGATGACAGCAACATCAGGAAGGACTATGAGAAGTTGGAGAAATAGCAATAGCACTTAGACTTATATACTGCTTCACAGTGCTTTACAGCCCTCTCTAAGCAGTTTACAGAGTCAGCATTTTGCCCCCAACAATCTGGGTCCTCATTTTACCCACCTTGGGAGGATGGAAGGCTGAGTCTGCCTTGAGCCTGGTGAGATTCAAACTGCTAAATTGCAGGCAGCCGGCAGGCAGCAGAAGTAACCTGCAGTACTGCACTCTAACCACTGTGCCAGTGGCTCATAAGAGGGCCTGAAGGAGAAACTATAGAAGATGCAGAAAGTAAAGGCAAAGTAGTCTAAGTGGTGATAGGAGCCCTTTGGGCTGTGACTCTTAAACTGGGAGAGTGGCTCCAGCAGATCCCAGGAACAACGTCAGAGCTTTCTCTGCCCGGAAGGTGTACACACCGTAGTATGATTCCATGCAACAAATGCAGCCAAAAAAATTGCAGTTTGATTTGGTTGAAGAGCTAATAGAAGCAGCAACAATAGCAAACCCAACAATTGGGTGGGTGGGTGGATGGGTGTCCGTGCATTTCATCCCTCTTTTGTATCCCTTCCAAAAGGTAACTGACTTCTCATCACAGAATTAAAGACTAGCTGAGCGAGGAAAGTCCTTGGGAATTTCTGGCGTTTTGGACAAAGAACAAGGAGATCCCATAGGAAGCCTTGGAAGGGCTGATCAAGAGCTCTTAACTCTATGCATATGTTAGTCTCCTTCCGACAAGCTGCCAAATCCTAGGTAGCAGTGTGAGGCAGTGCCCAAGAGAATTGCAGAGAAATTAGGAATCTGGAGCTTAAATTAGAAAATGCTAGGTGTTTTATTTGTGCACAGCTATCAGCCATCTCTCAATTTACTTTGTATCTTCCTTAATAACTTTACTGATGCTGTACTATAAATTCTAGTTGAGCTGCTGCGTAGTAGACAAAACAACTTTAGGTACAAGAATCTGAAAGAATCAAGCAACGAAATTGGTTGTAATATAAGGATCCCAAAGGACTTGGGGGGAAAAAAAAAGAAAAGAAGCAAGGATGGGATAGAAATCTGCCTCAAATCCAGATTACTGATGTAAAATACCCGGATTTGGAAGAAAAGTCCTCTCCTGCTCTTTTGTGGGAGGCAAGCACAGTTGGACTTAGTATCTATCTAACTATGGGCTAGCATAGCTAACCATATTAGATAGTACTTTAATGCCAGCAGAAACATTAACAACATGCAAGAGCTTTCAGTTTCCAAATCACAGACAAAAGCTTTGGTTTTAAAACATGTATTCTTGAGAAAAGCTTGTCTGCATGGAGCTTACACTTTATCTGACTGCCCCTGTGTTTATATCATGAACCCAGAGGTGTTATTCAGCAGATTCTGACCAGTTCTGGAGAACCGGTAGTGGAAATTTTGAGTAGTTCGGAGAACTGGTAAATACCACCTCTGACTGGCCATGCCCCCATCTATTCTCTGCCTCCCAAGTCCCAGCTGATCGGGAGGAAATGGGGATTTAGCAGTAATACAATACAATACAATACAATACAATACAATACAATACAATACAATACAATACAATACAATACAATACAATACAATACAATACAATACAATACAATAGTAGAGTTGGAAGGGACCTTGGAGGTCTTCTAGTCCAACCCCCTGCCTAGGCAGGAAACCCTATACCGTTTCAGACAGATGGCTATCCAACATCTTCTTAAAGACTTCCAGTGTTGGGGCATTCACAACTTCTGGAGGCAAGCTGTTCCACTGATTAATTGTTCTCACTGTCAGGAAATTTCTCCTCAGTTCTAAGTTGCTTCTCTCCTTGATTAGTTTCCACCCATTGCTTCTTGTCCTACCCTCAGGTGCCTTGGAGAATAGTTTGACTCCCTCTTCTTTGTGGCAACCTCTGAGATATTGGAATAATGCTATCATGTCTCCCCTAGTCCTTCTTTCTCTTAAGCTAATCCTCCCCTGGAGTGGGGAGGGAATGGAGATTTTGCAATATCCTTTCCCAGGAGTGGGGTGGGAATGGAGATTTTACAGTATCCTTCCCCTGCCATGCCCACCAAGCTACGCCTACCAAGCCATGCTACACCCATCAAGCCACGCCCACAGAATCGGTAGTAAAACAATTTGAATCCCACCATTGCAAAGCTCCATGGGAAAGCATATACTTTGCATGCCAACAATTCCAGGTTCGCTTCCTAGCAGCATGTCAGCACTGGATAGGTAGGGCTAGAAAAGAGTTCTTCTGCCTAGACTCTCTGGAGTCATTGCCGGTCTATCCTGGGTTCACATACACAGCAGCATCCTCTTACCAAAATCTAGCCATCTGGGGGATTTATGGGAACTGAAGTTCAACACAGTTGAAAGGAAGCTGCCTTAGGGTGCAAAATCACTTTGTGAGGTGCTATTGGACCTGGCAATGGTCCTATGTGAATTCAGCACGGACTCTGTGCAGTCAAAATTCTCCAAAAGCTTTGTGTTAACAGACGAGAGTGCTATGGAAGTGATATTTCAGGGAAGCTTAAACAACACAACTGATCTCATCCGGAACCTTTTGATAAAACTCGGGATTTCCTGAAAATCAATCCATCACTTGATAAGTGCACAAGACAACTGACTTATGATGATAGTCCTTCCATTGAAACTCACAGTCTTGTTATGCTCTGTTTTCTCCTCTCCAAAGGGACAGGTCCTCGGTAGTTGGCTTATCTTTTGCCAGCCTGATGGTGGTCCTGTTTCTATTGTCTAAAATGTTTCGCCAGGGCCAAGCCAGAGGAAATAATAGGAAGGTTAAGGAAATAGGGTCAGCATAGACAAGGAGTGATTGAGGAGATTCTGGTCTTAGAGCGATGGGATGCACTTTCTTTCTTGCACATGCCTCTATGCACTGCACAGCTAATCTCTTTTGCATCTCCAGGGAATGAACCATTAACAAGATGCTCAAAGGCCTTTAAGAACTGAGGTGGGTGAGAAAAGACTGGCCCTGCTACTGCTGTTGGTGCCTTCCTGCAGTCTCTAAGAACGTGTGTTCTGGTTGGCTCAATCTTAGCGGAGCATGAGTCCTTTTTCTGGAGGGATTGGTGCTGGTTTGGCACTCCAGGTCTGTACTAATATTGCTATTCCTTCAAATCACCATTAAGGAGCTCCTTTCTCTCCTGCCTCTTCTTCAGTTGAGTTCCTTGTGCAGGATTAATGCTGGAGTTCAGGAAAAATATGATCAGATATATGATTAAAGGAGGAAAAAGAAGGGCAAAACCATTTTGAAACGGAGTGACAGAAAACCTCCTTTTGATCAGAACTGCTCTGGACAGAGGGAAGCTTTAGCCTTCTGCCTCCAATATGCTCCAGATTAAAATTATTTGCTTTGACAAGAATCCTCCAAACTGGCACCGATAGTAGCCATCAGTGTAATATGAGAGGGAAGGCAGTCCTAATTTTACCTAGCCGTTACTACGGTACTATTCAAGCTGGGACCATATTCTACCTAGCCCTCTGCATGCAGGTGGGGCACAACCAAAGCTTTATTTGGAAATCCTCTTGTTGGCTGCTTCGAAATTAAAACAGGCGAGCAGAGCTCTGCCATTCTGTGGTGCAAAGTCTTCCCACTGGGATATCATCTGTTTTGTTGGTGTAAACTTGGTATTGCCAGCCAAGACCTCACACAACACAAATGAGGAGCCAGTGATTTTCAGGTCTCTCTAGCTGCAGTGAACCAGTTGCCAATTGGGCCATTGCTATTCCCTGGCTCAGGCAGTGGTATAACTAATATAAATGGGTCCCAGCCTGAAAGAGGCACAAATATTACTAAGAAAGACCTCACATGTGACCCAAGCATCTGTGCATTAGACCTATTTATGCGTTTCATGAAAATAGAAGAACTTAACTACTCTCTGCTGCCAGGCTGTTTTGTCCTCTCTCATCAATCATCAAAAAGCTCCAGAACAGCAGGGACTCTGCTGGGACTCCAGCCTTCTGCTTAAGGCATGGGCGAATAGGAGATCATGCCCAAGATTGGAAGGCAGGGAGAGAAAGGTTTGGGCAGTGACTGGCTCAGGAAACATTTCTGGAGATTGTGTGTGTGTGTGTGTGTGTGCAAAAAATTGAGTTTCTTCATCTTTGTATTACGGGTCACAGGCAAATATAATAGGCTCCCCCAACTTGGTGCATTGAATATCTATAATTCCCAAGCACATAGCCATTGAGGATTAATATCCGACACATCTGGACTTTTATTGACTTCCGTGACTTGAAGCCACACAGAGAATGCCAAATTCCGTGATCATATTTTTTGCTGATAAAGGTGCTCATGAAGGGCATTCTTGAGAAATGCTGCCTTCACAGCAGGCATTTTGTTTGCTGCGTGACATTCGGTCTTAGTCCCATTATAGGGTATTCTGCAATATTGGGGATATTTTAGAAAGCAACAGGGAGGGAGGGAAAGCAAGAAAGTGGGGGAGACATAGGTCTGGAGTTGAAAACAGGGGGGATCCAGTGAGGCTCCTGGTCAAGTTTCCTTTTGGTTACTGAAATCTCAGGGAAACCTACTCTGTCTAAAACGATCCCAGAGCTTGGAGGACAAAAAGACCTTGCTCCGAATCCACCTGTCAAAAGATTCTCTGAAGATTAAATTCCATACCAGATTCCCAACGTGCGTTTCTTGGCTTCAAGGGTGAAACTACTGCAGTCAGCAATGGCTAAACTCAGCAGCCTGACTTTGAAGCACTGATTAATTTCGATACGTGGCTTTCCTCTTAAGTGACAAGATACATTTCCTCTGATTCTGGCAACTGTCATTATGCCCACCTGACTGTTGCCCAGAACAATGAATGCCAACCTGCTCCCTCTTTTGCATGACAATGTGTGTGTATGTGCAAGCTTTTGTGCCTCCCTTGGGTTGCTTCTGACATTGTCAGAATGGGAAGTGGAGAGGCACCTATCAGTCCTTCTGGAGAGCACAAGACTGAGACTTTTCAGAGGTGTCAGGAGTGCAGATGAATCTTTGCAACATACTCACCAGCAAAGATCAGTCGTGTGTCCCCATTTCCTCCGTGCAGTTTCAGGACAGCACCTGTAAATATCTCTCCCTCCTGAAAAGCATTCAGAGGTTGAGGAGCACCTGCTGATGAGCAGCCAAATCTTCCCCTCCCCTTTCCCCCATGCTCAGGTCAATGTGTGCTTGAAAGGGGGTTTCTATGGAAACCCCAAGGCTGGGCAGTGATGTCACTGCTGAGACTTTGTCTCGTACAACCCCGGCCGTGGCTGTCAGGGCCAGTGTCCCCATAGCGCGTCCACCCCTTTTCTCTGACACTTGCCTGGCCACTTGTTCTCTTTCTGACAGTCAGGTCCGAGGTGTCACAAGTTTCTGACAGGGACACTGTCCTCTGAGGGGAAGTTGGGGCACTAAGGGCCCAGCCCAGCAAGTCAAAAGTTCCTAAAATAAACACAGTGCGGGGGGGGGGGGGAGAAATCTGTAGGAAGAGAGCAGAGGCGGATGTATGCAAGCTCTGAAGCAGACAATTCCATTCAAAAACCTTGATCCATTTACTGGCCCAGGGGGATTTGTGTCTGCTAAGTAAGTGTTTTAAAAGGGGGGGGGGCTGCCCCTCCATCCACAATATCCTGGACTGGCAGTTTCTGAATTTCAAATGAATCCCATTTTATACCTATCCACAAATAGGTCTTTTTTTTTCAGAATCCCCATACTGCTTCAGAAGAAGTTAGAAGAAGACCTCAGCTCCGACTTACCTTGTTTTGGGGCCTTGGGAGGGAGTGGATGGCAGCATTATGGATGGCTACAGCTACCCAGCATATTGCTCGCCCGCAGGAGAACTAAGTGTGCCTGCAAAGGAGTTCAAAGCAGCTGCCTTGGGGGCATTTTGCTGTCCTAGATTCAAGCAATTATTTTTTTCCCAAAGAGTCCTTAGGGGAGATTGGCCCTCCTTCCAGTTCCATGTATGGCACTCAGACAAATCCCTTAAGAGACCTTAAAGGGTGAGTGAAGAGTGTGTGTGTGAGGGAAGGGTCTTGTGCCCCCCCCCAGCCCATCATGTGTGAAGTCTGCTTTGTTGGCTTGAGATCTAAACCCCCCCATAAGCAAGTACTGTATGGGCACATTGCATATAACTTAGTGTTACATTTTCAGGGTCTCCTTCCCTTTGGATTGGTCTTTTTCTCTCTTCCTTGATGCCTGCTAGATGCACTGACTACTCTTCTCATAATCCCTAGCCAACACACCACTGGGTGTGTTGGAAGTGCTACATTAGCAAATCTGCCAGAGACCAGGTAAGGGAAGGCTGGACTACAGAATAGCCTGTTATTCTTTGTGCTGCTTTGTCTCTATACCTTCCCTTCCCCCCCCCCATTTTTCCATGTCTCTGGGTTTGCTAGGCTTTCCTGGGTGGGTGGGTGGGTGCAGGTGATGTATGTGCATGCATGTTTGCATTCCTGAATGTTGCTCTGTGTGCCTTTTCCTGCGATTCAATGTACCTATTGTTTGCCTATGTGTCTCAGCCTGTCTGTATTGTTCTCTGCCTATTTCGTCCCATCTTTTGTGTCTCTTTCTGCCGGCTGCGGGTCTCTGCGCTGCCGGAACAGATGCAGGTGTCTTTTTGCATCAGGTCAGCCTCCTGGCCTGAATCCTGTCCTTACTGGGCGTGGGTGGGGGCACTGGCGGGGTCATTCGCGCCCTTCCTCTGCAGCAGAAGGGGCCCACGGACAGCGCAGGGATTCCAAGCAGCTCCTCGGGGGACATTTGTCCAGAACAGAAATGCCGGTGATTGGCAGCCCCTGGCCTGCACCAGAGAAGCGCAGGCCTGGACTCGGAAGCAGACGGGACTTTGGAATCCCTTGGGAGTTCTGGCTCCTCTGCCAAGGTGGAGAGTGGAGGAAGGGGAGCCAGCCTTCCCTGCAGAGGGCACGGCTGAATCTCCCAAATCAGCGGGGTCCCTTCCCCCCCCTCCCGCGCCCCCTTCCCCGTCCTTCCTCGCCCTCTTTCTCCCATCTGCAACACAGGGATGAGTTCCTTCCTTCGCGAGTGAAAAGAAGAGGCGATGCCTCCTAAAAAGCAGCGACTGCCAAAAGACGGGCGGGGAGGGGGCGTGGGCTCCTTGACCTTGGCCCCCTTTCTGGGTGGAAGTGGAGGGCGCGACCGGCTGGGCAACTCTCGGCGCTCTCTCTCTCTCTCTCTCTCTTGGGAAGGCCGCTCGGAGATCAGAGGCTCCCGGAGGCTTCCCCTCGGTGTGCCGGCTGGGGGCTGAATTCGCGAGAGCCGCGAAGGAGGGAGGGCGGTGGAGGTAGTGGAGCCGCGGACCTGTTGGACGGACGGGCTGCTTTGACGGGGACCGGAGGAGGAGGGGAAAGTAGGCTTGCAATGAGGGGAGGGCTGGGGAGGGCGTCTCCCCACACAGCCCCAGCTTTGCTTAGGGGCTGGTGTCCGGCTTCCCCTTCCCTCGCGGAAAAGAAGGCGCCTGTGGGCACCAACGCGCCCGCCCCCTTTCCCCGAGTCTCCGCGGGCAGGTTTTTCGCAACCCGTTTTCGCCGGGAGCCAAACACGGGAGGCAAGTGCGCGCGGCTCCGCCTGGCGGCTGCAGCTCCCACTCCCTCCCAGCGGAGAGCTTGTTTGCGTCTCCGGAGCTTGTCAGTCTGGAACCAGCTGTTGCTCCGTCCCTTCCCGTGGCGGATTCCAGTCCGGGTTTTGCAGCCCCTCGCTGGCTCTTTCTTCTTTCTCTTCTGCATTGCCGCGGACAAGGTGCTCGCCGCCAGCCCAGCGCTGCCTGGCAGGGAAGGACCGAGAGCAGAGCGGGCGAGAGCGAGAGACACGCACACGCACAGTCGCGCCGCGCCGCTCGGCCGGCGAGGGGGGTCTATGCGGCTGGCCGGCGCGGGCTCTCCAGCGCTGGCTGCCGGAGCGAGCCCCCTTCTCCGCCCGACGCCCTCGCTTCCCCGCAGCTCGCCCTCCGAGCCCCGGCGGCGGGTCCGTCGGGCCATGAGCCGCCGATGGGGCAGGCGAGGAGCCCGCGGCGGGCTTGGGTGCTGAGCGGCCCTGAAGTGCCCTGAGTTCTCGCGGGGGGCAGCGCCGGGCGGACTCCAGCTGGGACAGACGGCTCCCGCCCGCTCCCCTCCCCTGCTTTCTCCGGACCGGGTCTCGTCCCGTCCTCCTGCCGTCCCCGCGCCTCCTGCCGAGGAATGGCTGGATGGCTGCAGCTCGGCGCCAGTGCCCGCGTGGGCACAGGGCTGTGGCAGGTTCTGCTGGCCGGCACCATCCTCACCAGCCACATCCATCCCAACGGTGAGTCAGAGCGGCTTTCACGCGCGGCGGCGGCGGCGGTCTCAGTGGACAGCCACGGTGGTGGCACTCTCGCCGGGGAGCCTGGTGGGAGGGACGGCGGGAGGGCGATGAGGCTCGACGGAGACGACGGTGCCCAGCGGAGGCACGGGAACTGACCGGCATCTCCTTTCGAGGGACGGGTTGGAAGTGGACAAGGAAAGAAAACCTGAGTGTGTAAAGGGATGCGGCGGCGGCGGCTGATTTAAGATGCGCCGCGTTGTTAGGCGAGACGCTTGGTGAGAGGGAAGCCAGCAATTTCGGGGACCCTGGACTCGACCGGAGAGCACTTGGTATCACAAAGTGCAGCAACAAAGTTTCAGCTTGGGTGTATCCTTGCTGCAGAAGGGAGCCACTGGGCTCAATGGCATCTGGATGCCGGCTCTGGGAGTGTCAAAGACTCTGCTTTTGTTGCTGCAGCAGCAGCGCTGTGTGCGAAGGCCTTGCTTGGTGGTTCTGCCCATTGCTCCTGTCCTTCCACTGAGTCCAATATCAGAACTCCAGAGGGAAGCCTACCTTCCCAATCCCTGCCCCGTCCCTATCTGATGGCTGTCTGTGTCTCCCCCACCTCCCCCAGCTTCTTTGCCTTCGGTAGAATATCCTGACTCTGGGGCCTGCCTCTCACAGAATTCGGAGACGATTCTTTTCTGCAAGGTGACTGAAGGATTTTGTGGAAAGAGGCAAACCAAAGTTTGCATGGCCTCTCTGATCTCGGAGGAGTGACTGGAACCTCTGGAGAGGCAAAATATGGAAGCAGAACTTCAGCAGTTCTTAGGGCAGTTGCATGGTGTGGTTGGGGGGCATGTAAGAGAAGGCAAAGAGTCGGAAAGGTACAACTGCTTAGCCTGAATGACTGATTTCTGTAATGGATTCCCCCAAATGGTGACATTTCCTATCCTAGGTCCTGGAGAGACATGTATGGTTGTGGGAAGAGGCGCAGCTGATGGGGGGGGGGGCATACCGGTAGGTATTATTAGGGCAACAGAATCCCCTTCAAAGCTTTGCTAAGAAGTCCTCCACAATTTCCCCATAACAATGACACCCATGCTGTCAGCCATGGTATGACCAGACTCCGATGCAGTTTCTAGTTCTAACAGCAGCACAGTAACCCTGTAATAAAAATAAAGCAGCTGCACAATCCATGGGAATCCAATCAAAGCTTTCATTCTGAGATGGAAGATCGGAGGCTCAGGACCCCAAATTGTAGAGACCTTGCAAGGTCAACTAGCAGGTCAGGTGAAATGCGCGTAGGACTGAAGCAAGATGGCTTTCCCAGCTCTTCTGCCTCTTTCTCCCCTCTCCCCCCCCTCCAGCAGAGTCCCAAAGAATTAATGGGAGACACAAGTTACTCTCTGGCATTGCTTGGAAAGCCTCAACAGCTGAAAGATTTCCAAATGACAATCCTATTAATTCCATCATAATGCAACAAGGTCATATTGTAGCTCACAGACATTCTTGAACACGCTTTCTAACAGATCAGCCAGGTGATCTCCAGCTATCTTGGACTGCAAGTCCCATAATACCCACTGGCCACATTGAATAAGAATCCTGGGATTTGTTTATTGCAGCATAATCAGGCACCATCAGGTGGAAAGATTGCTTCATACGCTTTTTTGATGGTTAAATGGGTGTTTCAAAAATTAAGGAACTACACATACTTACATACATAACATGCATACATACATGGACTGAGACAGCATACAGTGAGACCTCGTGTTCCACACATGGTATTGGCATGCACAGATCTTCACACAAGCAAAATGTAATTTATACATACAGTATGACTATTGCATGATAATGAAATGTTCATGCATGCACATACGATTACACACAGATACCAGTGTACATACACAGACAGACAGACACACAAACACACACACACCACACACACATCTTGCAAATATTCCCAGAAATAATTAACACTTTTTAGGCAACATGCCTCCAGTCCCACATGGCTCACAGACTTGCATGCCATAGAAACATTCAACTCTATACAGAGGCAGAACATCTGGCAGTAAAAACGGGCACTCTCAACTGCAAAAAACAGCCCCCTCCCCATTACAGTTTAGTCGTATAGTGGTTCTTTTCAAACTCTTCACATGCCACAGGCTGCTTTGAAGGATGAGGACAGGATCTGGCAGCTGAGAAGAGCATAAGTGGATACTGTTTGTCTTTTCATTCTTTTCCACTGATCGCAGTGCCAGCCTGCAGGGAGCCAGCCAACTCTCCAGCAAAGTGGGAGGTGGGGAGGGGGTAGAAGCCTGCCAGCAGAGAGACACAATCACCCAAGGAAGGCTGTGGAAGGGGTTAGCTCCCTGCTGAAGGCAGCCAGTGTCTAACCTGACAGGAGCCTGCGGATTGGACTCCCTGGCAAGATGTGAGGCCCTACCCCTTTGGGGAAGGGCAATTTAACCGATTTGCACAGTGGGGTGGGCAGCGTCAGAATATAGCCACCTAGTTGTGCTTTATTTCAAATTCACAGGAATCTAGGCCAATCAAAATGCCTCCCTACCATCCCCTCCCCCCCCCCCGCCCCAAATTATTGTGCTATTCTGAGAGTCACAGTGCCAGCCATAGCCAGGCACAGTGTAGGAGTTGAAATAAGCTCTCCAAATTGCTTGACTAATTCCTTTTCATTCCACTTCTCTGTAGCCCCAAGTGCCCCTTTCCTTGGATGCTTATAACTGCTCTTTGGTCTCATATGCGCTTTGTCCTTGTCTCCGGTTTTCTCTTTGGCTTCGTAGACTAACAGCCCTTTATTGAAATCAATGACTCTTCACTCTCTTAATTCCAGTTTCCTTCCCAATTCTGTCACCAAGGCATGTTCGTGGAACTGAGAAACCCAACCACTAACATAATATAATACCTCATTTTTTTAATCCAGAATACTTGGCATTCAGGACATAGTTACTAAGATGAATTAAACTCCTCTTTATCATACAAGCATGCCTCAGGCTCCGCCCTCCCCCAACCCTCCTTGTTTCTTTTAAACTGCCCTGACTGATAGATAGATTAAAGGATATTCAAGAGTGATTGATTTGTCTCAGTATTGATCTTGGGTGTAGTGGCCTCAGAGTAAAGGGGCACCAGACAACGGTAGCTTTAATTGGCAACCTCGATTTAGATGGAAAGTGTCCTAAGGCAACAGCTGGAGAAAAAGAAGGGTGCCTGAGCTGTTTCTGGGGTAACTTCTGGGAAGTTAGCCCTGTGTGGCATGCAAGGGGAAGCCAGGATCCTGTAATTTAGTTGGCATATTCCTGAAATGTTTCTTGATTTGGCTTGACTTGTCCTTTCCATCAGCAGTGAGACAGAACAAGGCACTGTCTTCTGCCTTGGCATTCCTCCACCACATCTCCCAGCACCTTAAGTTAGCTGTGAATTAAGCAATATTGAGCCTCACTTTTCATGCAAAGTAGGGGAAACAACAGAGTTGCTCCACTGCTGGCCTGTTAATGCAGTGTTGTGCAAAGTTCTGGAAAGGAGCTATACTATGAACTGAAAGACCAAGCAGGGCTCTTGATGTCTTCCAAAGAAGGATGCCCTGTTAAGTAGACACTGAATATATTTTAAAAAAATAAGAGGCATCTGGTAACATGGAGTCTTGCCTTCATTTCCTTGTTCTAAATCCCAAGGAAGATGTCCCACATATATTTCCCACGACCCAGGTAGGCACAGAGTGAGCATCCTTTCCCAGTCACCCATGGAGAAATGTTGTGGTCAGAAAAGTCTTTGAATCTAACCTCTTTTTGATCAAAGAGCAAGGGGGGAGGGTGTTTGAGGGGAAATTTATTTTCTGGGTAGGAAAGGAGAAGGCCAAGACTTGAAGAATTGGGGAGAAAAGCTCTGAGGCCATATTCTCCATCCCTGGTTTGTGATCAGATTGTCATTATTATGGAATTCTTGCTAAGGATCTTGCTACGCATGCGCGCGCACATGTCCCAAATAGAGCCAAATACTAACAGAGGAGAACAGTTGTAGCTCAGGATTGAAATGAAGGCTCCTTGGTGCTTGAGCACTGATGATATTACCTAATTGGGTAACAAAACATCTACAAGAAAGTAACCAAGCTCAGAGAACACCAAGGACCCCTCAGAGTCCATTCCTATACTGAAAGCATTCACAGTCCTATAGATAGACAAGAAAGTGCCAGACAGGTCTTTCTCCAGCTCCACTCACTTCACGATGGTCCCATTTCAGTTTACCTTTCATGGTTCTTGATGTGCCAACATCCCAGAAATAAGGAGGCATGTCAAAAGTAGTTTCCCCTTATCTAGTGCTGTCTTGAAGTATTAATCTACAATTCCCATAATCCGTAATTAACAAGACCTACATATTTGGAAATAACATTAAAGAACATCTAGAAGGTGGAAGGTGGAAGAAGGCTACCCTAATGGAAAGTTAGCATCGAGGCAGTGAATGCCCTGTGAAGAAGGAGCATAACACCCTTTGTTCAATGCGCCATAAGAACAGAGGCAACGTTCAAAAGTGCAAGTTATAGTATCATTTCATTAGAGAGCTTCAGCTCTAACAGGATCATAGAAAGGGTGGGGTGGAGTTTATAGTTTGAGAATTGTCTCATTAGTACATAAAGTAATCCACCAATAGAATGGATGTAAATAGGGTTATCTTATACTATAATATTGTCTCTCTCCCACTGCCTTGAAGGGCCAAATGTGTCTTGGATTAGGCATCTCATTTTGGGGGACAACCAGCGTATACCCTTTCAGCCTGGAAACTGATATAAAATCAGCCAGCCTGAAAGTTGAATATGATGATTCCCCTTCTTTAAAAATACATAAACAAAAAGGGAAGGCAAGCATCTGGGTTTATTTGAGAGTTCTCTAAGGGTCAGTTGTGAAAAATACAGGTGGAATTTAGGAGTTATACTGTTCGCAAAACAGCCTGTTTTAATTGTTAATCCAAATCCTCCGCAAGGAATAGAATCACCTTCTACTATGTTACTCACTGTTTCCATAATTACATGGGCTAAACACAGTTTGATGGATCATTCCTCACTCACTTTTCAACGTTCCAGGCAATGTTTTTCTAATTCTAATCTAATCTGCATTTTTGATGGTGGACTAATTAACCTAGAATGTTCCTTAGAGACATCAACAGGTATTGCAATCACCATTTGATTCTTGGAATAGTCTTTGGAAGAGAAACAAGAATTCTGATAATAGAACTGTTAAATGTATTTAAACTTTGTAAAGAAATCGTCCTTTTTATCTCTTAAATAAACAAGGACTTGCACATCAGGAATAGCAAAGTGAAGTTTTTTAACTACCTGTTCCCCACCTTTATTATTTTTCTAAATAAGGTGATGAAGATATCCAGCAACACCTTCCTCCTCCTATTCTCCTCACATCAACAACCCTGCAAGGTGAATTGAGCTGAGAGAGAGTGACTAGCCCAAGGTCACCCCAGCTAGCTTTGAACTCATGGTCCCCCGCTTTCTAGCCTGATGCCTTAACCACTAGACCAAACTGGCTGTCATTAAAGACCATTGCTAAAAACTGCATCCAGAGGATGTTCATATACAGTACTGCAGGGGATGGGGATGGATGGGGGAATGTATTGGTGAGGGGGGGAAAGTGTTGATAAATCAGAGATGTAGAGACTCTGTAAGAATGACTCGAGGGCTGGGAATGTTACCAAAGCAATTCGATCTGTATAGTCTCTAAGGGAAGAGTAAAGGGTGACTTGATCACAATCTCTAAATATCTACCTGGCACAGAAAGAGAATTCTGATGCTAGTTGGTACATGCAACAATGCAGCAAACAAAGGCAGAAGGAGAGCCTTGCTGATGACCAATGGCCAACAAATGCAAGCCAAGAAATTAGTTGTCGACATACTGTACACTCTTAGCACCAAAAGAGAAGAAAGTAACCACTGAAGTAATCTGACTGCAGGTCAAACCTGAATTGTTGCTTTATTCAATAAAGCTTTCTTTCATAACAGAAACTCCTGGCAGAACAAAGGATCCGTAAGATCTTTCATTAGCCCTACTTTCCAACATACATGAAAACCAAAGACCGTCTGGTGACTTTGGGATAGCATCAACTAGATAACTACTACTGAGCCAATTTGTGGCTCTTTTTGGTTCATGTTGGGGTCAGCTACACCTCCCCTCAAAGCATGCAGAAGTAAGGAACTAAAAAGGCCAGTTGCGTCTTTTTTTCTAGGAGACAGATCGTTACTGTGAAGCAGAGCTGAAAAGGAAGCAGACACTTCCAGTAGTTGTATGCTAAGATTTCCACAAGCATATGTGGAAACTTAAAATGGGTACTTCTAATATTATAATAGGCTTTTCATACCATAATTCCCAGGATTTCAGTTGATGCCTAGTGACCACAGATACATTTTCTTCATGAATGATCTGTCCCAAAACTTCTTTTTCAGGTCTCCCAAGTGGTGCACTCGCTGCAATTGTAACTGAGTCCATCCAGCTTGCTGTTGGTCACCTGCTTCTTCTTTCCGCAGCATAGAGCCTTCTCAAAAAACTAGAACTTCACAAATTAGGATAATTTGAGCCTGGTCATTTGTGTCTCAAGTGAGAACTCTGGGTAGATTTGAATGATCCATTTATTTCTTTTCTTGGCAGTCTGTGGTATCCTCAGGTGTCTTCTTCCACCACCAAAGTTCAAACGTTCAATGCTCTTTCTATTATGCTTCTTCAAAGTTCAACTTTGCTACCATAAAACGTCATGAAGAATACTATTTATTGCATGATTCTGATGCTTGTACATATAGACATATAACATCTGAATAGCTTTTCTAAGATATTCATGGCTACTCTGCCAAGTGCTAGTCTTGCGGCATATTTCTTGATTACCTGCTCCTTTATTGTTGATGATGGACCCTAAAAGGCACTTGAATATCTTCATTGTCAATTCTAAGACTAGTTGCTGTACCTACTGTCCTTAGCTTTGGCTTATTTATATTTAATTTTATTCCCATTTCTATTGCGCTTCTTGACTTTTATTACTAGACCTTGCAAATCTTTGCATTTTCAGCCATCAGAGTAGTGTCATCAGCATAATGCAGATTGTTTATGTTTCTTCCTCAGTTTTAAAACCATGCTAATTTTCCAGTTCAGCTTCCCTTAATATACATTTCCATTATAGGTTGAATAAATCAGGCGAAAATGCGCAGCCTTATTTCACTCCTTTGCCAACCAGGAGCCACTTCGTTTCTCCATGTTCTGTCTGTACTATGATTTTTGGACTTGCATATGGTCAGAGTAAAGATGGTGTGGCAGCAGCAAATGCTACTTTGGGGTTCAGAATTGAATTTGCAGCTCTTCCCTTTCCATTCTTGCACAGCCACCCCAACTAGTGGAGTTTCCAAAATCAGAAACTTTAGTGAAGCTAAAGACTTCCTTTCATT